>NW_005360425.1:226725-227867 GCF_000412655.1 Myotis brandtii | reverse complement strand
TGGCCCCCCCCCGGCCCCCCCCCCCCGGGCCCAGCTGGCCCCGATCGGGCAGGCTGGCTGGACCCCACCTGTGCACCATATACTGGGCCTCTAGTTTCATATAATACTGGTTTGGTGGTGATGAACTCCTTTAGCTTTTTCTTGTCTGTGAAGCTCTTTGACCTTCAATTCTAAATGATAGCTTTACTGGGTAAGAGTAATCTTGGTTGTATGTCCTTGTTATTCATCACTTTGAATATTTCTTGTCACTCCCTTCTGGCCTGCATATTGTCTGTTGAGAAATCAGCTGACAGTTGTATGGGCATTCCCTTGTAGGTAACTAACTGCTTTTCTCTTGTTGCTTTTAAGATTCTCTCTTTGTCTTTAGCCCTTGGCATTTTAATTATGATGTGTCTTGGTGTGGTCCTCATTGGGTTCCTCTTGTTTGAGACTCTCTGTACTTCCTGGACTTTTAAGTCTATTTCTTTCACCAGGCAGGGGAAGTTTTCTGTCATTATTTTTTCAAATAAGTTTTCAATATCGTACTCTCTCTCTTCTTCTGACACCCCTATAATGTGAATGTTGGTATGCTCAAAGTTGTCCCAGAGGCTCCTTACACTATCTTCATATTTTGTGGATTCTTATTTCTTTTTGCTCTTCTGGTTGGATGTTTTTTGTACCTCATATTTCAAATGTTGATGTGGTTCTCGAAATCCTCTACTCTTCTGTTGAATTCCTATATATTATTCTTTATTTCAGTCAGTGTATGCTTAACTTCTGACGACTGGTCCTTTTCCATTTTTTAAAAAATATGTTTTATTGATTTTTTACAGAGAGGAAGGGAGAGGGATAAGCTAGAAACATCGATGGGAGAGAAACATCGATCAGCTGCCTCCTGCACACCTCCCACTGGGGATGTGCCCGCAACCAAGGTACATGCCCTTGACCGGAACTGAACTGGGGACCCTTCAGTCTGCAGGCCAATGCTCCATCCACTGAGCCAAAGCCATCAGGGCCATTTTTTTTTTTTTTTTTTGCATTTGCACTAAGATCCTTGAAAGTCTCACTTGGAGGATTCTAGAAGATTCTTGAGTAACCTTATAACCGTGGTTTTCAACTCTATATCCAGTAGTTTGCTTTCTTCCATTTCTTTCATTTGTGAC
>NW_005360425.1:186263-226690 GCF_000412655.1 Myotis brandtii | reverse complement strand
TTTTTTTTTTTTTTTTTTTTTTTTGCATTTGCACTAAGATCCTTGAAAGTCTCACTTGGAGGATTCTGGAAGATTCTTGAGTAACCTTATAACTGTGGTTTTCAACTCTATATCCAGTAGTTTGCTTTCTTCCATTTCTTTCATTTGTGACTTGTTTCTTTGTCTCCACATTTTGGCTGCTTCCTGTGTTTGTGTCTATGTATTGGGTAGAGCTGCTATGTCTCCTTGAGTTGGTAGAGTGGCCTTGTATAGTAGGTGTCCTATAGGACCTAGTGACTCAGCCTCCCTAGTCATTTGAGCTGAGAACTCTAGGTGCATTTCTTTGTGGGCTGTGAGCACAGTCTTGTTGTAGTTGAGACTTGATTGCTGTTGGTGTCACTGGGAAGAATTGACCTCCAGGCCAATTGGCTGTGAGGACCAGCTGCGGCTACAATGGGAAAGCTACTATGCAGGAGACACCCTTATGGAGCAGGACTTGCTTCAGTGGGGCTTTGATGCTCACTGAGTCTGCCCCTTGAGTGTGTCATTTATGGATGTGTAGAGTTGTAATCTGGTATGGTCTTACACTAACCACTGGGTACATTGGCTCTTAGGTCTCCAGGGAGGTGCTTTACCTTGGCTTCCGGTGTGGGACTGGGACCCCTTGCTCCTCATGGGTGGCCTCTGCAGTGATGATCTTCCTCCCAATTAAAAAAACGGCACACGTGGGTGTCAGACCAGCCCGGTCTGCGCCTCTGCGCCTCCTCCCAGTCTCAATGTGCTTCTTCTCTAGTTGTAGGGCTTCTATTCAGCCAGCTTTCCAGCAGTTCTGGATAATGGTGGTTCTTTATTTTACTTGTAATTTTGATGTGCTTGTGGGAGGCGGCAAGTTCAGGTGTTTACCTACACTGCCATCTTGGTTCCTCTCTCCCCCAAGATTTCTTAGTTTGAGGTGCAGTTAAGTGCTCCAGTAATATTTGCATAATGCTCCATGGGTAAAAGAAGTACCTATCAGCCCCATTTATTAAGTAGTAAAGTCTGAATAGCTGAATATGTATTTACATCTTAACAAAATTGTACTTGTTTGGAAAAATAATGACTATAAATTGAAAGGAAAAAAACTTTTTCTTTTATCCTCAAATAACCACAACTACTTACTAATGGAATGTGTTTACTTGTCAGGCTCTGCACAGCTTTGTAAACTTTGGATTTAGGTTGGACATCACCACCCTCAAATCCTATTCCACACTGATTTAAACACAGTGCCACTTTTTATCATACCAGCCACCAAACACCCAGCTTTGTAAAATACCATATCATCTCCTGGAAGGTAGCTTCATGCTGAAACTCAACTACCTTGAGCTAACACTTTGTGTGTCCAACAGATACTGAGTACCACAGATTACCTTGAAAATTTAAAATATCCCTCAGTGCTCTTATAAGTTCCTTATAGCATCCTAGGGTACTGTGGTACCTAGATTGGGAACTATAGTTCCACTTTGTATGTAGCATTTCCCAAAATTATATGTGCATTTTCTCAGGCAAGTCTACTAACATAACACTGGGCAGTGTTCCTTGGAACGTGTTTTGGGAACTGTTCGGATAGAACGTGAAGAGAGAATACCCAGGACTCCTTGCTGCAGTTCTATGGGAAATACTCCTGGGTGTTGACAGACTGAGTGTGCCTAAAGGATTTGTATTCTGAGCATAGAGTGCTGCTTGTCTATTTTTAGACCTCAGCAGGTGGGCCTGCGTTGACTCCAGACCTTGCTTCTGAAGCCCCAATGCATCCTAAAAAGTACATATGGAGATCTTAGGGCAGCACGAGAACCATCTCTACAGATGTTTGGTTACTGGGGTTTCAGGGCTTCTGAGACCAGGAATGTCAGTCATCTTGTGACCAATGTAGCTACAGCATGAGCTCCATGACTTGTCTTCTCTGGCATTTCATTTTCCAGAGTGTCCCATAGAATCCCAGCACACAGGATGCTCTCAGAAAAATAATTTATGATATATATTCTATATAATAAAAGGCCAATATGCAAATCGACTGAATGGCAGTATGGTTGGTCACTATGATGTGCACTGACCACCAGGGGGCAGATGCTCAATGTAGGAGCTGTTCCCTGATGGTTAGTATGCTCCACCAGAGGGAGGGCCGCTCAGCCAGAAGCTGGGCTCACAGCTGGCAAGCGCAGCGGTGGTGGCAGGAGCCTCTCCCACCTTCGCAGCAGTGCTAAGGATGTCTGACTGATGGCTTAGACCCACTAGGGAGCAGGCCTAAGCTGTCAGTCAGGCATCCCCTGAAGGGTCCTGGACTGCGAGAGGGCACAGGCCGGACTGAGAGAGACCCCCCCAAGTGCATGAATTTTGTTCACTGGGCTTCTAGTATATATACTTGAAATCACAGAAAGCCCAATTTTTCCCAGTTTTAGAAGCTCCTGATGAAATGCAAATGGGAATTACCAAAGAAAACATGTGTCTGTAGGGTGTATGTGTGTTTCTCTGTATTGTGTGTGATTATGACTAATGTCCATCAATTACCTGCAAATTACTAGATGTTGCCTGTAATGACAGTTCTGTTTTTAGCTTAATGGTTTATGTATCTAACTAGTGGCTGCTGTCTGGAGTAGGGCTGCTGGCAAATCAAAACACTATTTGCCAAGCCTGTCAGTGTGACAAATGTTGCTTACATTGACTCCTTTATTTCCAAGGTCAATTGACATGTCTTTTTTAATATCACTGTTTGATGTGCTAAGAGCCTTAAATGAGAGCCATTCAATAAAGGTCCAATTTGCTACATTACTGTTTATTCCTGGATAATTCTGTATTAGTTGAGCTCTTTAAGATCTAAAGGAAGAAACATACATGGATTACCCTCAGAAATGGGGATTTATTACAAGGATTTTCAGACTGTGGGGCAGCACAGGGACCATCTTCTAAGCCTTTTAGTTGCCATGGGTTTCAGGGCTTCTGAGACTGGGAGTGTCAGCAGCCTCGTGGCTAACATAGCAATAGCCTGAGCTCTGTGACCTGCCTTCGCTGGGCATGTTATTTCCCAAAGAAGGTTCCTCAGAACCCCAGCCCATACGCTGCTCTAAAAATAAAAGGACATATGATAAAATGAGTTGGGGAGCTGTTATATAATCTATTCCTGCCTTGGAAGTTTATTAGCTTATTAAAAGCCCCCATAAACACTTTATGTTTTATTTTCTGACAATTTCTTTTTTGACCTTGTTAACACAGTATTTCTCAGTTATGTTTAACCAATAAGCACCCTAGAATATCCTTAGGAGAACACGCTAATATTTGTACTTTTCAGAAGAATCTGATTGTGTTCATTTGTCACCTGTGTTGGGTTCCTCACAGCCACCCTCAGATTCAGTGATTCGCTGGGAGGACTCACAGGACTCAGCGTACAGTTGCACTCATGGCTGTGATTTATGACAGTGAAAGGATACAGAGCCAAACAGCAAAGGAAAGCTATGCATGGGATGACGTGTGGGGGCAACCAGGCACGAGCTTTCAGTAGTCCTGTCCCAGTGGGGTCACAGGATGTGCTTGCTCCCCCAGCAATGTGGAATGCTGCCATGCAGGGAAGCTCATTGGAGACTCAGTGCCCGGGGTTGTCATTGGGGCATATTACACAGGCACCTCTGCCTGACATGTATCAGTGCTCCAGAACCCCAGAGGGAAAGCAGGTGTTCAGTGTTTGTACAAATGTTAGTACAAATAGCTTAGGCCGCTTTCTTCAGTTCAGGAAAGGGTGGGGTTCCCTGAAATTCACATTCTCAGATGCCAGCAAGGGCCAACCTCCTAAACTGGTCTTTCAAAGGACATCAAGCCTTTTCTGTCCACTCTCCAATAGTGGAATATCCATTCATTCATTCATCCTGCATTTGTCTTCATCAGTTTGGGCTGCTGTAACAAAAATTCTGTGGCTTGGGTGACTTATAAACAGCAGAGATTTATTGCCCATAGTTCTGGAGGCTCAGAGTTCAAGATCAGGGGGGTGGGGATTGGGGGAACTGTCTTCTGTGTTTCTGGGTTGCAGACTGCCAACTTCTCGTTATATCTTTACTGGGTGGATTGCAGAGGGGAAGCAAGCTCTCTAGTAGCTCTTATAAGAGAAGTGATCCCAGTCAGGAGGGCCCCACCCCACAGCCACTGCATTCATGGAGTTGTCAATGGACCTTCAGAAAGCAATCACAAAAATAATAAATATATTTACCCTGGTAAACATCTCATTAGGAATATGATGAATGCTAACAAAGAAAAAAGGCGTTTGTCAGGATAGGCTATGTCATGCTGTGTGTATTAATCATGTTTTCCTTTTCTGTATTTTCTGATGCTATGACATCTGGGACCCTTGCTGAACCAGGAGAGACAGCCCCTCCCAGGGTTAGCTAATTCCTAGAGATAGCAAAGGATTCTGGGGGGTGGGGGGTGGGGAGGGGGCCTTTCATTTGCAAATCAGCCAATCCAGAGCTCACCTACCTCCTTTACTGATCTTCACTTATTGAACTACTATCCCCTTGCCCTAATCAGCCCAGGGCCTGGAGCCAGACAACTAAGGGTAGTCCCTATACCCTGGAGCCCTCTGAAATTATTCCAACTAGTCAATCCTAAACCCACCAGCCTGTTCACCCTTCCTCACCCTTTCCTTCCCCTTAGAAAATCTGAGTAAAGGCTCATACCCACCTCCTGAATTACCCTAGTGCTAACCCATGTGGTTTTGGGTGTCCTGGCTTTTCCCCTCCTCTTGGCAACTTCAAGTAAAAATCTTTTCCATGGCAATTGTCTTCTGATCTATTGGCCTCACCATAAAATCTATATTTTATTTATTTATTTATGTGCTAGAGGCCTGGTACACGGATTCGTGCATGGATTCATGCACCGGTGGGGTCCCTCACCCTGGCCTGCGCCCTCTCGCAATCCGGGACTCCTCGGGGGATGTTGGACTGCCGGTTCAGGCCTGTGGGGATCAGGCCGAAACCAGCAGTCTGACATCCTCCAAGGAATGTAGTGCACGAAGTGGCAGGCAGCCCAGGAGGAGCCCAGGCCAGGCACCGCACTGCTCCCGCTCATCCCGGCCCCGCTGCACCTGCCCCTGCACCTCTCGGTAGCGCTACTGCGGAGGCCAGAGAGGCTTGCGCTGCTGCAGTGGCACTCGCCAGAAGTGAGCCCAGCATCTGGCACCTATCAGTCAGCTAAGTGGTGCTCCCACTATGGGAGCGCACTGACCACAAGGGGACAGCTCCTGCGTTGAGCGTCTGCCCCCTGGTGGTCCGCGCGCATCATAGCGATTGGTCAAATGGTTGGTTGGTTGGTCACTTAGTCTTTTATATATACAGATAGATGTATTTATTTTTATATTTATTTTTATTGATTTCAGAGTGGAAGGGAAAGAGAGAGAGATAGAAACATGAGTGATGAGAGAGAATCATCAATTGGCTGCCTTGTGCATGCCCCCAGTGGGGGATCAAGCCCGCAACCCAGGCATGTGCCCTTGACCAGAATCAAACCTGGAACCCTTCGTTTGCAGTCCAATGCTCTATGCACTGAGCCAATCCAGCTAGGACTAAAATCTACATTTTAAAACACAGGTAATAAACACCACTCCGATCTCAGTGGCTTACTCACCAAAATTTTATTTCTTGTAATATTACATGTTCAAAAGAGGTTTGTGCCCTAGCTGGTTTGGCTCAGTGGATAGAGCATCAGCCCTTGGACCGAAGGGCCGTGGGTTCAATTCAGGTCAATGGCAGGCACCTTGGTTACAGGCTCAATTCCAGGCCCTTGTCAGGGTGCATGCGGGAGACAACCAATCGATGTGTCTCTCTTGCATGGATGTTTCTCTGTCTCTCCCCCTCCTTTCCACTCTCTCTAAAAAATCAATGGAAAAATATCTTCGAGTGAGGATTAAGAACAAAATGTGGGTCGCGACCCCTGAAAATACATCCTGCATATCAGATATTTACATTACGATTCATAACAGTAGCAAAATTACAGTTATGAAGTAGCAACGAAAATAATTTTATGGTTGGGTCACAACATGAGGAACTGTATTAAAGGGTCACGGCATTAGGAAGGTTGAGAACCACTGGCCTAGTTGCTCACTCAGGGACCCCGCTGACAGAGACCCAGGTTTACTGAAGCAGGGGAATTCAGCATAAGGTGCACAGGCTCCTCTAGGCTCCCTGCCAGAAATGGCACACTTCACTGCCACCCACATATTCTGGGCAAGCCAGTGCCTGACATCAGCAAGGAGGGGAGGTGCCATTCCACCTTGTGCCTGGAAGGAAAGCTGGAGATCCATGAGCACCAGTGACTTCCACAGGGACTTGTGAGAATGCAAAATAAATAGACTGGTCTGGATGGTCTAGGATATATCTTTCTGAAAATACTATTGAGACATTTGCAATGAGATTTGAACGATGAGAAGGAGTCAATTAGACAAACAAGTGGAGGGGATGTGAGAAAGTGTCCTAAAAAGGAAGCAGCATGTACAAAGACCCTGAGGATGGGATGGGGTGGCAAATTGAAGTAACTGAAGCCAGCAGCCTACTCAGGAGGAGGGCAGGGAGAAAGGCGAGGAAGAGTATTTAATCAGACATTCTTGGAGTGCAGAATCATGGTGATAATAAGAAGTGGACTTACAGGTCCATTTTATTATTGTTTTCAGATTCCTCACAAATGCCTTATTATCTGCACTCCAGGCTGACACCTTCCCTGCCTTTGACCAAAGAAGACGGGAGCACTGGAGGAGCTGGAGCCCGGCGGGACATAGGGCAGAGAATCTGGCAGGGTTGGGTCATACAGTCTTTGTGCACTCATTAGGAACGTTGGCCTAATCCTAAGAACAGTGGAAGCCATTGATGGATTCTGAACTGGGAGAGTGAGAAGTTCGGGGTCCTGGACTTAACCAGTTTCCAAGACCCCAGGTTACTCTAGGCACAGGGGAAGGAGCAAAGGGAAGTTTCTGGAGGACGGAGGACGTGGGAAAGACAACAGCCTTGATAAAGTGGAAGATGGGTATTAGTTTACATCTGTGGTCAGGGCACCTGTTTGTAAAAGCTCTTCTCTGCACCTTTTAGATTCATCAGATAACCAACAGCAGCACCTGGCTCTTGCCTTTTTGCCATCATTTTACCCCATTTCCCTAATAAGCCTGGATTCTATTATTGAAGGATATCTCACTCATTTCAATATGGTAAATAGACTTGTCAGATAAAAGATGGGCTGGCCTGAAAGTTTTATTTGCTCATTCTCTGACACGCAAACGTGATAACTCCTCTGACTCATGGGTCATCAGCTTGTCTGAAATTGATTCAGTGATAACGTATGGATGAGGGAAAGAGCGAGTTGTCAGTGCAACAACGGGGGAATGATGATTCAAGTACCCAGATGGCGAGATCAAGCTTTCACACCCCCTCCAGCTTTAGTGCCTTTGAGGAAGCCTCCATGTTAGAATTTATCTGCCAAGCCTGGGAAATAGCAGAGCGGCGGTAAATATCTGATTAGAGAAAATGGCTAGTAAGCCGCAATTCCATATATTGCAAGTGATAAAAATGTAATTGTTTGTTGACAGTGTATATTAGCTCTTCACAGCTTGTGTAAATATAGTACCAAGAAACTAGAGTTTAGAAATCTTCAATGGCAGCTCAAAAATGTTGTGGAACTAACTAGGGGAATAAAATCAACAAGTTCTACTCAGTGGGAAGAATGTCATCCCAGAGATGACTTCATGGGAGAAGCCTTGGCGAGGGGTGAGATTCCTCTAGGAAGCTGTATGTTGTTGAAGGAAAAGCCACACTCCAGACTGAGGGTCCGGGAAGGGCACCCAAGGGCATATTCTGGTGGACATGGGGGAGAAGCAAGTTGCAGCTGCCATGGATTAGGCCCATTTGGAGGTAGAGAGCACCAACGTCAGCTAGGATGGGGTCTAGAGATCAGATCCAGATAGAGGTCTGGCCCCATTGGAGACAATTTGGTATTTTAATGCTAGGATCCACTGGAGGCATGGCATCAGCGGACATGAATATCTGGAGGTCGGGGAAAGGTATCTGCTACATAGACAAGTCAAAAGGAAGCGGAGAGACAGGTGAGTGGTGGCCTAGAGGCCAGGGTTCTGGTTCTGGTGGTCAGTCCATTTCCTAGGAACCAGCCAATGCTGTAGGGATGTGTGTGTGTGTGTGGGGAGGGGCGGGGGGGCACTGTAGGGGTTGGAATGAACAGGAGGCTGCTGAAGGGAGGGGCCCAGCAAGGACCAAATGGGAGCTCAAGGCTCAAACTAGGTAGACTGAGTTAAGGTCAGATCTAATGGAGGACTGAGGAGCTATACAATAGAAACACAGTGTAGGCCACATATATAATTTTTTAAACTTTTAATTTTGAAATAATTATAGATTCACAGAAAGTTTTAAGGATAGTCCAGAGTGGTTCGATGTACTCTCCTAGTTTCCCCCAGTGGGTACACCTGTCACTATAGTACAGTATCAAAACCAGGAAAGTAACATTGGTGCAGTGTGTGTGTATATGTCCATGTCATTTTATCAGTGAGCTGATTCATGTCACCACCACTGCAGTCAAGATACAGAACTGTACTGTCATCATCTCTCTGGTGCCATTCCTTTCTAGTCACTCGTCACTCCACTTCCCTTCTCTCGCTGCCTCTAACCCCTGGCAACCACGAGTTTGTCTTCCGTCTCTTAATGTCATTTCAAAGATGTTATGTAAGTGGAATCGTCTGGTATGTCATTCTTTTGAGATGAGCTTTTTTTCACTCAGCATAATGCCCTTGAGATGCATCCCAACTGTTGTATGTATCGATAACCCATTCCTTTTTATTGCTGAGTAATATTTCATGGTATGGATGTACCTCAGTTTGTTTAGTCATTCACCTATTATAGTAGGACATTTTTGTCATTTCGGGTTTTGACTATTAGCAAGAAAGAAAAAAGCCTACTATGAACAATCAAGGGCAGGTTTTTGTGTGTACACAGTTTTCATTTCTTTGGGGTAAATGGCCAGGAGTGTGATTGCTGAGTTGTAGTGTTAGTGTATGTGTAGACTTCTTTTTAAAAGAAACTGCCTATTTCTCAGTGTCTGGGCCATTTTACATTCTACCAGCAATGTATGAAAGATCCAGTTGCTCCTTATTGTTGCCAGCAATTGGTGTTGTCACTTTCTATTTAATCTCTTCTAATGATATGTGGTAATACCTCATCCTGGTCTTACTTTGCATTGCCCAAATGGTTAATGATGTTGAATGTTTTTCATGCATTTATTTGCCAGCCTCTATCTTCTTTAGTAAAATGTCTCTTTGTGTCTTTTGCTGATTTTTCTAATTGGATTGTTGGATCCTTGCCTCATTTTCAATCTTCCAGAAAAAGTCTTTCACCTTTAACTGCAATATTAGCTATAGGATTTTTGTAGGTTTTGTTTATCAAGTTGAAGAAGTTCCCCTCTAGTCTTAGTTTTCTGAGAGTTTTTTTTTTTTAAATCATGAGTGAATATTGAGTTTTGTCAAGTGCTTTTTCTATATTAATTGATGTGGTCATGTGATTTTTTTTACTTTTGGCCTGTTAATAAGATGAATTACATTGATTTGTTTTTAAATATTAAACCAGCCTTGCATCCTTAGAATAATCCCCACTTGGCCATAGTGAATAATTATTTTTATATATTGATGAATCCTCATTGCCATTATTTTGTTAAGGATTTTTGTTTATATTTATGTAGGATATTGGTCTTTAATTTTCTTTACTCGTACAATCTTTGGTTTTGGTATTAGGTTAACAGTGTTCTCATCAAATGCACCTGGAAAGTGTTCTTCCTCTATTTTCTGGAAGAGATTGAGTAGAATTGTTGTTAATTTTTCTTTATACATTTGATAGAATTCTCTAGGGAAACCATCTGGGCCTGTGTATTTTAGGGAAGGTGAATTTTAAATTATGAAGTCAATTTCCTTAATAGTCTAGTGCAGTGGTTCTCAACCTTCTGGCCCTTTAAATCTAGTTCCTCATGTTGTGACCCAACCATAAAATTATTTTCGTTGCTATTTCATAACTGTAATGTTGCTACTGTTATGAATCGTACTGTAAATATCTGATATGCAGGATGGTCTTAGGCGACCCCTGTGAAAGGGTCGTTCGACCGCCAAAGGGGTCGCGACCCACAGGTTGAGAACCGCTGGTCTAGTGCTACTCTAATTATCTATTTCATATGGGGAAGTAATGGTAGTTCGTGCTTTACATAAAACTGGTCAGTCTCATCTAAGCTGTCAAATGTATGTGTGTAATTTTTCACATTTCCTTATTATCCTTTTAAAAAAATCTTCATTTGAGGGCATTCTTAAAGAGAGGAAGGAACAGAGGGCTAGAGAGAAACATTCAGTGTGAGAAACATTGATAGGTTGCCTTCCATATGTGCTCTGACTAGGGATCGAACCCACAACCCAGATATGTGCCCTGACCCGGAATCAAATAGTGCACAGGACAACATTCAACCAACTGAGCCACTCTGACCCAGCCTTAGCATTCTTTTGATAACTACAGACTCTGTTGTTCTTAGCCCTGGAAATTTTCCAGTCTAGTAGATAAAAAATGAGTCTTGTGAATTTAGTTTTCATATTTTTATAATAATTAGATGGATATCTTTGTGTTTTTATTTGTACCTTTGCCCTTTTTTCTCTTACCTGTGTATCTTTTTCATATTGATTTATAAGTGTTCTTTATAGATTATGAATACTAACCCTCTTCCTATCATATATAATATATAATCTTCCCAATTTGCCCTTTCTCTTTATTATGTTCTTTTACAGTTTCTTTTGCTCACCATACATGCTTTTAATTTTCACATAATGAAATCAGTATTTTCCTTGAAAGCCTCTGGGGTTTCATGCTTTATTAATAGTACTCAGTCAGTTTCAAGAGATAGAACTCAAATCAAACTAGCTTGAACAAAAAAAGGAAAGAAGGAAGGAAGGCGGGAAGGAAGAACAGGAAGGAAGGAGGGAGGGAGGGAGGGAAGGAAAGATGTTGGCTTATGTAACTAACTGGGCACTGTAGAGATAGATCTCTGCATGGCTGAATCAGGCATCTGAACAGTGTGCCATCAGGTCTCTGTGTCTCACCTCTTCTCACTGTTCAGCTTTGTCTATGTCTATGTGGGATATCATTTTTTCTAAAGCAGATAGGCTCTGTGTAATGATAAAAAGGCTGCTGGCAGCCCCAACCTTTCATTCTAATGATTTAGAATCCACAAATAAAAGACTTCTCAAGTCTGTATGTCATATCCCATGGAAGGACTCAGAATGACCCTATCTGGATGGTGTGCCCTCATCCGTCTTCTTGCCTTGAGCCAGTCCATAAAGATGAGTGATATGCCACGATTGGCTGTTTGCCCAATTCTGTGGCTCGTGAGCAGGTGGGGTACCTGTCAGGACCCCATGAAATAACAGCTCCCCAGAAGAATGATGAGCAGGTAGCAACCAAAGCAGTCATCTAAATATGTCACTGCTAGAAAGACCTTCTCTAGTGTAATATGATTTTTTAAAAAATAGTGTATTTCCTTCTAATATGTATGGTTTCATTGTTTTAAGTGTAAGTTTTGATCCGTGTGAGAAAGTGAGGGAGACAGAGACAGGGAAAGGGAGAGAACATGGTGTGAGGTAGGGATCTTTTGCTGAATGTTGTTATACCTGAAGAGAAGATGACCTTGAGACTTATTGGATCACCCATTTCACAGTTTGATCACTTTTTCTTCTGTTTCCCTCAAATCTATTCTGTATTAATACGAGTCTTGTAAGATTAGGATGATGGGAAAGACAAGGGCTTCATCTAGCACAGTGGGCATTAATATGAGTTGTTGAACCCAGTACTTATGCTCTCCAGGGGACATCTGGGCATCCAAATATTATATAGCAATGGAGGTATAGAGAGGGAACCAGGAACACCACAAATACCCTAACCTACTTAAGAATGGGGGTAAGAGTAAACCTTGAATTCCCTCCCAGAGCCCTGATGGGGGTCAGGGGAGGCAGGGTGAGCCTAACATAGGGGACAAAGGACACAGATGGACAGGAAACTGCCATCTCTCTACCACCTGTGTTCACAATCAGGTCACCTGTGGGGTCAACACATGTGGACACCCAGCAGTGGACAGCTTTTTTCCTAAAATATGTCCCCAAGCATTAATTGAAAGTTTCATTATTTTATCTCTTTACCATTAGAAGAACCTTTTAAAAATTATTCTCTTGTGCTAAACACATTACCTCAGGTTCAATAATTCCGTCCACTTCACCCATTTCTTTTTCTTTACTTGAAGGTAAAAAAATTAAGCATTTTAATTTTAAAAGCTAGTACAGTATGATCCCATTTGTATGAAATTATTGCATTGACTCTGATCCCATCTATTGATCCTTCCATCTCTTTCTGTGCCAGCTGTCAAGGATGATCATTTCTAGATTGCACTGGGTTTTTCTATTCTGCTTTCATCTTTTAAAAATAATCAGCACTTATCATTTCTATAAAAGCAGTAGCCTTATTCCTTTTAAAGAATAAGGTGTATGAAAAGAAGCATTAACATTCTACTACTTAGAGTTGGATGTATCTTTCTCAATTTGTGAAAAAATATAGTCTATTGGCAATTATTGTGCATTTGTGGTGAAATCTACCCAGAGCCTAAAAAGACCTCAGCCAGAAAGGGAGGAGACAGGGAGAATACAGCCAAAGAGGAGAAGAGACAAGGGAGGCCTCCAGGTCAGGGACAGCCCATGGTTTCAGGGGAGTAGCCCCTCATGTTTCTGTGGCAGAAGACCCCTGGTTTCCATCACTATTTTCTCTTTGAACATCTTGTATATATGACTGGTGTTTGGCTTCTTTTGTATTCCTCCCTGTGCCTCCGTCAGCATTGTGCATCCAACAGGTGCTCAGTAAGTGCTTACTGGATGCACAGTTCCCAAGGGGGTCATCCTCCCTAAATTGCACCTCTTTGTCTTTCAGGCTCACAGGCTTTCAGCTGCCAGCCACCATCGTCAGCGCGGCCACCACCCTCTCTCTGCATCTCATCAGTGACTACGCAGTCAGTGCGCAGGGCTTCCGCGCCAGCTATGAAGGTAGGTGCCCCTCAGCCCCGGGCACAGGGGCCTGACATGGAATAGCCACAGGCAGAGCTGTGGTGCTCCTGGCTGCCGGGAAGGGTTGCTTCTGATTCAGAGCTTGCGCCTGTCCTGCCAAGGCTGGTACTGACCAGTAACTCAGTTACTTCAATTCCCAGGCTGTGTTTCTAGGAAGCTGAGAATTGAAATCAGAGCCCAGTGGCAATGGTTTGTCCTGAGGGCCTGGTAATGTCTACTTCTCTGTCCTCTTAACTGGGTTTTGTTATGTTTTTATTTTTTTTAATTCTATTTTCTATTGGGCTTAATTGTATAAGGTACATAAGCTTGGTTTTGGAAATAAGAGCGATATAAACCCTAAGTAAAAGCAATAAAGTTAAGTCACAGGAAAAAATTTCTGCTCAATATAGTGATGGCAAAGAGTCAGTTTTATATCATTCAGAGAAGAACAATTGCTACTTTTTCCTTAATAGCATGGATTAGGGTTTCTTGGTTTGAGTTATGCAAATAATTTCCACTTCTCTCAGCCTGTTTAAATATGGTGTTAGCATTCAAATTAACACTAATATCTTCAGATTATACACTATTATTATTATTAACTTTATTATGTTAGTTCAGAAGGTGGTACTTCTGGATCTCTGTCATTTCCCTGGGAAATTTACATTTCATTAATAGGTAATTATGCTGCTCTTGGCTAAGACCCACACTGCTATTTTGTGTTGAGATCATTAATGGGCTTATTTTAAGACTGTTAATGATAATTAATAACAGTAATGACATAATACCCTAGTAAAGCATGCCAGATATTCTAAAGCTTTCTTTCTCTTGCCTCCAAGAACTTGAAAAATAAGTGATGCTGGCTCACTCTACCTCTCTGAGCACGCCCTCGCTTTCCCCTCCTCTGTCTTATCCCCCTCCTCTGTCTTATCCCCCGAGGCCCCTTACCTTTGCCTTTCTCTCCCCTGAGCTCCAAGGGCCTTTTTCTGCCTCTGTAACTTGTTTCCTGTGCCTATGCAGCCCAGCCAGCTCACTTCTACTACCTCTGTAACTGTCTAGATAAACTTTCTCTCATTTGAAAAAAGTAGTGATGCTTTCTTGAATAGCATCTGTATTCTATAGCAATACAGAAATAGATCCCACCTTTGTCTTGGCAGAAATATACCACTGAAAGAGGGCACATCTTACCTTCTTGGCTCAATCCGCCCCTGGTGCTGTGGGGGACACAGTTTGATACTTTAACCTGAGCAATTGAGGGCTCCTAGAAGGTCTGTTATTTTTTCATTACAGCTTCCTGAGGAGGCTCCAGAGAAAGTTCCACATGCCTTTAACTGAGGGCTCCTGAAAAAACCTATGTGTCTTTTAAGGGAGGTGTCCTGAGATAACTCAATTTCCCTTTAAAAACAACTAGTTCCTCCAAGTATCAAGCCTGTAATCTTGGTCATGCTGGTTACATCTTTACCCTGAACCTCTGGTCCTGAATCCAAACCAGTTCTCTCCAAAGTTTGAGCTACAACTTCCTTCCTAAGGAAGACCTCTTCAGGAGCTTTCAGGAGCTTCTTGCGAGCTCTCTGACCCTGAGCTCCATCCACAGTATGTTGGCCGTGGGGAGATGGGCTGTGTTTGGGGAAGGCTGGAGAAATGAGGCAGTGACACCAGGGTCGTACGTACCTGCAGCGATCCTGTGTGCTGAGGGGCACCACTGGGCCCTCATGGTGACCGCCTTCAACATTCCTTGGAGATATTTGTCTGAGGCTGGGCTCTCATGAGACTTTAAGAAAAAAGAGTCCTATTTACTTGCTGACCTCACTGACCCCACCTGGGAACAGTGCCAACACTTCTCATTGGGCAGAGCCATTCTGAGGTTACAGTCGCAGGGCCCTTTGCAGCCAGAGGCTCCGGCCTGGACTTCATGGGCAGGGCCTGTAGTTGGGCATCAAAGGTTTGCAGACTCCTTGTAACTAGAGGCAAAATTCTGAAGGTATAAGGATGTATGTATTTTTTCCTAGGAAGGGTCTAGAAGACGGATCAACAAACTCAGCCTCCTCCCTCCCTCAGGGCTTCATCCAGCCGCTGGCTCCTTTTTGTAAATAAACTTTTATTAGAACCCAGACAAGCCCATTTGTTGACATATTGTCTGTGACTGTTTGCATGGATTACAACTTCAGAGTTGAGTTATTGCCACAGAGACCATATGGCCTGCAAAATCTAAAATATTTGCTCTGGCCCTTTATGAGAGCTGTGCTATGAAACACAGTAGCCATTAGCCACACAAGGCTATTTACATTTAAACTAATCAAAATTAAATACAGTTTAAAGTTCAGTTTCTCAGTCATACTGGCCTCATAGCAAGTGCTCAGTAGCCACATGTGGCTTGTGGCTGCCCTAGTAGACAGCACAGACAGAGAGCATTTCTATCATTACAAAAAGTTCGACTGCACAGAGCTGAGCCAGAACTTCCATCAGATTCACAAAGGGCCTGAGTTTCAAACAAGGCTGCAAGCCATTAGAATAAAATAGAAACCCGTGGGTCCTTCCTCCCACCTGCCTGGCACCCTCAGAGGCAGCCCAGTCGGGAGAATGCTCAGTGTTCCACAGGAGGACCAAGGGCAGAAGCAAGGGTCTGTCCTACATCAGCCACATGATGGTGTCAACTCTCTGAGTCATTGGCACTAAGTTGACAGAGCCTTGCAGGCAGGGCCCTGTCAAGCCCTGGACTGGTGCAAACAGGTTGCGGGGTCAGGCACAGAGAAGCCAAGGATGGGGTTATCACCAAGCCACATGGATCTGCCTTAGGACTGGACCACGGGGTAGTATGTGCATCTGGAAAAGTGGGAGTTGCACTGACTTTTGGAACAGCTGAAGAAGAAGGGCAAGGAGGGAAGGTGGGAGGAACCAAGAGGGGCAGCCACTGCTGAGAATATTGCTCAAGGTACATGCACCCAAAGTGGTGGCCTGGGCCCTTGCTATTACTGGACTTACTAGACAATCCCATATTTGGGAATTGGCTGATAAACACTAGCTTCTTGAGCTTATAACTGACCTTGGGTAGATTTTTAACAGCTCTCTGGGCCTTATTGTGGGGGCACAAGCAAGAGTCAGTATTCAAAAGGACTATGAAGATGTGGCTCTCAAGGAAGGAAGTCAGCCCTGTCTTCCATTTCAGAGTTCGCCTTCATCATTTGTGCTGAACAGCAGCAAACAGACAGGCAGGCAGACAGGCTGCATAGAAAGGGCCCCCTACTGACCTGTGCTGCCCCCACTCAGGACAGCTTCCTTAGAGTCTGTATTCAGGAAGTCACCGTACCCATTTCAAAATGACCCCAGGCCCTGCATTTAGTGACCTCCATTGGCTGACATCCCTGATAGTCTGCTATCAAAGCGAGTTTGTTCCTCCTCCGCTCTGTTCAGGAGAGTGAAAAGTGCAGATAAGGAACTGACTGCTACTGGGTTTTTAGAGAAAGGTGAAGTCGGGCGAAGAGTGTCAGCTCATAGCTGCTGCTGCTTCAAGGGGAAGATCAAAAAGGCCAGTCGTCAAATCCCAAGAAGATAGGAGATGCTTGATTTGCAATCCCAGGGAGCAAGAGCATGGGCTGCAGCTGTGGACTCGGGGGAAGGGGGTCAGCTTGTATTAAGCACTAACTATATGCCAGGCACTGAACATCTATTATCTCATTTAATCCCCACGACAGCCTGGTGGACAGATGTTGCTATCTTCATCTTACAGATGTACAAGCTGGGACTCAGGAGTTTTGTGTTCAGCTTAAGGCTACTTAATGGCCAGAAATGGCTTTTCTGGTGCTAAAGACTACACTGTTCTCTTACCCTGTGCTTCTGCAAAACTCCTGGAGTAAGGCAGAGATTGGTGACTACATTTCACAGGTCGGTAACCCGGAGCTAAGTCGGCGGCAGGGAATGACACAGGCTGGCCTGGGTTATTCCAGGGAGGCAGCAAGAGGTGTGTTCCAGAGCTTCTCAGTTCAGGTTGCTGGAGAAAGTATAGGATGCCCAGTTCATTTGAATTTTTAATCAAATTTTTAAAATTTGATTTTTTTTGTGTAAGTATATCCCCAATATTAGCTGGGACATACTTATACTAAAGAAATTATCTATTGTTCATTTGAAATTTAAATTTAACTGAGCATCCTGTATTTTTATTTGCTAGATTTGGCAACCACATTCTCAGTATTGATTCGCCAGGAGCCCTCACTCTACTCATCCCTCCTCCTGACTCCCAGATCTGCCGCTTCCTGCTTGCCCAGCTGGGGCTGCCCATCTACTACAGAGGGACTGGCCACACCTCTGCCCTTCCAGGGAGTGCACATCTAGACAGCTCTCTGTACACACACACACACACACACACACACACACACACACACACACACGTGCATGGGCAGATCCGTGTGCACTTGGGGTTATGCTGTGTGTGCAGTTCTGTAATCTGATTAATGAGGCCGACATTTTTCTGCGTTAATAAAAGTAGTCCTGATTTGTCCTTTCTAATGACTATCAGGGAGATAGCCGTTGTGGTTTGCATATACCATAATTATTTAACCAGTCATCTTCTGTGGACATTTAGGTGAAGAATATCCTTGTACATACAACTTAAACCCTCACCTAATTATCTTCTTAGAATAAATTCTTGGAAGTGCAGTTGCTGGGTCAACGATGGTGTAGAATTGTATGTTTTAATACATAATTGCACAGCGTCTTTAGAACAGTTATACTGATGCACACGTCCACCAACAGCGCACAAGAGGGCCCATTTCCCGCACTTGGCCTACATTGTATGTTGGTGAGCTTCAAATCAGTTTCATTGATTAAAGTGGGTGAAAAATACAGCCTCATTTGTGATTATAATTTGCATCTCTTTGATGATAGAGAAGGTTGAGCACCTGTCATCACTTACTGGCCATTTGTATATCATTTTGTAAATTGTCTCTGCCTCTGCCTACTTTTCTTTTCAGGTGTTGGGATTTTTTTCTTATCTTTTTTTTGTAAGTGGTTTTGCATATTAAGGATATTAATGTTATGAGTTTCCTTTTGATGTGCAGCAGTTTTAATTTTATGCCAGTAATTTAAAACTTTTTAATTTTTATTTTACCTTTGCTGTCATGCTTGGAAAGGTCTTTTCTATGCCAAGATCAGATAAATAGTCATTTAAATGTCCATCTTATTTCAGAGGGTTTTTTGTTGTTCCATTTCACTTTTAAATTCCTTTGTAAGATCAGATAAATAGTCATTTAAATGTCCATCTTATTATTTCAGAGGGTTTTTTTTTGTTCCATTTCACTTTTAAATTCCTTTGGAATTCACTAGTGTTTGTCTTGGTTTCCATGAGTGTCTTTCTGTCTCTGACTTGTTAACGCTCACTGTGTGTCCTTCTGTCTCTCTCTTTGAGTGTGTGGAAGCCTATTACTCCCCAATTTGCCCTCCTTGTGTCTCTCCTGAGGCTTCTTGCTGTTGTTTGGACGTGATTTCTCCCACCCCATCCTCTAGGCTTCCCCTTCTCCACACACAGCTCTCAAAGGTTGTATGGGATTGTTTCTGTCTATTCCATACTGATCAGCAGGTAAACAAGAATTAAAAGCAGATCAGAAAAATCTCAATTAGATTAAGAGTCCCAGCAGGTTTTTCATGCCTAATCCTGGTTGCACCTTTGCATTTTAGCAGCATTACCCTTGAGCCCTTACTCTAACATGTTCGTGAAGGAGAAACCCATCTCTGAGTGCTGGTCTCCGTCAGTTAGATCTATTGAATCATCTACATCCAAAAACAGGTATTTCTGTTTAGCTAAATCTGTCATCTTGGCATCTTACTCTCAGAATGCAGTGGGCTTCCTTAAACATCAGACCTGTTCTAGTTCACATACTCTATCCACATAGAATCTAGAAGAATGAAGAATCTTATTTTTGTAAACTCCCTGGTAACCATCAGGGGAGAGGTGGCAGAATGCAATGATGAAGACCTCAGGTTCTGAGTTCAAACATATCTGGCATCCAGTCCCATCTTTGTCACTCACTTGCTGTGGGATATTGGGCAGGTTACTTTATTTCCCTGAGCTCTGGCCTCCACATATGTAAAATCAGGATAATAATACTACTCCATAGAGGAGTTTTGACAATCAAAGAGAACACACGGGTTCACATGACGTGCTCGGTGACAGGGCCTGGCGAACTATAAATGTCAGCCAGTTAATGAAGTCACCCTCATCCTGACCTTACTTAACTGAGATTCTTAAGGAGATGGAAGGAAAGATACATCAAGTCCACAGATCCCAGTCCCAGCCCCACTGCCAGCGCCTCCCCGGCTCCCGAGTTTGCATCAGATCCGCACCCCAGTTCATGGTGTGTCTAGTCTTATAAATAGGCTGTGGCTTCTTGGGGGAAGGACCAGAGGATTCTCCATATCCAGGAGCCCAGCACTGCCAGAGAGAGTACCTGTCTGATGGGGATGACGTCTCAGGCTCTGTCACCTGGTGGATGGGAACTGATGAGGTCAAGGCCGGACACAGTCTTTTCATGGCCTTTTTTCTCTGTATTAGAGAGATGATGGCGTTAGAGCTAAAGATGCCAGTAACACGCTCAGTAGGCCGTAGACTTTGTCTTTCCAAACAGACACACACACACACATACACATGCATGCACATACAAATTAACATGACACTTTTCCATATTTTTTCATATAATTCAGATAACCCTGAAGCCTACCCTTGATCCCCTCGTCCACCTGAAAAACAGCTCAGACATCACACATAAACTTTGTGGTAGAGATTCTTTCATTAATTAAGCTAATGTTTGTTGAGCACCTACTGTGTGCATTCCCTGATTCTTCATCCAAGCCTTATTTTCAGTCACGATTTGTCTTCTCTCTCCTTATTCCCCCACATTCCCAAAGAGGAAGGGGACAGGGAAGGAGGAAGAGCCCAATTCAGTGTCACTTCTGAAACAACACCTTGGTGTGCTTTCGCCACCTGTGGAAGGTCAGTGATGTCATCTGTGTGCGAGAACCACAGCATGGTGCAACAGGGTCAGACAGACATATCTGTGAGTGACAGACAGGCGAAAATGGAGCACCCCATTGTTGCTCTACCAGAAGAGGCAGGCTTGGAGGGAGCTTCAGGACGAGTGTCATTTCCTGGCTTCTGCAGGTGGAAGCAGGATTGAAGGTGGTCACAACCCTGTGCAAACAGGGAAATCGGGGCCCAGAAATGGATCCCTTCTGACTCATTCCTTCCTGGAATTAGACCTGCTGATTCTTTTTTCCTGGTTTCAGCCTCAGATAATTTCCTCATTCTGAAAGAGTTCCCCAATTCTGGGACATTATGCAGACATCTCAAAACTGGGCTAATGGAAGCTATTTGACTATATATATACTGAATATGCAATTTGCACCATTCAGGCCACTGCGGGCCAGAACAGCAGGCCTGGCAAGACCTCCTCGAGGGCAGGAGGTGATGAACATCCATTTCCTCTGCTCAGGAGGGAGGGATGGTGTGCACTTCCTGAGTGAACTTGCTCCATTTCCATGGCTCTGCCTTGGGAGTTGCAGAATATTCCTCTTAATCAGTACTGTGGAGTAGCAGATTAATACATAGAGATGTGACATTTGAGACAAATTGGGCAGCACTTCTCAGTAAGTGGGGAATCAGGATGAATTTCATATCACGTCTTCAGTAATCCCACAAACAGTTCATCATGCATAGCGATAGTTCCCCCTTTGGGGAAGGGTATTAGCATACCTTGAAGATGATATCATACAAACTCTAGTGTCCTGAACTTCCTCACATTGGGGTGTCCAAAGATATAGCGATGAAGGGGAAGGGGCATTTTCAGGTTGCTAGATTACCTGCAGGTAAGGTATTCATCTAATTTACTTCTCTGTCCCTGTTCATTTGTTCGTTCGTTAGTTCATTCATTCATTCATTCATTCAACAAATATATGCTGCACACCTGCTCTATGTCAGGTCCCAAAGCAAACCTTGAGGAATAGGAATGAAGTGGCATCTACCTACAAGGAGCTCTGAGGCCTAAAATAGTTGGAGAGGAGTAAGAATAGAGGAGCAGGGGTTGGGAAAAGGTGGGTTAAGCCTGGGCTAGCTATGAGCATTGGGCAAGTCTCCCAATCTCCCTGAGCTGCTTTTTTGTTGTTTTTTTCCAGAAGAGAAAGTGTAACTCCCACCTCAATGGGCTGTAATGAGGACTAAAAGAGTTAATGCATGGGAAATGCCTGGCACAGAGTCTGTATTCAATAAATTCCAATTCCCCCATGAAGAGGAGAAAATCGCTGTGCTGCCTAGTTGGGTCTGTGCAGATTAGGTATGAGCTCTGCCATGTCCCTGCTGTGTGAGCTTGGGCGAGACACTAAACCTTCGGGCTTCCTCCTATGGACAGTGGGATATGTGAGCATTAGTGGTAAGGTATGAGAAGCACCTAGCATGCCATTTGGCACATAGTAGGCATTCAGTAAAAGGAAGCTATTATAATAAGGCCTGATGTGTTTTGTGGGAGTGAAAAAAAATTCTTTCCCATGACAAAACCTTTGCTCAAGCAGGGTAACCCTGTGGCCCTCCAAGAACAAAGAGTGTCACCCATTTTGTTTTCCTTCACCAGGATACCATAGTCTAGGCCTTGACACACAGTAGGCACACAGTAGGGACACCACAATAGTAGCTAGTGCTTGCCTCTCTTAACCTGGATCCCTGCTAGTTCCTATTGGGCTTTTGTGCAAATTAGCACAAGTGGCCACTCTGAGGGGACATAGCCTTGTGAGCACGTGGCTTAGTGGTTGGAGTATATGCTGGGCTTTCGTTCTCATCATCACTCTGCATAGGCTTCCCTTTGCAGTACTCAACCCGAACAACTATATATGGTGGCCTTGCTCCAGAGCCTTTCTCTCAGGATTCAGCAAATCATTAGATGCTGGGTGCAGGGATCTTGGAGAGCTTTCACTTCAAACCCTCTAATTGCTTCCAGGATGGAGTATAAACTCCTTACCTGGCCATGAAGCCCTGGGCATCATCCTTCCCTTACCCCCTCCCTCCTCCAGCCACCCTGGACTTTATCCAGTCTTCAGACCCCACTGTCTCCCCGCTCATTCCTTAGATGCACAGAGCCCCCTCTCCTGAACCTTCCCCACTCCACCCTGCCACTCTTTTATTCCTTCCAGTGTCTGCTTAAACCAAATCAAGGCATCTGTCCCGGTGCACAGCACTCCTTTAGTCTCTCTTAGCTCCCTGATGTCTCCTTCCTTCTCATGCGTCACCTGTGTATCTCCTGCTTCTCTACTCCTGTGCGTATTTCTGGACAGGCTGGAACCCACAGCAGCACACCGATTACGAGCTCAGGGCCCGAAGGGAGAGTCAACTCCCAAGTCAGCCTGTTAGAAGCCTGCGTGGGACTTAGAGCAGGTCACTTAACCTCCTGTGACCTCCCCTGTCAGAAGGACAATGGTAACAATAATCTCTGCTCTGTGGGATCATCGCTGGGAACAAATAAGGCAACATGTGTCAAGGGTTCCTAATAGCTCCTGGTGTGGAAGAAACACTAAAAAAGCAACCATGTGGGTTTGAGCCCAGGATCTGACACATGGTAGATGCTTAATAAATAATGATTCAGTAAGTAAGTGGATAGGTGATCATCTCACCCAATATAAAAGACCCAGACAAGGAAAGAGATTGGCTCAAGGTCCCTGGGACCATATACTCATTGACTCGAAGATGCCCTCAGTTATACAAGATACACCACTTGATTTGATGTACCACTAAGAGAGAAAAAATGCTGCCAATTAAAGTATGACATGCCATCGATTGTAAGACGCATCCTAACTTCAGAGGTATTAAATTATGAGACAATGTGCACCTTAGAACTGATGAAATATGGTTACTGCTTAATTGCTTTTGACTGCCCCTCAGCCTCATTTGGGGTGGGTCCATCAGTCTGACCTCTTCTCAGAACTAGGGCTCTCAACTGTCAGGGCTCCTCCTTTTCAGCATTCATGTGGTGGCTCACGCTGGCCATGTGATCACCTTAATTTATTCTTTCAGCTCTAAGTCTCGTTATTTCTCAATTTTCTGCATTGAACTCTATTTAACACCTATTAGCACAGGTCTTCATCTGATAAATGCCCTTTTCTTGGGAGGCTGCAGGATGCCCCAGTCTTGACCCCCCTCTGGCTTCTGTGCCCCAGGCAGGGGAGCTCATAGAACCCAAACGTCCTCACTGCTACTGCCCACCCCCACCCACTCCCAGCCCTTCTGAGAGGCATGGGAACACCACTGGGTGGGGACCTGAATGTGATCCCTCCCATTTGGGTGGGGGTTGGGGGTGTAGGAGGATCAGCTTTTAAGTCAGTGGTTCTCAACCTTCTGGCCCTTTAAATACAGTTCCTCATGTTGTGACCCAACCATAAAATTATTTTCGTTGCTACTTCATAACTGTTATGAATCGTAATGTAAATATCTGATATGCAGGATGGTCTTAGGCGACCTCTGTGAAAGGGTCGTTCGACCGCCAAAGGGCTCGCGACCCACAGGTTGAGAACCGCTGTTTTAAGTCCTGCTCTGCCAGTGGCTACAGCTGGACACACAGCTGTCTCACTCCTCATGACCTGGTAACCCTGTCAGAGATTCTTCCACTGACTTCAAGGCCTGGAAATTCAGGGTACATATGCCTTTCTTCCTCAGGGTGACTTATCTCCCACCCCATGAGCTGAGCATGAGTGGGGAGAACAAACAGAAATACCAGATTGAATGTTCCTCTTCCCATTAATTGATCATTTGGGGGTGATTAGCCACTGTTTTGAATTATTCTTTCCAGCCCTTCCCTTCATCAGTGTGGATGATTGAGGGTTGAAGCCATTGACATTTCATTGTGACAGCAGGAGAGAAAAGTACTTCCCGCATTAGTGGCAGGTTCTGATTTGGAGATCGGGTGGTGGACAGGTTACTTCTCTCTCCTTCCCCTTGAAACGATCACATTAGACAACAGGAGTTGTCCACAGTCCCGTGTCCTCATACAAACCACGGGATTATAAGCCCGGAGCCCCTGAGGTGAGGAAAGCAAAGGAGCCAGCACTGGTTGAGCACCTTTGGCATGCCTGGCAGGGACTGGGAGCCTCAGACACCGGCACATCACTGCCTCCTGAGCAAGCTTAGGACCCCATTTTACAGATGAGGAAGTTGAGGCTCAGAGAGGTTATCTATTTGAGGTTATACGGCACCTAAGGGTCATGCACGGTGGGAAAGTCTGTTTGGTTCCAGAGTCCACCTCTTCCCACTCTGTGCTGCCTCTCAAAATAAGTCCCACACAGTTCTCCAAGCTCGCTCCTCCCACCCCCTGACCCCCTAGAAAGGAAGAGGCACAGAGAGTCAAGTGGGCCAGCACGTTGGACAATGACTGTAAGAATTACAATGAAAGCCGGCCTTGTGTTAGCTCTTACCAGGCGCCAGGTGCTCTTCATAGTGCCTTGCATTTTAACATGTAATCTTCACAACATTCCTATGAGGTAGGCACTGTTATGATCCCCATGTTACTGATGAGGCACAGATAGGTTAAGTAACTTACTTGAAGTCACACAGCTAGTAAGAGGTAGAATGTGGGTTTAAACCCAGGTGGTTTGACTTGAGTCTGCAAAAAGGAATAAAATAATTTCACACAGCTGGGACTATTGAATCCAAATTAAACATTCCACTATAACAGAGAGCAGTGCTTAGCATTGTACTTTAAAGAATCTAACAACAACAAAAAAGATGCACGAATCTGACTATATTCAAATGCAAAAATTCTGTACAATAAAAACCATGCAGAAGGGAAAGAAAAACTGACTTGAATGCTGTTGTACCAGATATGGCAGGAAATGATTACTCTCCATATTACACAAACAGCCCACAGGTACCCAAGTAAGGGAAGGTTCCTGGAGCTCACACCAGAGGAAATAGAATCAGCGAGTAAATACGCAGGAAAGCTGTTCGGCCTTGCTAATAATCAATGTAATACCAATTAAAACAATAAGAGGACATTTCATCCCTGGTCAGTTAGCTGGAAGACCCTTGGGAGGCCCTGATCGAATGCTGGAGCTGTTGCAGAGAAACAGGCAGCCACACAGTCTGGTGGCGATGCAAAGCGGTCCTTTGGGAATCGAGCTGGATCACATGTATCGAGACATAAAATGCTCATGTCATTTGACCCAGTAATTCCCCTCCTGGGAATATAAGTCAACAGAAGGAGAAAGTTATAGCATGAAAGTGTTGATTTCAGCATTATTTATAATGATGAAAAATGGGAAACTGTAAAAATGTCCAACAATAGGGGAATTACTAGGGAAATTATGGTATATGTACCTAGTGGATTTATGCAGCCATTTAAAATTATAAAGGCATTATTTAGTACTACAGGAAGATGTTTATGATGTTTTCAGTGAAAAAAGCAGAATGAAAAATTATGTCCCCATATTTATGACAACCATGTAAAGTAGGTCTTATAGGGACAAGGACTGCATAGGAATAAAAAAGGTAACAATTGATATGAGAGGGCAGGGAGATTGTGGGTAATTTTTTTTAAGTGTTTCTGTACGGCTGCTTGTTTGATTGTTTGATAGAGCAAATAGGAGAAAATCCAAAATCAAAAAGTAAACTAAGATAAACAACAATGAAGTCCTGGCTTATGTGAAAGCTCCATAGAGGTTTTACTTCACTGTGAGCCAAAGGTCACATGGCTCTATTAATAGAAGTATAGACCCCAGATCTCCAGAGGTGGGTGCATTCAGAGGAAGGGAACCCACATAATAAAGCAATAATCAGTAGTAAGGTGCTTTTGAAGATCCTAGCACAAGAGTAGGTGTTTGGGGTAATGAATAAGAGAAGTAATGATCTCACAAAGAACAGTTAAAGAGAAGGCCTGGAAGTGACTTGAGGATTTGTCACAGATAAGACAAATAAATGTTTATTCTGGATTGCTCCAGAGAGCAGAACAATGTCCAAGGCATAGATGTTAGATATAGGTGAATTTCAACCAAGAATCAAGAAGAAACTGTACATAGCTTTAATTATCATGAAGCAGGCTGCCTCAGGAGGTAATGTGCTTCCCATCTCTGGAGGTGCTCAGGCCAGGGTCTGAATGCAAACTCAGCCATAGATGCCGTTAGCATACTTCTCAAAATGTGCATGTGCTGGATTTCATCAGTTAACATCCATCAACTGTAAGATGCACCATTAGTTTATGTACCACAAAGAAAGAAAGAACACTGCCTGTTAAACTAGAACACATTCTTGATTGCGGGACTCATCTCAATTTATGAACTATTTAAATGTTAAATGTGAAAAAAAAGTCAGTGAGAGGCTACATAGCCTGGTGTGGGGGGATACATGGTGTGTTTTGAGTGTACAGATCTATAGGCTAAATATGGTGCATTTTCCAGTCTTACCATGGGTACAATATGAAAGCAGATACACACACACACACACACACACACACACACACACACACACAGAGGGAGAGGGGGAGAGGGGTGGGGGAGAGAAATGCAAATGGATGCTTTTTAAAAGACAGAGCAGGAAATGTCAGAGAGAGGTCCTGCTGGTCGCCAGCCAACCTGGCTTGAACCACTAGACCCGAGGCCATAAATACACACACACACACACACACACACACACACACACACACACACACGGAGAGGGAGAGAAGGGTGGGGGAGAGAAATGCAAATGGATGCTTTTTAAAAGACAGAGCAGGAAATGTCAGAGAGAGGTCCTGCTGGTCGCCAGCCAACCTGGCTTGAACCACTAGACCCGAGGCCATAAGAACACACACACACACACACACACACACACTTTTTCAGCTGAGGATTTCTTTGGTGTGAGAAGATGGGCTGGACTGGATGCAGGAGGAGCTCCCTAGGTGCCTTCTAAAATTCATGGCAAATCTCAGTTGCTAATTCAATGACTCTGTGATTCTGTAACTCACGACTTTAAATCAGTAACTCCCCATTCATTAACTTGATTGACTTTGATTCTAAAGTGCTTTTCTAATCTCCAGTATTGGCCTAGGTCCTGCCTGTCAAACCTTATTAACACTAAGACTGGCACATGGTCATTCCCCCTCCTCCTACCCCCAACTCACTTTCTGACACACACTCAGCCCTTTGGGGACCCAAACAGGGATCTGTGGAGGGTCTGAGAAGGTATGGCAGCCTCACCTGGGACATTAGCCTAGACCAGTGATAGCGAACCTATGACACGCGTGTCAGAGGTGACAAGCGAACTCATTTTTTTGGTTGATTTTTCTTTGTTAAATGACATTTAAATATATAAAATAAATATCAAAAATATGTCTTTGTTTTACTATGGTTGCAAATATCAAAAAATTTCTATATGTGACACGGCACCAGAGTTAAGTTAGGGTTTTTCAAAATGCTGACACGCCGAGCTCAAAAGGTTTGCCATCACTGCCCTAGACCCTAGTGCCCATAGTGCCCCGCTCATGCATCTCACCTAGCTAGTCTCTCACCCCTTTCTGAAGGCTGGGGTGGGGGGCAAGCAGGAAGCAGCCAAGGTAGTAGAATGAGTTTGTAGTGTGGAAGCAACTAGTCCTTAGGTTAATCTGCCATTTACTATAGTTATCTGGAGAATATACTATATTATTTCTGTGCCTCAGTTTTCTCAGCTGTGAAATGGAGCTGATGCCTGCACACAGTGAGATAACAGCGATGCTCATTTATAGCCATGTCCATTGGGATTTCATTTGCTTCCTCTTTCAAGATCCCTTCTTGTTCCAGGATGACAGGAGACTCTTCTTAAACGTCCATGTCTGTCTCAAATGGAGGGTGACATGTGGGAAGAAGCCCTCACTTTCTTGGGGAATAGTGTCTGGAAGGCTGTGCTTTTAGCAGCTCTACCCTTCACAGGCAGGAAAAACGTTCTCTGTCCTGCACTGCACACCCAGCTGTCCTGGTGACCTGCAGGGACCCCGCTTAGAGGCAGCACCTGGACTGGCTGGCTTCTGTGAGGCCTCCTGAGACACAGAGTATTTATTCCTTGGTTTCTCACTGTCTAGTCAAGTACAAATGGGAGAAAATGTCCCAAACACTTTAAAGGTTATGAAAACCTGCTGTTGTTTTTTTTTGTTCAGCAATCTATTGATCCATCCATCCATCCATTCATAAACTTGGGTTGAATACCTACTCTGAACGGGGCCTGGGAAAACACAATGAGTTCAATACAGTCCTTGACCTTGGACAACCATGATCTACTTGGGAAGACAGATAAGAAAGCTAATAACTGTGATGTGAGCCTTCATGAGAGATGAGGGCGTGGGGCATGACGGTCACTTGCATAGGCTCAAGGGAAAGAGATCCCTGGATGGACTTTGGGGTTCACACCACCATCTACTGGGGGATTTCCGGGTAAGTCACCAGCACCCTGACTCCCTAAGGTGACAGTTGGCCTGGCACATTTGAAGAGCAGAGATGAGCCAGTGTGGCTGGAGTAGTGAGTGATGGAAGGGTGGTAGGAGGTGATAAACTCTGAGAGGGAAGAAGGGACCAATCAGACACAGCCTTTACTTTATGGAAGGACTTGGCTTTTGCTCGAGTATAGTGGGGCCCATTGGTAGATTCTGAGCAGAGGGAGGCCTGATCTGACCTTCCTTGAAACAGCTGCTGCGTCTGCTCTGATATTGAAGGAGGGCCAGGTGGGGCAGGGAGACTGGCCAGGAGTCCACTGCAGTGAAGCAGGTGAGAGGTCGGGAGGGACAGGCCAGGGAGTACCAGTGGAGAGGCTGAGAAGTTGGTCTATTCCAGGTAGATTTTGCAAGTGGAGCCAACAGAATCGGCCGACAGATTGGATGTGCGGTATTAGAAGTTCAGGGTAGCTCCAAGGGTGGAAAACTAGCAACATGGAGCTGCCATGAACTGAGACAGGGAAGCCTCTGGGTGGAGCAGGCTTGGGAGTGCAGAGATCAGGAGCTCAGTGGTGACTGTTAGGTGTGAGATGCCTGCCAGGCCCAGGAGGACCTGGTGGGGAGGCAGGTGCATGGGGGAGCCTGTCTGAGGAGCCTTCTCCGAATGCAGACAGTATTTAAAGCCACCAGTTTAGTTGAGATGTCTTTGAGCAAGAGGAGAGTCAGGAAAGAGAGATTCTTTCTACTCCCCGAAGCTGCATTTGCCTGAGGCTTTCAGAGAAGCCCTTCACCCTTTTTTGCACCCTTTTACCAGTTCTCTTCCTCCCTTCTTGTCTTCCTGGATCAGGTGCCCAGCAGGCACTCAGGACATGCTGGCTGAGCAGAGAGATGCAAGGTTTCAGGACAGGGGGAGGGGTCCTACCTCGAGGTCCTAAGAGAAATGAGAGAAGGCCTGTGTTGCTGAGAAGACACCCCTCTGGGCAGCAAGGCCCTGGTGTGTGGGGGTGCTGGGAGGCTGGTGGCAGCAAAGACAAAGGATCGTCCACAGCACTGGGGCAGAAGCTCATCTCTGCCTGGCAGGCATCTACTGCCCGAGGACTATGGATTGAAAAATCCATAACGGGCATGACAGTGAGTGATAATACTTGAAAGGAAACCCGCGACGTGTGCTTTCAAAGCAGATCTGAGCCGCGGTTCCCGTGGCTGTGCCTTTGGAAATGTCCCTGTTTGCACACGGAGAACAATAACGAACCTGTGGCATAGGCTTGGCATGGGGCTTCTTTCTAAAGGCTAATCATTGGTCCATAAAAGGGAGGCCTTAGGGACAGACATATAGTGTGTGGGGGCTCCAGGAAAGCCAGGGCTGGTCCTGGTTACAGTGAAATGCAGACAGGCCAGGGGAGAAGCAGACGTGTCACCTCTGTTCCCAAGCCCTGACAGCTAAGATGAAAGAGCTGCCTGAGATTTGGCAATATTTCATTGGCTTCATTTATGGATTGTGTGTTCTTGTTGGAGAAACATTCATTTATTTAATCAGTATTTACTGAGCAACTACTATGTGCCGGACACAATTTGAAATTCTGGGCTTATAGCAATGAACAAAATAAATGTCCTTATAGAGCTTATATTCTGGTATATGAAGCATATAACAGACAAATTAGTAAAATATAAGTATATCGATATTAATGAGTGCAAAGTACACTACAAAGCAGAGAAACAGGCCAAAAATTTAGATTGGGTAGCCAGGGAAGCCTCTTTGAGAAAGTGGTACTTGTGTGAAAACCTGAAGGAGGTGAAAGAGTGAGCCAAGAAGGTATCTAGGGAAAGACTGTTGCAGGCAGCAGGAATAATAGCACATACAAAGGCCCTGAGGTGGCCCTGACATGCTCAGAGAGCAGTAGGGCCTCTAGTTAATTAATAATAATTAGAAGGTAAGGAAGGGGTAATATGATAGTATAAAAACAGGCAGGATCTGGAGAGTGCCTGGAGGGGATGAGTAGGGGGACATGAATAGGAGGCAGAATTAGAGAGGCCACAGGGCCAGATGACATAGACCCTGATAGTCTATTTTACAACTAGAATAAAACTGCATAGGCTCAGCCTATATTCCCAAATTTTCAGATGAAGAAACTGACCCCGGCCAGGCAAAGTGGTTTGTCCATAGTCTCACTGTTAGTAGCTGAACCGGTTCTAACACTCAGGTTCCTAACATCTAGATTATTTCTTTTTCATTCAGCTCATTTAGTCGTTCAGAAAGTGTTTACAGACATTTCATTCACTATTGGAAATAAAAAGTAAACAAACTGGTGGAAAGACCCAGAGAACTTGGGTGGAGAAAGGGTGGACTCATGAGAAGGTGCCCATGGACAGCATTTTAATTTTTAATTTTGATGAAAGCACTAAAAACATCACCCCAAAACAAGTGGAAATTAGGACTTCTAATGCCCAGTTTACTTGATTTCTGGACTTTGGACAGTTTCGACACCACCCACCTTTACATCTGGAAGTCATTAGACAGGTTATTAGACCGGTGCTCAGCCTCTGGTGGGGAAGGAAGCGAAGCATGCAGTAATTTGATCAGGAATTACAGGCATAGTGCAAGGCAGTGGGGATTCACTGGTGATTAAAAGTAGTCTTTGCCTGAGCCCACATGGAGCTCCCAGTCCAGCTGGGGGACAGGCCAGCAGTCACGGCATAGTGACCAGAGCTGTGCTGCAGTTTATGGGGGCTGTGGGAGTGCAGAGGATGGGTGTCCAAACCAGAGTTAAGGTGGCTGGCTAGAGAAGGCCTCCTAGAGGAAGCAGAGACCTAAAGGATGAGAGGAAATACCAGGCCTTCCTGAGGCAGAGGGAGACGCAGAAACGAATCATTGAGAGTCGGCGTGGCAGGCTCTGGCATTTATCCACCTGGATTCAGATCCAGCTCCATTGGTTATGACCTTTGTGACCTTGGGGAAGTCAATGAACCTCTCTAGGCCTCACTGTCCTCATTTATAGACTGGTGACCACAGTGAAACTAACCTTACAGAGTTATAATGAAGATAAAATAAGAGAAGGCAGAAAAACTGTTTAGCCCATTGTAAATGCTTAGGAGATGGGAGGTATTATCATTAGAATCCAATGGTAGGGTGTTGTGGACCATAACTCTGTCTGGGCTTTTCCTGGGGGCAGGGCCACCATGGCTGAGTCTTAAAGGAAGAGGGCCAGTGAGCCAGGGAGGAGTGAAGAAGGGGAGAGGAAGGCCTTCCAGGCAGAAAGGGCAGCCTGAGCCAAGTCTGGGGGCCAGAGGCCAGATGGAGAGTGTGAAGAGCTCAAAGGTTCAGTATTAGTAATCCTATATAATAAAAGGCTAACATGCAAATCGACCAAACGGCCGAATGACTGGTCACTGTGATGTGCACTGACCACCAGGGGGCAGACGCTCACACAGGAGCTGCCCCCTGGTGGTCTGTGCACTCCCACAGGGGGAGTGCTGCTCAGCCAGAAGTCCTGGGCTAGGCTCACAGCTGGCAAGCGCAGCTGCGGTGGTGGAAGCCTCTCCTGCCTCTGTGGCAGTCGGACATCCCCTGAGGGCTTCCAGACTGCGAGAGTGCACAGGCGAGGCTGAGGGACACACACCCCCCTCCCCGAGTGCACGAATTTCGTACACTGGGCCTCTAGTTAATTAATAATAATTAGAAGGTAAGGAAGGGGTAAGATGATACTATAAAAACAGGTAGGATCTGGAGCACCGAGGCCTGCATAGATGTTAAGAGTCTGGACATTGTAGGCGATGGGGAGCCATTGATGGGCTCTTAGAAGTAGGATGTGGCATGGTCAGATATTTTGGAAGATCACTCTGCTGCTGAGGAGAGGATGGATTGGAGGGTTCGAAATGGGAGGTGGGGCCACCTGGGAAAACAGTGCCTCGGTCAGGTGCGGTCCAGGTGCCAGCTGATGAGGCCTGAGCTGGATAATGGCAGTGGCGATGGGGAGGGAGAGGCGAGGCTGGGCTGTCATTCAGGAGTGAAATGAGCAGGACTTCATTGTTTATTTTCAGTGAAAGAAAAGGAAGATCTAGAATGTCCCAGGAGCTCAGGCAGTTTTAGGGAAGATACTCATAATAGATTTGGAAGTTAATGGCTTATCTGTGAGCATTAGTCAGGGTTCTCCAGAGAAACAAAAACAATAGCCTGTGTGTGTGTGTGTGTGTGTGTGTGTGTGTGTGTGCGTGCACATGTGTGCTCATGTCCATGTTTGTGTATCTTTGTGTGCATACAGGTGACCCTTAAACAATGCAGGTTTGAATTGCATGGGTCCACTTATATGCAGAAGTCCACATATAAGTGGACCTGCATTGTTAAAGTCCACTGTATTTTCTATCTGCAGTTGGGAATCCACATATGCAGAAAGCCAATTTAAGTTATGCCCAGATTTTCAGCACCTCTAACCCCTGTGTTGTGCAAAGTCAACTGTTTGTGTCTGTGTGCATATTTACATATGTATATTAAAGTATATATATACATATTTAAAATATATACATTTAAAATGAGGAATTGGCTCACATGATTATGGAGGCTGAGAAGTCCCATAGTATGCAGACTGGAGACCCAGGAAAGCTGGTCATGTGATTCAGTCCAAGTCCAAAGGCCTGAGAAGCAGGGGAGCCAATGGTGTAAATCCCAGTCCAAAGGCAGGAGGTGAGAGGAGATGTCTCAGCGTGGCATTGAGGCAGGAGAAAGGCAAATTCCATCTTCCTCTACCTTTGTTCTATTCAGAGCCCCAGGGGATTGGGTCATGCCACCCACATTGGGAGGGCCACCTCCTTTACTGAGTCTAATGGTGACCTCACCCAGAAAGTCCCTCACAGACACACCCAGCAATGGTGTTTAAGCTGGGCACCTGTGGCCAGGCAAGTAGACATGTAACATTAACCATCACAGAGTGGTAGTTAGTACCATGAAAGGGCATGAGTCATCAGGGAGAGGCAGTCCCAGTGGGATGTGCAATGAACAGAGCCTGGAGCCCTGGGAGAAAGAGGAAGAGGCTAACACGGAGGGCTCCCTCACCCCCATTGCAGAGAGCCAAGGCATGGATGAGAGGTGAGGAAACAGAGATGAGTAGTATCTAGACACCTCTTTAGAGACATTGAATGATAAGGGCAGATGTGGGTCCAAGTGAGGTGCTGCGTTTGTTTGGCTTTGTTTTTACCATAGGAGAGATGAGGGTGGGCTTAAAAACTGAGAAGGCATTTGCTGGAAAGGAGAGAAAGGGATGGCAAAGTCCTGTGTGACTAGTTGAGAAATACTTTTTGTACCTACACCTGTTGTTCTGCTTAGTTCTGTTGAGCAGAACAAGACAATGGTAGAGCCCTGTGGCAGACCACTAGAGACTGCCCGCAGAATGACAAAGCCCACTGACTCAACCGAAGTCCTGTACCTTGCACTGAGGCCTAGCATTGCTCCATTTTGACCGACAGGACCTTCTGCCTATCCACACGCTCCAGACCACAGGAGGCAGCACAGCACTGCATGGCTGGCGACTATGGGAGCTGGAGACAGGAAACCTGGAGTGAAGGTTCTCAGGGGGCTTCTCAGCCTCACTCCTCCCTTGCGGGGGGACAAGTTTGAATTTGACACTTAACCTTGCAGGACCTGCATTTCCTCCTCTATAAGAATGGGATTAATGCCAATAGCTGCATGCCTGCACTCAGACTGTAGTTGGGGAGGTTAATCGGAAGGAATGAGTGGAAAGATGGTGGTCAAAGGAAGATGCACACAGCTGTGGTTTTCAGGTCTCCTGTGCCCTCTTGGAGTAGGAGCTGCTGGCTGACGAGTGCGGAGGACTGCAGCATGGTTCGGAATTCTGATTTGCTTTTGCGTGCTTTACAAAGCATAATTGTTTGTTGGTTTAAGTGAGATCTCTAGGTTTTTTCCAAGAGTCAAACAGTTTATACTCAAACTGACAGCTGATTTTTTTTGTGTTGTTTTTTTTTCCCCAAGACCACATGCCTTGCTTTTACAGATTATAAAAGTAGTACATGTTCATGGGAGAAATGCATGAAGGCACAAAGAAAATTACAAGCTACTCTGATCTGACCCTCTAGATATAACCACAGTTAATATCTTGCTATCTATCTTTCCAGATGTTGTATGTATATGTGTGCACAAACTTGGAATGATATATAGTAGTATTTATATTGCTATAATTATTTAACCAACCCCCTGTGTTTTGTTTCCACTTTTCCCCTATGATAGATAATACTGCAATGAAAAATTCCGGTACATAAATCACTGGGTGCATCTGATTATTTCTTCAGAATAAATCTATAAGGGCATGGCCATTTCTGAGACTTTTGGTGGGTGGTTTCAAATTGCTTTTCAGAAAGATTTATATTCTTGCCAGTATTGTATACCCATCTCCTCACACCCTCCCAACACTGAATATTAACATTTTTAAATAATGCTTCACCAATTGGACAGATAAAGATGGTTCATCAACAGGGGTCAGAGGAGGCCAGTCCTGTGGGGGTCACCAGTATCCCAGCTACTGTAGGAATCATAGCAGAACTTGTTTCTCAGAAGCTGTTTCATGGCCATTGCCACGCCATCCCTCCCCCACACCCATTCTATAAGGACTGAGTGAGGAGGGCCTCTTTGCTCTTGTATCTGAGTGGACACTCCCAGGAGGCTGAGCTGAGGTCAGGAGAGAGCATTTCAGTAGGGGCAGGCCTGTCTCCTGCATTTCATCTTGGCTGTACTTCTGGGTTCAGATGCTAGGGCCCTCTTTTGGGTACCACTTATACTCCAGAATGCTCTGTTGTCCTTGGAGCCTTCCTCTTTCCAGGCTAGATGCAGACCTGGAGGCAGTGAGCTAGCAGAGTGCTTGTAGTGTCCATACTTGAGCCAGTCTGGCCCTCTGGCTCCCTGGAGGATGCTCACTCACCTCCTCATCCATGCTTTCTTATTATTCTGTGGGAGCTTCCACTCTCTCAGCCTGGAGCAGTGCCCTGCTCCACCTAGGAATGGTCATGTCTGTACCCTGGACATGGCTGGAGGCCCATGCGAGAAGTAGAGAGCATGAACTTCCTGAGTGGGTACCCAAGAATGAATGGTGGCTCATTCATTCATTCATTCCATCTTATATCGTGCTATTAGGAGAAAAATGAAAATAAACAAGACCAGGTCCTTTGGTGCCTTCAGGAGCTCACAACCAAGTAAAACAGACAAGTCCATAAAGCAGTAATCCCACACTGCGGGGTGAGGGATAAGGCCCAGAACAGTTGCTTCCTGAGTCTCTGGATGCCTATCTTCATATGCTATTTGCACTGTAGAAAAAATCCCGCGGAAGCAGTGTGAGATGGTGAGCTGGAGTCAGGTCATGAGAACAGGGTGAGATGGATGGAATATAAACACTTGACCTGTCAGCAACCCTTGGTTGGAGCTCCTGGAACAGGAGAGCAGGTGTGAGTAGGGTCTAGAGGCCACAGAACTGTGCAGCTTCACTGTGCAGCTTCCCTGTGCAGGTTTCCCTCCTGGGAGGCAGTGTGTTTGTCTCCCAGTTGGGGACTGAGGGAATCAGGTGCAGCCTGGGAGGACTGTCCCAGAGGTGTCAGGTTTGGCTCGGTCTCAAGCTAGGTTGGGGCTGAAAGGGCAGGGAGCCACAGAAGGATCTGGCAGAACATGCAAATGTATCTCAGTTTGAATGCCAGTATCAGTCAGTGGGTTGTGGCTGCAAGGACCATGTGTTGAGGCCACATCTAGAATTGCTGAGAAGAGTGTGGAGATCAGCTAGTGATGTCTGCATGGGAGTGGATGGCAGCAATGGTGGTATGTTTGCTATTTTTGTCATCACTGACCTCAGGCATCATGGAAGATATTACTGAATGGTAGAGAGGGGCAGCATCATGATGGTGTGCACGATTTCTTCTTATCCCTGGGAAGGGGCTGTGTGGTCCTCACTGCAATGCATATCCGAGGTGCCAGAGGAGCAGGAACCATCCACGGAAGAAAGGCTGTCCAAACTTAGCAGAACATTGGCCTCTTAGCCTTGGTGACCAGATTCAGATAAAGTTCTAGTCTTAGGGGAGCTGTCAGGGAAACTGAGACAGGAACCCAGTCATATACATCAGGGCACCTGGTGAGTGCAAGGGAGGCTCCAGCTCAGCAGGCTCCCCTTGGTTCGTGATATTGGGTCAGTGGTCACATAGCTAATTTGTACTCTACCTTCTAATGACTTCTCTGCCCTGTTTAGGACCATAAAGGACCTGGGCAAGATCAAGCCTACAGGGGCTCTATGGGTTCATGGATCAGACATATATATGGGAAATAGGATTCCTGGCAAGTGAGGTTTTGGGAGCATTTAAAAGTCTCCTTTTCTTCCCCCAGGATATCCTCTCCTATATGAATTTCTACCATCAGAGTTGGCCCCGTAAAGTGCCCAAGAAATGAGCATATGACCCATCACTGCCTAGGAAGTAGATTGCTCACTTCCTAATAATTGATCACTTCCAGGGATAACTGATGAAGGACCAATAATAGCCTTTTGGCCGAGGCAGAGAGGGCACCTCTAGCTGAAGGTACTTCTGTCAGGGCTTTTTGTGTTTTTCAGGGAAGATTTCTCCATCTCAGGTCTGATTAGCTTCTCTATTGAGAGACTGTTTTCCCTAAATGGAGACTCGGCTCATGGGTTGCCCATGTCAGTAGGAAGAGCCACTGATGGGAAGTGGTAGGAGAGTGTGCCATGTCGCAGCCTCCCAACGTGCACTGTCTTCAGGGATAACTGATGAAGGACAAATAATACAAGACCTGAGCTGCCCAGCCCAGCCCAGAAACTGAGAAAGAAGTATTTGTTGGGGAAGGGGGTGGGAGAGTGAGGATTGGTGAGTCCAGAACCAGACAGGGAGCCCAGCCCTTTCTCAGAAGCCACCAAGCTCCCAGGTATGGAGAGAGTTGGGAATTATAGAATTGAATGGAATTACGGTTGTATTTGCCCAGGTCACAGCAATACCTAGGCTCCCCAGACCTTCTCTTCTTGAAAAGCCCCAAGGAAAGCTTATGTCTCCTTGATTCTCTGATGCACTCTCTGCTCTCCTACACTCCACCCAATAGTTTAACTCTCTGAAATAGATAAATCTTAAAACAACCAACAAATGCAGTTCATGTGTATTTTTTCTTTTTTCAAAGCTCGAATTAAATTGACAGTGCATGTCATTACTGATGGCATGTTTGAGTCAAGGAAATATGGTACGTATACGAAGGATAAAGCTGGCAAAGGAGGCCCTGGTTACTAGATAAAGCTACGGCTACAAACGTTCTGGTGAGCTGGCTGGATTCCAGTGAAAATGTATTTGATTCACTTACTCCCATGATTCCTTTGGTGGCGCATGAGAGAAAGTCAACTCAAAGAAGCAGGAATGGGGATTTATTGGCTTAGGTTCCAAGGAAGTTCAAAATGTGGATGTGGATGGCTTCAGGAACAGCTCGCTCCAGCATTGCCTGGGCTCTCTCCATCATTGAGCCTCTACTTGATCTCATTTATGTGGCAACTAGATGGCTTCTGAGAGTTTTGGGCTTACACAATCTTGGAGAATGAGAGAGATCCCATTTCTCCCAACAGCCAGATGGAATACATATGGAAAAATTATTACTGGCCATGCTTGGGTCATGTACTGTCCCCAAGAGAAGTCACAGTGGACTGGAGGTGAAATGCCATATTGATGAGCTAGAAGGCAGCAGGTGGTGTGGTTTGATTGACAGTCTGCACAGAACCATATGGAATGGAAGTGGGGCAGTTCTCCAAGGGGAAAGCAGAGTGCTGAGCAGATAAAAGGAATAGCTGTCCACCTTTGGGTCAGCCCAAAGGCCTATAACCAGAGTTCTTTCACTCAGAGTTTAATCTGAGACTTGACTCTTACAGCTCTGTTTGAGGAAAGGCCAATCTGGAATAGCCCATTGGAGTGACAGAGGACTTGGGGAGGAAGAGGTAGAATGTAGCTCTGTTTCACTTCCTTCCCAGTCGGTGCAGCCTAGTGCCTCCCAGCTCAGGGGGCTGCCTCTGGGCATTTCCCCACAGAGAGGACCTGGGTGTCTATAGAGAAGGAGCAAAATAGCTGGAGCAGCTGAGGGCAGCCTCAGCCGCACCGATAGGGAAGGAAGAGGCAGAGGAGAGACTGCATCCTTTGTGAAGATAATGCATGGGCTGCTTAGCTCAGTGCCGGGCACCCGGCGCCCAATCAATAAATGGTAGCTATTATTATTAGCCATTAGGGATCATCCCTCAGCGCCTGCAGTCTGGGCATGATGGATGCAGGCTGTGTTTGTGTAATGGGGATTATTTATTAGTCACCTTGTAAAAAGCAATGACAGAAAGGCACAAAACTCTGTTACCACAGAGGGATCTTATCTCTTGGAAATCAAAGCCTCTGTTTTTCCACTAGGAAACGAGCACTTGTCTTCAGAGATTAAATCCAATTCCTCTGTTAGCATCTAAAGGGGAAGAAGGAGATGTAATTCCCACAGGTCTCAGCACTGCTTTGAGGGTAATTCTTCTCCAGTCCCTAAGTACCTGGGAGAAGGGCGTGTGCGAGCACATGTGCATGTATGTGTTTCTGGGGAGAGGTTGTGGGGAATGGAAGTTGCAGAAGAGAAGGGGTTGGTGTGGAAAGGCAGGAGTGTCTCCTTGGAACTCACGTAAGCCTTGGCCCCAGCTTCTCTGCCTTTACAGGCTCAGGGCCAAGACCCAGAGGTGGTGTTTCTGTAGGTAGGGAGAGGCTAACCACCCTGACCATTCCCCACTGCCCACCCCTCCCAGCCACAGGTGCGTTCTGCTGCCTCACCTTGCCCACTGCTGGGCCAGGACCCATTTTACAAAACTGTGGTCCATTCCCCATTGTCATCTAGGGACAATAAGCGGTTTAAGGACTACTTAAATATTTTTAAATGTTTAATTTTTTTTCCAGCTAACAGATGTAGCAAGAACATATTTATGTGGCAATACTCATATAACAATTCAGAGTGGCCACAGAATCCCCATGCACGAGATTAGGTCCTTTGCTAATTACATGTTTAATAACAGCTCTGCCTCACAACAGTTGAAGACCTAAAGACAGCAATCAGCCGCCGTTCCCCAAAGAACATGGAGACATTTTAAATTTATGTGGAGAACAGGAGGGAGCATACAAATCACTTCTTATTAGCATGCAGTGAGGCTCTGTGGCTGCTCTGAACATAACATTTATTAAGTACTTATATTCCTTGCTCTTTATGGTCATTATCTTATTCCTCCAAACTATTCTCTAAGGTTGGCACCACAGACTGTTGTTGTCCCCATATTACAGGAGAGGAAACTTGAGGCACCGAGGGATTAATAAACAAGGGGGGCATTGAACTCAGACCCTGCCACTACCAAAAGGAGAGACCTGGTATCGATCCACCACATTAGCTTGTAAAAAGGAATTATGATCTTATTTTTTTTAAATGATTTGTGTTTATTATAAACACTAGAGGCCCGGTGCACAAAAATTTGTGCACTCGGGGGGCGGGGGAGGGGGGTCCCCCAGCCCGGCCTGTGCCCTCTCGCAGTCTGGGACCCCTCGGGAGATAACGACCTGCTGGCTTAGGCCTGCTCCCGGGTGGCAGAGGGCACGCCCAATTCCTAGGTGCAGCCCCTGGTCAGGCTCAGAGCAGGGCCGATTGGGGAGTTGGGGCGCCGCACCGTCATGCACAGAGCAGGGCGGATCGGGAGGTTGCAATGCCACCCCCAGTCACGCTCAGGGTAGGGCCGTTTGGGGGGTTGGGGCCCCCCCCCCTGTCACACTCAAGGCAGGGTCGATGGGGAGGTTGCGGCGCCACCCCCTGTCATGCACAGAGCAGGGCGGATCGGGAGGTTGCAATGCCACCCTCAGTCACGCTCAGGGTAGGGCCGATTGGGGGGTTGGGGCACCGCCCCCTATCACAC
>NW_005360425.1:140948-185631 GCF_000412655.1 Myotis brandtii | reverse complement strand
CCCTGTCACACTCAGGGCAGGGCCGATGGGGAGGTTATGGCTCTACCCCGTCTCACACAGAGCAGGGCCCGTGGTGGGGGGGTGGTTGGGGCGCCGCACCCTGTCACACACAGAGCCCCAGGGCAGTTAGGAGATTGGGGAGCTCCCCCCTATCAGGCACAGAGCAGGGCAGATCAGGGGGTTGGGGTGCCTTCCCCTGTCACGAACAGAGTAGGGCGGATAGGGAGGTTGTGGCCCCGCCCCCTGTCACACACAGAGCCGCAGGGCGATCAGGGGGTTTGGGCGCTGCCCCCTGTCATGCTGATCCCGGTGCCGGGAGCCTCGCTGCTCCGCTGATCCCGGTGCTGGGAGGCCTATTACCCTTTTACTATATAGGATAGAGGCCTGGTGCATGGGTAGGGGCTGGCTGGTTTGCCCTGAAGGGTGTCCTGGATCAGGGTGGGGGTCCCCACTGGGGTGCCTGGCCAGTCTGGGTGAGGGGCTGAGGGCTGTTTTCCGGCTGGCGAGTGACTAAAGCTTCCAACCGCTCCTTGTTTTTCTCTCTTTTTTTTTTTTATTCTGGGCCAGCTTTAGCTCTGAGGCCTCGCTGCTGAAAACATAGATACAATGTTGCGGTCCGAGCCCGGCTGAATGGAAGCCCTTTTCTGGGGTTTTGTTTAGCTTCTTATTTGCAACATAGTATATAGTTGCTTAGAGTTGCAACTGAGAGGCTGGCAAGTGAGGCGGGGAACGTTGGAGTCCGCAGCAAGCAAGCCTCCCTGCTCGCTTCAGTGCCTGGCTGCCAGCCGCCATCTTGGCTGACAGTTAATTTGCATATACTCACTGATTAGCCAATGAAAAGCGTAGCGGTCGTACGCCAATTACCATGTTTCTCTTTTATTAGTGTAGATTAAAGAGATACAGCACAATTGTAAATGCAAAATTTCACCAATCCAAAAGTAAATCATTGTTAACATTGCCATCTAGCTACCCATGGAGATAACAAGCTAATGAGACTGCTGGAAAGAAAGAATTTTAGAAAAAAAAAATGGGATTGCTGCATGCTCTTTGTTTTATATTTACGTTTGGAAAATTTTACTTGAATTCAACAGATGGTGAAAAATTGAAGGAATTATTGAACTTCAGATACATACACATTAGTTCTTAAAATATTCCTCTTGAGCTAAAAACAAAGATGAAAGGACATAGGTTGAGAAATTTGTCATTATTATTATTCTTTCTATTGTTATTGTTTTTTGCATTTTTTATGAACCTTGGAAGAGGAGGAGGTTAGTGTATTTATACTTGTTCTCATTTTCTCAACCTCTTTTTCCTGGTTAACATTTTTAAAATATTTTTAACTGTCAAGGTCTATAACTATATACTGTTCTGTACAATCATTCTCACAGTTGTGTTATCTTGGCTTCCAATTTATAAAAGGATTTTACACTTACTGCCAGTCTTCTTACCACAGATTTTATGTTCCAGAGGTCTGTATTTTGATTGATCTTGGTTTGCTGAAGTTCACTGTCAAATACTTTTAACACAAAGGGCTCATGGGTGTTGTATTCTCTGAATTCCTACATGCTGAAGAGAGCCTGCCTGTTGTGTAAATACTTAAATGACAACTTCACTGGGTATACAATTCTTAAACTATAATTCTCCTGAGAGCGTGACTGCATTGATCTAGAGCTAACCAGACCTACTTCTTTGTTGTTGAGCTTGGGTTTTCTGCCTGGAAGCCCATATGATTCATCCTTTTTCCTTGAAATTTTGTAACTTCTCCAGAATGTCTTTCAGGTGATTGCTATATTTCCGGGACATCAGGTGCCCTTTTAATCTTCAGATTTAACTTCCTGTATTTCAGGATGTTTTCAATGATTATATCTTTATATATTTTTCTCTATGGATGTGTGGGTCTTTTTGTCAGTATTCTGATCTTCTCTATAATCATGTGTATTTTATCTTTTCCATTTGATTATTTAAGTTTCTCAGACTTGCCTGCCAAGTTTCTCTTATGGGTTTTCAGACATACTTAATTCATTTCTCGTCATCCTCCTCCTCCTCTTTCGTCTCCTCCTCCTTCAATTGCTTTCACTGTGATCTTTCTTTTTTCTTTGCCCTGCTCTGCATGCTCACCTTTCATGTCTTTTATCTTTTAATTTCCCTTTTCAATTCTCGAAACTCTTCTTTGAACTTCTTTTTAAAAAATCTATAATTTCTTTGAGTCTAGAGAACCATGTTTCTCTGAACTCATATTGTTTCCTTTGATAATTTCTTCTGAGGTATGTTTCCCATAGCCTTTGACTTTACTAATTTCTTTCTCTTTTTAAAATTTTGTTATTTCTACTTGTACTTCACTGAGTAGTTTCCTACTAATTATCTCTGGTTTTTGTTTGTTTGTTTTTTTATTGAACCAAATATTTGCTAAAGAATAGTGAGCAGAACTCTGGGGCCTGGAAAATGAGGGATTATGAACTCAGCGGTTCTGCACTGCAGGCCAGGTTTTATGGCTTTTATGGCTCAGATATCCTCTCGCTAAATCCAGCATTTCTGTTCACTCTGTGCCAAGATTTCTCTGTGGTGGGTTGGGGATGGATGCCTCACTCATCCAAAGCCTTGCTCTGCAGCCTCCACAGGATAGAGGCATGACCACAGATCAAGTAGAAAGCTAGGGCAGCCTCCCTTTTTGCCTCCTCACCCCCTTTCCCACCTGCAGTGCTGATGGGTCTCTGCTGGACACACCCAGTTCTCCCATGGATGGTCCTCATTCTGACATCCTGTCACTCTCATCACAAATTCATCGAAGCTTTTCCAGGGCTTGGATACTTTAAGAAAACCTGCATTTTGCTGAAGGTATGAGGATGCTCTCACCCTTCCTCCTCGTTTAGTTCCAAATTCTGCAGTGTTTGATGAATATGCTTCACAGCTTGTGGTTGGACCTTTTCCTTGTTTCACTGAAGATGCAGCTTTTGCTTCTTTATATTTTTGTTCTTTTGTTGGTGGTGGTGGTGGATTTCAAGAGCAGTAAAAAGTGTAACTTTACTTGACTCCTTACACCAGAAATCTTTTGTGGCATCATTGTTGAACAGTTGCATTGTACTGATAACAACATTGAACTTAGTAAAACTCGGCTGAAGGACAACTATGTTTCCTTTTCTCTTTTTTCAAATATAAACAATGCTGTGATGACTGTTCTTGGATATTTGTTCCATTGCCCTCATTCACATGTTAAAGGACTGGGGGAAAGTCTCAGAGAAGGTGAGAGGTTGCCCAAGATCAAGAATCTGGTGACTAGTAGCCCTGTGAATGCAAGTCCAGCGTTGAGACCCCATTTCAAAGCCGTCTAGCCTGCCACAGGCCTGCATCTCTGTTTGTCCCAGGAAAGACCCTTCCCACTGCCTCTCCTCTCGAAATTCACTGTCTGCTCCAGCTTTGCATTCTTGTGGATTTAGCCCCTGTTCTCAGAGGGATTAGCTGTAAGAGGATTTCTGTGCTGCTTTTTCTTAGAGTCACACAAAAGGACTTAGATATGTCTTGGCTTAGGGGCCTTAATGGGCCATCAGGGGACACTGGAGCATTTGGGACCAGGTCTAGCCAGAGGGAGGTGTCAGGGAGCCTGGGACACGACATGTCTGCAGAGGGCCTTCTAAAGCCTATTCTTCAATGTCCTCTTGAAAGGGAGCTCTGGGAGTCTGGGCTGTTTATTCGACCCAGATATTTGGACTTTCTTAAATGGAGGATCAACTCTTTGGGGGCATTTACACCCAAATGACAGATAACTGAGTACTTGGCAGGTACCCAGGGCTGGCTTCAAAGGCCTGTGTCCTGTCCATGGCACAGGGCCCTGCACTTGGAAGGGCCCAAGCTTGGTTTAACGCTCCGCTGCTGCCCTCTTGAAATACCTCCTCATGTTGGGAGAGGGGCCCTGCATTTTCATTTTGCAGTGGCCACTGATCATGTAGCTGGTCCTTCAGGTGCCAGTTACAGGACTGAACCCTCTCACCTGGGCGAGCTGAGGCTGTCAGAGGGAGAAACAGAGAACTGGATCAGAGAGCTGCCAGCTGGGAATCTTCAAATCCTGCAGGCTGCGCTCAGAAAGCCCGGCATGAGGGCAGGACCGGGCTAATGCAGCTGTGCAGACGGAGGGACACCTGGACAAGGTGACTGTCCTCAGCCTGTAGCCACAGCTGGTCATAACTGCAGAGGCCAGCCACTGGGGGTCCTCAGGCTGCACCTCAGGGGCAAATGAGATGCCCATCCTGCCTCCCTGGATTGCAGCCACTGAGGGATGGGGGCTGCTGGAGAGAAGGCGTTCATTGCGTTTTCACTCCATTTTCCTCCTATCAACAGCAGCATTGCCAAAGCAAAGGAGCCCAGTTCCAATAATTGTGCAGACAGATTTCAGCATTCCATCCTAACAGGCGCTCTCTCTCCCTGTCCAGGCGTCTCTCTTTCTCTCTTTTCTTTCTTCTGTTTTATTAGCTGCACACAAAAAAGATTTTTATTACTCAAATGAGCTCTCAGCACGTCTGCTAATACATTCCTAATGGGTTTTAAGACTTAAAAGCAACAGCACGGATCACCATTTGCCTGCTCAGCAAGAATTTGCCTGGTGGGAGGGCGGGCTGAGGGAGGGGAGGAAGGCAGGGAACAGGAGATACCTCTGTTGGCCAGACCCACCATGCAAATGAGCTGGGATGCGGTCCCAACATATTAAATGGATCAGACCAGCTTCTCGTTCACATGTGCAAATTAGATTAATCAGAGCAGACGCAGAAAGAGGAGAATAATAATGCCGTTACTAAGGACACGCAGGCACCCGCAGGGACACACAAGAACCAGGCTTGGACTGGAAATCATCTTTGGGCGATGGGTCATGACGTGTCTTCTCGCACCCAGCCATCCAGCGGGTCCCAATTTATCAAATGGTCCCTGCTTTGCTAGCCATCCAGGGCCTTCTTGTTGGGCCTGACACCAATGAGCAGGAAATTCAACTGCAGATCTTTACTGCCCCTTTGGGTCTGGGTGGAGCCCTGCACACACCCAGGCCTCAGTGAGATGCAGTGTGGCCTCAGTGAGAGTTCAGAGCACGGAACCTGGATTCTGATGAACTGGCACCATTAATTACTGACCCAGAGCAGGACCTTGGCAAACTGACTCCATCACTCTGAGTGTCAGTTTCTGCAGGTGTGCATGACAACGCCCCCAAGGGGTGTTCTGTGGATTAAATGAGATAATACATGCAAAGCACAGTGCCAGATACGATAAATATTAGCTGTGACTTCCTTCCTCCCTTCCACAGTCCCTCCCGCTCTCCCTCTTTCTCTTCTTTTTTTTTTTTTCTGTTCTGATTGATAGAATCAGTTCTAGTTTTCTCTAAGTTGATTCCTAAAATTGACTCCATGGATTCTCCAGTTTGATCTTCCAGGAGAGATGCACAAACCCATTCTACCCAGAGATGGCACCCTTGGGAAACTCCAGTCTTCTCCGAGGAGCAGCCCCTTAGGTGGGCACCCCTTCCTTTCCAGTGTGTACAAGCTCCTCTCTTTCCTCATGGGGGCAGTGGGGCAGAGTGGGGAGGGGGGCTTGGCTTAGCCCTCTTGTCTGCCTGGTTGTCAGTAGCCCCAGGACAATGAGGACCCACCCGCTGCCAAGACATTCTGTTTGCTCCCCGTATGTTGTGCCCTGAGAGCTGATCTGTACAGAATCGATACACCTGTGCCAGGATCTGTGGGCAAAGAGAATTCTGTGGAAAAGCCACAAGCTAGGAGGGAGGAAGTCAAAGCTTAATAGAGTGTGGCTTCTCATCACCCTTCCACATTCTTTCATCCCTCTGTGCCGAGTTTTATTAGGGCAGGTACTGTGTGTCCCAGACGGGGCAGGGGGAAGGGGGGCAGTCTAGCCAGAGTGTATGGTCACTGCACGTTGCTCTGTCAGAGAGCCTGAGCATCCTTCCAGTTATTGGCCATTTGTATTTCCTTTCCTGTGAATTTTCTGTGCATATCTTTGCCTGTTTTCTTGGGTCACTTGAATTTTTTTCCCTTTTCAGTAATTTGCAGGAACTCTTAATAATACTTGAGCATTCATTCTTTGTTTGTTATGTAATTGTGCATATTTTTTCTAGTTGGCTGCTAGTCCTTGCTTTGTCAGTTATGTTTTCCACTGTGCACATCACCCCAGCCGACCTCAGTGAGACAGGCACAGCTTGAGGGTGTGCACAGTTACAGATGGTTGGGGTCACACCTGGGAGTAAGAACTGTCAGTTGTGTGTCAACAGAAACACTCAGATGGACCTCTGCTCTAGGATCCTTGATATTAGCACAACTGGACTTTGGGATTTTTAAAGGATTGCTCTTCCTATTTGCAATAAGTCAGTTTCTTTCCCAGGTGGGCAGTGAGCTGAGACATGTTGAACTCACTCTCAAGGCCTGTTGTAACTGGGAACTGAGTTGGAACAAAATCATTAGAGAATAATTCAAGAGTAGGGAGATACCACTTTGTTTTTCTATTTCGTGAGAGCTAAACTTGACCTAAGATATTTGGGGGATGTGAGGTTCTGCACAGGCCCAAAGATTTGATCAGGAGACCAATTACAGACACAAAATCCCACAACAGGAGGCCAGCAGTGGCTTTTGGTTCTGGATGGAAGGCTCGTAAGAAGTGGCATTCAAGAGGACTGGGACCAGCCCTGCTTGAGTTAGCCATTTGTCAGCCTCTGATGGTGACCGCATAGCAGGCCTGCAGACGTGCATTTAAATGGATGGTTCCAGCCTTGGTTAAGCCAAAGGCCCCCTTGTGTGTATAACTTTGCGGGGGGGTGTGGGAGGGGGGGAGTTCTGTGAGAAGGCAAGACAGCACAGAGTTGTCCAGGTATGAATTTCTAGGGAGTCTGCCTAGATCCATGGTGAGAACTTACTATACTAAAAGTGTTTCCTCTATTTCTCTTCATCATCGAGAACTACATTTCCCAGGCGCCTAATGTGTTCAGGACTGATGGGAGAGCATAGAACTATTTCTTAGCTGCGTACATACACATATAAACACATACACAGATATAGTTGTACTTTTCAATATAAATAATATAAACAAAATGTACTATTATGAAACTTCGCTCTTTTAAGAATGTCATATGGCCCTAGCTTGTGCAGCTCAGTTGGTTGAGCGTCGTCCCAAAAGGTTGCTGGTTCAATTCCTGATCAGGGCACATGCCTGGGTTTCAGGCTCAATCCCCAGTAGGGGGTGTGCAGGAGCCAGCCCATCGATGTTCTGCTCTCACATTGATATTTCTCTTTCTCCCTCTCCCTTCTATTTCTTTAAAATTCAGTAATTTAAAAGAATATGGCATATGTCTTTAGATCTCTTTCTGTATTCATAGTCATTCTTCTTGGTGACTCTGGATTTCCCTGCCATGTTAGCTATTTGATTGATGGATATAAAGTTGCTCACAGTGGGGTCTGTTAAAAGCAGTGCTGCAATGAGTGCCATTGTTCATGGGAGTTTGTGCACGTATGTAAGAATGTCTGCTGGATGGAAAGCTAGAAGTGGAATTGCCATGACAAAGCGCTCACAGGCTATAATTTTTATATTGTTAATTGTCCTTCCCAAAAGCCAAACTAATTCACCTTTCCACCAACAACCTAAGTCAATTTCCTCACCGATTCTCAACACTACATTTTGTCAGTCTTTCTCATTTCTGCCAACCCGATGGTCAAATAGTGCTATTTCATTGTTGTTTTGATTGGCATTTTCCCGCTTATTAATGAGGTACCTCTTTTCAGATGATTACTAGAATGCTCCATTTGTATTTTTTATCCCAGTGAATTACTTATATCTCCTGCCCATTCCCCCCCCCCCCCATTGATTATTTACCTTTTTCTTCTTGACTTGAAACTTAATATATTTTGGGTATCACCATTTTATCCATTTTCCCCATGGTGACTTTTTTTTCTCCTACTTTTCTGTAACTTGTAATTTAGCTTTGTTGGGAAGTCCATTTTAGAGATGAAGAAACTAAGTCAGAGAGAGAGATATTTTAAATGACTTGCCCATAGCTGTATTTCTCTGCAGAGCAGCAAGGCTTTTCTGGCTCCCATTCAGATGGATTTGTAAAAGTGAGCACGCACTAGGCATGAGCCAGAGCTGTACCAGGAGCTGCAGAGCTGGATAAGGCGGGAGGCCCATGATGATGGTTCCCACTCAGTTCCTCCCTATCCCCTCCAGCTCTCTGTAGATTCTAATGGAAGAATTTCAAGGATTTACCAGCCCACAGCTCCTGTTGGCTTAGGACCTGCTGCTGTAAATTAGACGGTTTCAAACTGGGTTCTCTGGAGCCCCAAAGGTTCTAGGTTTGAGGCTGCCTAGAATAGGGTTGTCAGATTTCACAAATAGAAATAATAGAACATTAGTTAAGTTCAAATATCAGATTAACAGCAAATATTTTCCTTTTAGTACAAGTATATCCTGTGCAATATTCTAGTATAACTAGCAATATTTATTTATGCTAGAAACTCATTCATTGTTTATCTGAAATCACCTTTAACTGGGAACATGTGTTTTAGGACTGGCAGTCCTAACCTGGAAGAGGTGGGAAAGGTGGGGGCAACTGAGTAGGCTCAGGTCCCCCCTCCCCCCCCGCCCCCCGCAACCTGGACCAAACCTTTATGCCCTGACTGCAGTGGTAGTTAGGCAGATGCATAAACTTGTCAAAACTCATCCAATTGTATACTGGACCAAAGGGGGACCGTTTTAAGTGTCTTAGATTTAGAAAAAATTAAAGGTGCAAATAGATTAAGTGATTGGACAGAGCTAGGAATTGGATTAAGATGCTTCTGAGAACAGAGCCCATGATTTTTTCCCTGTGCCCTGCATTTGGGGAGCTAACTCTCCTCTTTAGGACTCTGCACAGTGCTGGGGAAGGCCCAGCAGCAGTACAGGGCGAGAGGAGATAGACCCATTATAAAGGGGCTTCCGTGTGGAGAGACCATAGGCTGAGGGAACTGATGGAGAGAGAGTAATGTGTTTTCTGCAAGACTCTCATCACCTTAAATGGAGTGAATCCACATTAATTCAAATTAAATAACTGTTTAATTGGCTTTAACTCCATCTCCAGGAGTGAGTTCACAGCCCATGTATGTATCGTGGGGCCTCTGATTATTAAACATCTTACATTTCTACACATCCTATCACTTCTTTGATATCTATTCTACATGTGTGTTTTTAATCACCTTATTGAAGTATAATTAACAAAATAAAATGCACCAATCGTAAGTGTACAATTGGATGAGTTTTGACAAGTTTATGCCTAACTACCACTGCAGTCAGGGCATAAAGGTTTCTATGATTCTCCAAAGTTCTTTCTGTCCCTTCTTAGTCATCTAGGTAACTGATCCGCTCTCTGTTACTTCACAGTAGATTTGTCTTTCCTAGAGTTTCATATAGTAGAATCACACAGTCTAATCATGCAGTGTATACTCTTCTGTACCTGGCTTCTTTCAGGGTGGTGATTGGGAAGTTCATCCATGTTGAATGCATCAATAGTTCATTTATTTTTGCTGTAGAGTAATGTTCAGTTGTATTAATATAGCCTAATTTGCTTATCCTATCACCTGTTGGTGGAAATATGGTTTTATTTCAAGTTTTGGGCCATTATCAAGAAAGCTGCAATGAATGAAATTTTATATCAGGTCTTTGCATGGGCATACACTTTCTTTTATGTAAATACCTAGGAATGAGATTGCTATGCCATGGGATAAGAGTATGTTTAACTTTATGAAACACTGCTCAACTGTTTTCCAAAGTGGTTGCACCATTTGACATTCCCATCAGCAATGTATGATGGACATTCCCTTGCTAAAACCTGGTATCCTCATTTTTATTTTATTTTAATAATTCTAATAGTATCTCATTGTGGTTTTGATTTGCATCTACCTGATGGCCAGTGCTGATAAAAATCTTTTAGTGTGCTCATTGGCCATTTGGATTTTGTCTGTTCGAGCCTTCTGCTTACTTTTTAGATGAGTTGTTGAGAAGCTCATCTTCTTATGAGTGAGTTATAAGATTTTATACGTATATTCATATATACATACACATATATAAATACACTTATATGTATGCATACTTTTCATACATATGTGTGTACACACACACACACACACACACACACACACACAGAAAGAGAGGCAGAGAGTCAAGGTTCATTTTTCCCCAGGTGGAAATGTGGCTGTTCCTGCACCAATGGTTGAAAAGACTATTAGATCATATTTTTATCAAGATGCAATATGATTGATTCAATACCAGCCCTTTTATTTTTTCACGTTTTTGGGTGTTTTTTTTTATCAAGCAGTACATGCTTAGTTTCTGTTATGTGTCGCATTGTGTTGAGTGCTGATCTCTCATGGATGTCATAATCTAGTAGCAGGAAACAGATAATCAACAACGGAACCAAAAATAGTAAGAGTAGACCAGGTACTAGCAAGAAAAATAAAATAGGAACAGAGAGAGGCAAGGCATGCTGGTTGAGACAGGGAAGGCAGAGACCGGAAGGATGGAGGGAGTAGGACTCAGCTCTCTGCGGATGGGCATTTAATGAAGAGGCCTCATTCCAGACCCTCCCCCTCTCCCATTCCAAGCTCAGCATCTCAGAAACCCCCTTAGGTTGCACTGTTGTAGCAGGGTCCCTCTGCGGAGCCCTTTGTGTCATCACATGGCAGGCAAGGCCTCCTCATGTCCTGTCTGCTCCAGCCACTTAGAGCTGTATTTTACAGCTGTGATTTTGCTGCAGATCCACTGGGAATGACCTCAGCTGATTTCACTCCTTCATTCATTTCTTCAAAGGCTGTAAATTAGAACACTAAGTGTGCTTGGCATGAAATTGTCTCTGGGGAGACAGAGATGAACCAATAAATGGGAGAGGGTTGGGAAATGGGCCTGAGTTACGGCTTCAGCAGGAGCCAGTTCAAGAGACTCTTAAATGCACTTAGTACATTAGGTCTGTCCTCTGCAGGCAGGGAGCTCCATGAAATGGCTGAGGCAATGACGGCTCCTGCTGTTGTGCAAGTACTGGATTTTCAGGGATGGGGGAATGGGCCTGGAGGACAAGTAAGGTTGTGCCCAAGAGCTGTTGAGTAGGTCAGGCAGGACATGCTGCAGGCATGAATGAAAGCAGTGGAGATGGAGGTGGGGCCAGAAAGACTCGCAGGTGACCTCAGGTTCCTGATTTGAACAAAGGAGACTGGTGATGCCTTTGATTGCCTTAGGAGACACAGGAGGAAGAGCAGGTTTGGAATGGATGGGTGTTGGGTGGTGACGATGAACTCATTTGGGGGCATGTTAGCAGTGACGTGTGCCAGGTAGAACTGTCCAGGACTTAATGGCACTTGAAGGCCTGAAGGTCACAAAGGAGGTTTGGCGGGAGGTCAAGCCTTCGGAGTCATCCACTGAGAAATCAAGGGTGATGCCAGGGGTGGATTTGCTATCTAAACAAACACTCTGTGTCCGGCTTTGGATGCAGCACACTGTTAAGTGGATAGTATAGTGGTTATGATGTTGGGTTTTGACCCTCAACTCCCTAGGTTCAAATCTTAGCATTCCCACCTCTTAGCCACTCACTTCACCGTTCCTTGCCTCTGCTTTTGTGTCTACAAAATGGTGATTTACCTTGTGAGGGTATTACAAGGATTTAATTTAGAACATGTATTGCACTTAAAATAGTATCATATCTTGCGGTCAATAAGTGTTAGTTAATTATGATGCCCTTCAATTCTCACAGCACACCTGTAAAATAGGAATTATCATAACCCGTTTTACAGATGGGAAATCCAGGACCTGACAGATCTATCCCCAAGGTCTTGGGTGCAGGAAGTGGAAGATCTGGAACTTGAACTCAGGTCTGTGTGTCCCCAGAGTCTACCATGCAAGGCTTGTCTTCCATTGTGGCAAAAGGCCTGAGCATTCATTGGCTTGTTGACTAATGCAGCCCCTTGGGGCAGAGGAGTCCTAACACTTGGTGAAGCCCTAATCACCACTGTGCCATCATCAGGCATTGCCAGTTTCTTCCCATTCCCAGCCTGGACCAGAATACCCAGCAGACCAGCCCACAGGCCTTACGCATACATGAGGAGGACACTGTCTTTCTTACCTCTTCCGGGTGCCCCCTTTTCTTCAGGAACCAGATCCTGCCACCTTTCCCAGGAAGCCTTCCCTGATCACCTCAGTTTCCTGGAATTCTCTTCCTCTGTGCACTCTTAGCTCTGGTGGCCTGACTTTCTTACTTGGGACTTGTATGTACACTACCCTGGACAATCTTCGGCATTCTGTCGCATGATACCCCTACTGTGCTGTGTCTGAGGCAGGTGCTGTGTGTACCCTCCCTCGGACTCAGGGAAGAGGGAGAGAGGAGCCTTTGAGTCAGTGCTGACAAAAGTCTATCTAACATGCCCAGGGCCCCGCGTTAAGCTCCAGGTGCCTCATTTGGAGATGAGAGCTAGTCAGAGCCCAGGCTGAGAGAGTGTGCGGCCTGGCATTGAAGCCAGGAGTACAGACTTGGAAGGACTTTAGGCTATTAGTAAATAAAGCCCACGGAGAGACCAGGACTTCTGACAGGAGCCAGGCTTGAGGAGCAGCTGAGTCATGGCCCAGCAGGGAGGCAGGAGGCCACAGGCCCTGGAGAGGCACTGAAAGCCAGCAGACCTGGGCTAGAAGACTGGCTCTGCTTACCTGCTCAATAAGATGCCCTACTTCCCAGACCCTCAGTTTCCTCAACCCTAACATGTGTCCGACATTGGTATAAGCCCTTGAGAGTTGTTGGGGGAACCCCTTGCAGTGCTCGGAGAGTGAGATGGTAACTTCCCTCTCCTTGCCTCTGCCTCCTCTGGGAGAGAAGACCTCCTACACAGGGCAAGCCTTAGAAGTATTTGGGAGGCAAGGGCAGACGTGGATTGGAAGAGCAGAGGGAGGAGGGTATTGCTGCAAGGGTAGGAGCCTTCCATCCCCTGGCATTGGCTGTGTGGAGGGCTCTAGGATGGAGGGATTTATGGGCATGTGTGTACAAAGAGGGAAGGAACTGGCAATTGTCATTCCATGAATCCTGGCTGGTGCCACCTAAGCCCTCAAGGAACTCCCCGGTGGTGGGACAATCAGACTCATTAACGGGGCATCTCCAGCCAAGGTGGTAAGTGATGCTCAAGGAGTGGACCAGGGACCCAGAGCTCAGATGAGAGAGGGATTGCTCTGCCTGGTCCTTCCGCTAGAGCATTGATTGTTGGAGCCTGGCAGCCTGCGAATAGACTGAAACCCCTGTGTTCCTCTAAGGGTGGGGAGACCAGCGAGGCTGTGGAGGCTGGATGCTGGAGGGGAGCAAAGGTTCACACCAGTCACACCAGCTGGACTAAGCTGGGCAGTGCCCTGAGAACCTCGACCTCTGTCTGGGGAAACACAAGGCGCCAGATCTACTGGGGAGCAGGGACTCCCACAAACATTATCCCACTTAACCCCCCGAAAGTACAGAGCGTCCCTTTTTTGTCTGAAGCCCAGAGAAGTCAAACAACTTATAGTTATCAAGTAGCGCCACCAAAGTTCCCACTGGGCTCCTTCTGGCTCCCCTGGCCTGATCATTCCCACAGGCCCCTCCTGCCAGCCTCATGCCTTCTCAACAGATGGCCACTCCCAGTCTCTGCCAAGTCCTGTAGGTGCCACTGCGTCCTGCCTTCATTCAGAGGAGCCCGGGAGCCGTGGGGCCTGGCCCACCGCAGTCCCTCCTGTCCTCCCCAGCTGCCAAACCACTAATTAGTGGGCCTGGCATTGTGGCCTCCAGTGTGCGCTAGCAATTGTTCTTCGGCTTCCCTCTCACTGGCGCCTCCCCTAGAAAGCCTGGCTGCCAGCTATCTGAGCTATATTTAGCCTTGGCTACTGGGCTGGGAGGGACTGGGTGGAGGGAGAAGGGAAGGAAGGCTAAGTCTGAGCTGTGAGTCTACACTGGAGGGGGGCAGCGAGGGCAGCCTCTCGTCCATCACCCCAGGTGCAGCCTTGTCGCGGTGGCATTGGGGCTGCAACACGTCCGCGGTTAGGAAACGATGGATGCTGAGGTCCATGTAAACTCGCCATGGGATCTTCAACACCAGGCTTCTGTCTTCATCACAGCCTGGGTTTGTAGTAAGCAAGCATCACACATTGGCATGGATATCCCTTTATATTAATGTCATCCATTTCATACATTGGGGTTCCTTATGAGGGGTTTGTTCCTTTTAAAAATTTGAAAATCAGAAGCTTTGACCTTTAGTGTCCTGCTGCTCAGAGTGTGGTCCACGGACCAGGAGCAGGGACATCAACTGGAGGCCTATTAAAATGCAGAATCGCGGGCCCCATCCCAGACCAAGAGGACCACAACCTTTGCTTTGTAAGATCCACAGTGATTCCTCTGCTGCTGAGAAGCACTGCCTTAGTAGAGAACAGAATCACTGGGCAGGCTTGTAAAACGCAGGCTCCCTGGCCTCCTCCCTGAGATTCTGACTCGGGGCCAGGGTGAGGCCCAGGTCACCTATGTGTTTCCAAGCCGGGCAACCCTGTCTGCCCCCAGAGACGGTCATGCTTGCACTCTGCTAACAGCATCAGGCAGGCGTGCTGGCAAGCAGATGGCCAGAAGCAAGCTTTTCTGTGAAACTCCGTTCTCTCCTCCCAGGGACACTCTCCTTTGAGGTCCCTGACCCCGGGGGCAGTGGATGGGTGACAGCTTCTGCATGCTCAGTCTGAGGGAAAACCCATAGATTCACAAGTTCTCCCTTTGGCCTTGACCATGGAGACATCCTGCAGCTGTAGGGAGGGAACAACCAAGGGATTGGACACTTTGGGAGCCAGGCCTGTCCCCCCGAGGAGGCAGCTGTGGTCCCAGACCAGATCTGCAGACTTTTCCAAATAGCCACTCCCCAAGGAGGTGACACCCTTCCTGTCCTGTCCAGACCTTCCCACAGAGAAAGGTGTTCCCAAGAAGAGAGATGATGTCCCGAGGGAGGGGGCCAGGAGGAGTGAGACAGGTGATCACACAGGCTCAATTATCCATATCCTGTTCTGAAGATGAGGCCCGGAATAACTTCTTGGCACCTACTACGTGCTCAAAAAGAGTTGAATTAAAAATAAAGGCAATCCTTCACCAGGATTGTTGCTTTAGGAGCCTTCTAATGAGCACTCCCTGTACCCTTAATCTTTCCTCCTTCAGTTCATCCTTTTTAGAGGCGTCTCCCCCCCCCCCAAGTCCTGCCATTTATTGCTCAGAGTCCTCTGTGGCTCCCTGGGACTCCAAGGGTTTGCGCCAAATACCAGCAGGACTTACAGGGCCTTGGGACTTAGGCCCTGCCTACCTCCCGGTCTGCCTGCCTCCGTCCTCCATGTCCATATTCTCCACCAGAACTACATTGCGTCTAAGGCCTTGAGTGTGCATGCCCTCTGGGCCTCTCTGCCTGTGCACTTGCTGTTCCCTTGGCCAGGAGCACCCTTTCCTCCCCCCACTGGCAGGTCTCCTACAACATCCCAGGAGCTACCTCATCGGTCCATCATTCATTCAGTTATTCAACAAGAGTTTAGTATATTCCTACCATGTGCCAGGCCCTAAGCTGGAGTCTGGGGTATAAACTACAGTAAACTCATTTAAAGGACTCAGACCAATAGCTTCAGGATCATCTCTCCCCTCCCCCTATACATCACTGATGAGGTAGCTGAGACACAGACTGGTTAAGTGACTTGCTCAGAAGAAACACCTACAGGGAAGAGGGCTAGGATTTGGATGCAGAGTCCAGCTTGGAACTCGAGGCTCCGCAGCCCTGTTCCAAAGGCCTCTCTCTTCTCGGTGTCATCCATCTCTCCAGTCCCTGCCCTTCTGCTCCCCTGTCCTCTGGCCCTGGCACCTTCCCGTGACCCAGCCCACAGGATGGAACCAGTGGTCATCCAGTAGTCCAAGTCAGACCTGCAAGTCGTCTTGGCCTCTGCCCTCGCCACACCACCCAGCTCCGTCTATCTGCCTCCTAAAAAGCTCTCACATCAGCCCACTTCTCCCGGTCCCCTACCACCTCCTCTTACGGGATCCCCTTGTCTCTCACCTGGACTGCAGTATTGCCACTGCTCCTGCCCCTACAATCCATTCTTCACAGAAACCAACCGATTTGCAGCCAGTCTGACCGAGTCACCTCACCCTGGCTCCCCTTGGCCTTAGGTGCCACCCACTCTGTTCAAGTTTCTGCCACCTGGCTATTTGTCAGCCCTGTCTCCTGAGCATCTGCACATGCCACCTCCATGTACCTGGAAGCTCTTTTCATCTCTCACCCCACCCTGACCCCAGCCAAATCTAACCATGCCCATTCTTCAGCTCAAGTTCATCTCCCCAGAGGACCTCCTCTGATCACTTGTCCAGCACAAATACCTTTGCTCTCTTCATGGAACTGTCTCGCTTTATGGTTTCACACTTACTGATGTGTTGCTTTATTAATGCCTGTCTCCTCCATGAGACTGAAAATTCCAGGAGGGCAGTGACATGTCCAGTTCTGGTCTTCACTGTATACCCCGCACCTGGCAGTGCCCGATGTAGAATAGGCACGCCAGAAATATTTCAGATGAAGGGGTCACCGTAAGATCAAATCAGAGTGCATGTAAAAGCATGTTATACAGTCCTGAGCATAAACTGGCACTCAATTATTAGCTAATAGTAATTGTTGGTGTTAGAACTAATCTTGAACAAGCCTTACCTGATGCCCGAAGTGGGATGGAAATTGCACATAACTGGGGTGGTGATTGCAGACAGCTGGAAAGAGGTTATAGCGAGCTGAGGGTGGTCCTGCAGACAGCTGGGAAGGTGACCGTGAGCAGGTGGGTGGCGACTGCAAATATCTGTGATGACTGCAAACAGCTGGGGTGGTGATTGCACACTCCTGAGGATAAGGCTGCAAATAAGTTGGTAGTGACTGCAAATAGATGGAGTGTTGAACTGCAAACAGCTGGGAGTAAGAATGGCAAACAACTGGAGAGGAGGCTGCAAATAGCTAGAAAGCAGAACAGCATACGGAGGCACGTATGTGTGTGGGCACAGTCTTCTCTCTCTCCCACAGTGGCCCCAGACCCCATCTGCCACTGCAGTACCCCGGCCCTATACATCCTCCTCTTCCCAGCACAGTGGGTTAAGGAGACCCCAGGTGGTGTTTCTCATGAGCCCACACACAAATCTGGTCCATAGTCTGTGTCAGGTCACCTGGATGACTTCTTTCTACTCCCTTGCTCCATGCGTGCCTCCTCAGATGCACTGTGCTTTTTCCCGCCCCCTGTGCTTTGCATGTGCCAGTAACTCCTCCCACAGGCCCACACCCCACTCTTCAGAGCCTTATTCCACTATCACTTTACCATAAGGACTAGATCAGATTCTATGTCTCCATTTTCCTTCAGTCCTTCTTCCTCACTGAGAACAATGTTTATTGTTCCTTCATTTGCATCTACTTGTAGGGTGTTCTGATTAATGCCCATCTCCCCTACTAGACCACAAGTGTCTAGAGGGCACAGGCCATGACAGTACTCACCACTGTGTGCTTAGCACCTAGTCCTGAACCTGGTACACAGTAGGTGCTCATAAATGTGAGATGGTGCAAGGATGAGTGTGATGGTCTGAGTCTGGGACTGATTTCTCAGGGTGCTCCCTATATTTTTATTCCAGAACCAGCCAGGCTAGCATCAAGGGGTCTGGCCACCAATGCCCACTGCCTCAGCCAGGAAAGGGTCCAGACTGAAGGCTCTCTCCTGGCCCAGGTCACATGTTCCAGCCCCTGAATTGCCTACAGGGGACTCACAGATCCATAAGCAGGCACAGAACCCAAACTCACACAGGCACATAAAATCACTAAGAGTTACCAAATAATAATAATAGCCAACCCTCAGAAAGCTGGCTAGAGGCTCTAAATTGAAGCTTCAGAGCTTTTATAATATATGATGGGATCGGGGGAGGGGCAGGGGAAACAGAGGAGAGAATTCAGTTCATGGCCCAAGACACTACTCCGTGACCCTTAAAGAAGGTAAAGGAAGGGGTTGAAAGAATCAGTGTCATTTGAACACCTTTTAAATGCCAAGAACTATGCTAGGAGCTTGACATGGATTAATTCATTTAATTTTAAATCAACCGAAGATATATGATGGGATCGGGGGAGGGGCAGGGGAAACAGAGGAGAGAATTCAGTTCATGGCCCAAGACACTACTCCGTGACCCTTAAAGAAGGTAAAGGAAGGGGTTGAAAGAATCAGTGTCATTTGAACACCTTTTAAATGCCAAGAACTATGCTAGGAGCTTGACATGGATTAATTCATTTAATTTTAAATCAACCGAAGGAGGTAGATATTAATGTCCTCATCTTGCAAATGAGGATCAGAGCCGTTCAGAGCTGCCTAATGCCACATTATGGTAGAGCCAGGGGCCTCATCAAGTGTCTACAGCGGTAGAACTTCGGCATTAGGATGGGGCAGTGGGAGAGAGATTTTAGAGTAGAGACCTTCCCAGACCACTTACCTTAGACTGCAGTGGTGATGGCTTCATCCCTTGGTTGTGGGTCAGGGACAACTGATTGCAGCCCCACCCTGGGCTGGAGCAGGCTTGTCAACTCCTCTGGGTCAGATGGCACCCAGGAGGCAGAATGAGCATCCGGCTCGGGCAGAGCTGCGAAGGTGGTGTTGGAGCCCCAGTAGAAATGAGGCCAGAGGCCAGGTCCCAGCCGTGAGCCATGGGGCTGAGGCTATATCCTACACCCAGGGATCCCTGTTGGGTCCCAAGACCCCCTTTCACCAGCCCCTCCATTTAGACCCCTGCCCGCATGTCCTCAGCCATCTCCTGCCTCTGCTCCTATACATTTCTCCGTGTCCCAGTCACAGCCCTGGGCCAGAATAGATACACTTTGGTTCTGGGCCTCATCACGGTTAGTGGAAACCTTGAGCCGTCCACATCCTAAGCTCCCTCTGAAAGCTAAATCAGTCCATTCTCTCAGGTGAGAAAGTGACCTTGGCCCCTTGCCTCACCATCAAAGGGTCCAGAATTATCAGCAAGTTGCTTTTGAAAGAGTAGAGAAACGAAATGTGTGAAGATATAACTTTTAATTTAAAATACTGTGCCCTCTGCATTGGGATGTCAGAAGGGATCCTGAGTGACATTTGCGGAGCTGCTGAGGTGCGTGTGTGAAGTCAAGCATAGTCATTAGCCATACTTGGAGGCAGCGGCAGGGGGAGAGGGGAATACACCAGTCCCTACAGCCAGTTGCTCCCAATCAGGAGTGAAACAGCTCAGACTCACTTTAGCTCCCCCGGGCAGGAAGTCCAAATGCTTCAACATGCCCTTGGCCCACTGCGGGGAGAGACCCAAGGGGGCTCCTTGAGAGGTAGTATCTGTGTGGCATCATCTCTGCTTAGTGAAAACCAGAATCTGGCTGCCAGGAATTTTATCAGGAAGGGACCTGGATGATGAGACATTGTGTGGAATTCCCTAACTTGTGGACCTTAGATATTTGTGCTGCATTGTGTGTATGTACATCTGGAAGGGGAGATCCATTGATCTACTGAATTTCTTCAAATTCTCAAAGGGATCCATTGATTTATTTTTTAAAATCTTTTGAACAATGACTGAGTTCTTGACACTGTTCTAGGTAGGCACTGGGGATATAGCAGTGAACAAAACAAAGTCTGTTTATACTCTAATCCAGGAGACAGAGAGTAAATACATGCCCAAGCATTAGTACCATGTTTGGAGGTTGTGCGTGACATGAGGAATAAAGCTTGATAAGGAAAACAGAGAAAGGTGTACGAAGGTGTTGGGTGCATGACCTGGAGATCCTCAGAAGCCCTTGGTGTAGCTGTAAGTGGATTCCAGTTCAGGTGAAGGGTGTCCCTAGATCCACTGAACCTTGCAGACCAAGTCTGGGGTGTAAGCTGGATGAAACCAGGCCCACTGGTGAGGGGATGGACTCCAGAGAGACACAGAGAGCCCACCCAGCCTCTGTCCTGCACCTACCCCAGTGCCAGGCTCCTGAGGGGAGGGTGGAGCTTGCTCAGCCAGAGGCAGGCTGAGTGGAGCTCCATGCAGTGGGATGTACCTGGCTTCACAGTCCCATGAGCTGGCTGGCCCAGCCCCTCCTCCCTTAGAGGTGAGTAGTGGACACATCATGCACCTGGCGTCATGTCTGCCTCATGGGGCCTTCTCGTCCATAGAGTGCCCTCCTCCTTTGACTCATTAGGGACACTCCCAGATAAAAGTGTGCCTCCATGCAAGTGCATGTGCGAGAGGGGGCAGGAGGCTCCAGTCCTAAGGTCACTCCTCAGAGGCGCTCCTGCTCTCTGGGCCTCAGTGGCTTCACTGTGCAAAGCAGGAGTTGGGTTCTGAGATGGGCCAGTGGGCCCTGTTGGCTCTCAAGTTCATGCGCATAAATTTACCAGTATTTTCCTGAAGGCTGCTTTGCTGAAATGATCCATGCTTAGCCGTGACCTTGGATACTCACAGTCCATTGCAGGAAATGTGCAAGCAAAGCACCTCTGCCACTGACCAGCCTTGTGACCTTGAGCAACTTAATTAAACTTGTTTGTGTCTCAGTTTCCTCATCTGCCAAATGGGGCTATGTCAGAGTCTCTCCCCCCCCCCCCCCCCCCCCCCCCCCCCCCCCCCCCCCGGTGCTTTTGCAAGGATGAAACAAGTCACAACATACAAGCACTGAGAACAGCATGTAGTAAAACTAGGTCCTTAGAGATAAGCCTTCTTACTGCTCATGTCTATATTGCTGGTGCCTGGCCCCGGAAGCATTTCCAGAAGAAAGACAGAATGAGCAAACAGCAGGAGGGCTCTCTTCTGCATGAGGGGTTATCAGATCTGGAGCCATGTGAAATTTGTGGGAGCTCATGTGACACCTCCCCCCCACCCCTGACAGCTACCGCAGGCTGCTGTAAAGCTTCCGCCAACATCTGTCCCTGTGAGCCTCTGCATTGTGTATTTGAGCTTTTGATATATGGGGGATGTTTGCCAAGGGAAAGAAATGTTTTTGGACATTTTTTGTGGTTGTAAAGATTACTTCTTGATGAAAACATACACAAAGAAAGACTTACAAGCCACCCTTAATGTAGGCAAATGAATGATGTGTGTGTGCAGCATCCTAGCCATTGCTCAAGGCCTCCATCTGTTCCAAGTGGCTCCTCACAGGGGTGGGGACACAGGAGGGGATGTGGCCCTGGTGGCTACGGGCATAGGCATGGGGTGGTTCTGTGCTGAAACCACAGCAACCTATGATTCTGAGCCATCTTTTGACTCTTCTTGCTCCTCTCAGCTTGTCTGTTTTTCCTGTAAAAGACCCAGCCTTTTCTTTGGGGTCTGTCCTGGTTGCTACCCCAGTCCCTGAACTTGAGGGGCCTTGTACTGGGTGCATCTGTCTGAGTATCCACCCCCTGCTCTGACAACATGGGAGAGTTCTACCTCCCCAGCCACATCGTAACTCCAAAAGGGCAGTGTGCATGGCCATTGCTCCCAAACACTGGGCACAGTTTCCTGCCCAGAATAGGCCAGGCAAGAGAGGGCTGTGTCTCCAGGAGAGAGGAATGGTCTTCAGGCTTCACTTCCTCACTATACTTCACACACCAGGTATCTCCACAACTGACCTGGAGTCTCTGGGTGCAGGAACCTTGTCTCATTCAATCTAGGACCCTCTCAGGCCTGCAGAGCCCCACGGGTTTGTGGAGTGAATGAATGAAGGCCCAGAAGGACTCACAGCTGTGAATCTTGGATGGGTGGCTTACCCTCTCTGAACCTCAGTTTTTTAAACTCTGTCTTCAAGGGAGAAGCCTGAATGGAGGCTCTTAGTCTAATAGCTCTGGGGCTTGTCCTCCTGCTCCAGGTAGGACCCTGAGCCTGTATATTGGCTTTCTATTGCCATTGTGACAAATTACTACTAATCTAGTGGCTTAAGATAACACAAGTTTATTCACATACAGTTCAGAGGTCAAAAATCCAAAATCAGCCTCACTGGGTTAACATCAAGGGGTTGGTAGAACTGGTTCCTTCTGGAGGCTCCAGGGGGAGAATCTGTTTTCTTGCCTTTTTTAGCTTCTAAATTCCCATATGTGGCCTCTTCCTTGAATCACTCCAACCTCTTATTTCCATGGTCATATTTTCTGGACTGACTCTGACCCCCCTGCCCTCTCTTATAAAGACCTTGTGATTTCATTCTGCCCACCTGGATAATTAAGATAACTTTCCATCTCAAAATCCTTAACGGAATCATACCTGCAAAGTCCCTCTTACTGCACCAAGCAACATATTCATAAGTTCTGGAAATTAGGATATAGACATTTTTGGATGGTGTGGGGGCATTGTTGAGTCTACCACAGCATGATATAGTATAAAACTATTAATCAATAATCATCAAATAAATGTAGTATTAGAAGCTCTAACGGCACTATGCCAAAAAGCAGCACTGTGTTGTGGGAGATATAACAGACGCCTGGCTTAGCCTGGGGGGATAGCAAAGGCTGAGCCACACTCCCCTCTTTTTCTTGAGTCCTGCCTGTTCTCACTGCCCTTTCTGCCATCCAGAAGACTCGCTATGAAAGGAGGGGTCTCTTAAGCCCCCTGACCTCTTGTTAGTCATCTTAACAATTTTTCATAAACCCCAGAAGCCCAAGGTGACCCCCCTAAAACTTCCCTGACCACTGGAGTTTATGCATCTGTGTAATCCTAACCCCTTGTGGATGGGGCCTGTGGCGTGCTTCTATGGCAAAGATGACAAATGTCCCTCTCATGAGTATGTCCTATATATAAGACTCTGTCTCAGCAAGCTGGAGGTGGCCTCTCCCTGCAGGCTGCATGAACTAAGTGGCCGTGTTGGGGAAGCCCATATGACAAGGAACTGGAGCTGGCCTCTGGGACCCAAGGGCTTCTCCAGATCCCCAAGGGCAGCACCCAGCTGACATCCGGCAGAAAGCTGGGCGCCTTCAGTAACACAGCTGAAAGGAAACAGAAAGCATTCCTCCTCGGTCGAGCCTCCAGATGACAATGCAGCCCAGGCAGCACTGGCTGCAGCCTGGGAGAGCCTGAGCAGAGAGGGGATCCAGCTAGTGCAGGCCCAGGCTCCTGACCCACAAGATAACTGTGCTATTATTAATTGTGAGACAATAAATATGTGTTGCCCTTGGCTGCTAACTTGTGATAGTCTTATAATTGTGATAATTTATCACTGTGATGGCTGATACCTACTGCACAAAGCCTCTGCTGGGATGTTACCGTCCTCAGGCCGCTTTCTTAGGCCTGTGCTAAACCACACCCTTGTTGGCTGCATGCCCCTCTGGACATGTTCTGGACAATGAAAACACTCCCTAGAGAAGGCCCTGGAAGGCACTCTCATCATCGTTCACTTAGAGGTGATAATTGAAACTGTGGGAGTCGGTGACATTATAAGAGAAAGAGTGGGGAGAGGAGAACAGCACAAGGACCATCCAGGGGAGTGCTCACATTTACTGGTGGTTGGGCTGAATTGAGGTGTGCTGTGAGTGCAAAATACGTGCCCAGCTTCAGAGACTCGGTGTGAAAGGCAGAATGTAAAATATCTCATACAATGATGACGTGTGTGGACAATACTATTATTAGGTTTAATCTACCTGGTTTTTTTTTTTTACTCTTTAATATGGTTGCCAGAAATTTAAAATTATATGCATGGCTTAATTTGAGGCATACATTTGTATCTCTTTATCTATATCTCTTATAAAGAAGAGATATAGATAAAGAGATAAAGATATTGAAATTATTTATTGGATATTTACTGGTGCTAGGCACTGTGGTAACTGGTTTATGACAATATATTATCCGATCCTCTTTGTAACCCTATAAGTTAGATATTGTTTTCATTTTACAAATGAGAATATTGAGGTTCTGCGAGATTAAGTGATTCTCCCAAGATCACACTGAGAATTCATGAAGAGGCAAAAACTCAAAGCCAGGTCTGTCAGACTCCAAGCCCGGGCTTGTGTTGTAGCCGCTATGCTCTGCTGGCCCCTTGGATGAATGTCTGAGTGCAGGACGAAGAGTGAGCGAATGTGCCTGCTTCTGTGGGCGAGGAAAGATGACATGCTTTCAGCTCTCTGGGCAAAGGCTGCGGAAGTGGCACCCAGGAACCCCTGTCCCTCACCCCCTCCCTATGTCTGCAGTCATTGATCAACCATCACTCCAGATTTCCCCCTGGTCTCTGCTCCCAGGAGGACAGTTTTGTAGAATCACAAGGTGACATCTGATGGCATCTGAGACTGTGCTCAGGCTGGCACTGGGAGCAGGCAGTTCTGTGGACTCTGCTGGCCCACTCCCGCTCCTGCCCTGCCTGGGAAGGAAGTGCAGGTGTCCCCTTGACAGAGCAGCCCCACCTGCCAGCCAGTGCCTTCGCAGGAGGAGGTGGCTCCCGGAGGCTCTCCCCTGCCTATACGTGCAGGTGCGTGGCTGGGCTGCTGGGGAGGAGGACCCACACGTGCTCTTTTTTCCATAACCCAGGCCACCTCCCTCCTGAACCAGCCATCTATGCTCTGAGCCTCAGTTTCCTCATCATTAAAATTGGGATGATAATAAGCAGGCTGCTGGAAGGATTAATTGCGATAATCCGTGTAAGGAGCTTAGCCCAGTGCCTGGCACAGCATAACCACTCTATAAATGAGCGCAGTTATCATGATCAGGATCATTATCATCTTGGCGGCCCTCGTGGTATCTGCAGCTGGGACTGTGCAGAAGTAGCTGGTGGGTAAGATGGTCTCCTTCAGGGCTTCTGGCACCGCCAGGACCCTTTCCGAGAGCAGGACTCGGGATTAACATGCAGTGGACGAGTATCAGCAATGCTCCTCCCTGAAGGCCCCACCAGGGACACATCACAGGTCGCCTCCAGAGCCCCCAGGGCCCTGTGTGCATGGGTGAGCCGGCATCGGTGGCCACATGGACAGGGACACTCATGAATGTCCCTACTCCAAGCTGAGGACGTGACACTGGAGCCCCAGTACACCTGTGTGTTCACATTAGGGTGAGTGTGTGTACCTGTGTGAGTACATCCTTGAAATTCAAGTAGGGTATCTGCTGGCAACTGGACATTTCCAAATTCTCAAGTATCTTTAGAATGTATTCCTCTTAAAAAACCAGTCAAGTGTGTACTTGGGGAAAAAATACTTTGGTGACCTCTTCAGACCTCTAGTGGTTCCACAAATGTAAGACCAATGCCATTTATGAAATTTTAAAATCAATTATCCGTGAAAATAGACACCCATGTACATTGCCTTTATCATTTTTCTACTAACATTCATGCAGGGCTTATGTAAAGCTTCTAAGCCAGTGGTTCTCAACCTTTTGGCCCTTTAAATACAGTTCCTCATGTTGTGACCCAACCATAAAATTATTTTCGTTGCTACTTCATAACTGTAATGTTGCTACTGTTATGAATCATAATGTAAATATCTGATATGCAGGATGGTCTTAGGGGGCTCCTAGCTGTACTCCAAGCACATTTCCACGGAGAGTCGTGGGTTGGTTCCCTGGGAAAATTCTGACAACACTCTCCACTTCCTTTTGAGCTGTCACCAAAGTATTCATTCTGGCTCAATGAGCAATTTTTGCCCTGGCTGAAGCACTTACTGAAACGATTTCATAAATCATCTTTTTCTTGTTTTCAAACACTCGCAAATCAGGGCTACCATCAAATTCAACATCCACAGCTTCTATTTTCTGGCTAAACACCATTACTTCCTTAGACTCCCTCACTTGTCACGTCCGTTACCACCCCGGGCAGTTTGCTCTATTTTGGGAAATGATTTTCAGCACTTCACAGGAACCCCATAGACCCGGAGATGTCGAGTGGTCAGCCAGGTTTCCTTCCGGCCGAGGGTCTGCCTCGAAAGCCAGCCTCCTGGCGCAGGTGATTCTGATCTAAGCCTCTGTATAATTAGGAAAGAAGGCCCGGGGCCAAAGGTTCACTTGATGTCAACTGGACCTTTAAGGTTTTGCAACCCTAAGGGCACAAAACTTGCATGGCCATGGTTGGAGATGTGCAGGTGGGTTCAAGGTTGGCCTTGAATAGTGGTCAAGAAAATTTTCCTTTTAGCAGGTTGGTGGAATTGGGGTCCAGACCATAGGTGCTCAAGGCGCTCAAGGCTGGACTCCATGGATCAGGGAAGTCCCTGGGAATTCAGGGAGCCTTGTAGGTTTCCTGTTCCATAAAATGCAGATCTTGAGTAACTCCTTCTTGGAAGCTATCCCTGACTCGCCCCCAACCCACCTCTGTGGAGCAGGACAACTGGCTCCATGAAGTTCACACCCTTCCCAGTGGACCCGTTGCTCTATGCTGTACTCACCAGCTGACCTCTCTCTGCGCCCCCTTAGACAGGAACTCCTGAAGGCGAGGACTGTCTCCCTCAGCCCAACCTTCCTTCTGTTGCTCCATGGTTCACAGAGAGGCTGTGCTCCCTGCATCTGGCCAGCTTTCTGGGTGCACGGCCTCTGCAGTCACACAGGGCGTGAGGGCCCGTGCATAGCTCCTGCTCCTTAACCAGCTTTTGAACAAGGGGCCCTAGATCTTCAGTGTGGACTGGGCCCTGCAAATTATGTAGCTGTTTAATGTCCACGTTTAATACATGGATGGACAGGAAGCGTTGTGGAGGGTTGGTGTGCCTAGATGACTAATGGTGTGAGATTAGATGAGGATCTCTGGGGGCAAGGGCCATAGTTATCGGGCGCTTTCTGACAGCACCCAGCTTCGGCTTAGGCACAGGCATCCTTTCCCACCCCCCTCTCCCCAGGCCTTGGCTGGGGCAGGTTGGAAATCAGGAGAGAATCTGCACCCAAGAAGACTTTTCACTGAGCACCTCTCCTGCTCCGTAAGACTGTTCATGGCACTCCGCAGGGGAGGCGTTTGTCCTCTGGCATGATTTCAAAGCCAGGCAGGGATGAGCCAGGGATGGTGGGCTCCAACGAGGCCCGCAAATCAAGCAGGGCACCCGCCGCTCCACACGCTAGAGCTTTCTATCAGGCCTCCTCCAAGAGGCTTCTGCTGGAAGCGGGAAGCTGGGGGCCCTCGGCTCCATGGTCCAGGGGAAGAGGACCCATGGTGAGAATTCTAACTCCATTCGATTTAAGCTTTATGAGGTTCACCTAGGGCAGTGGTTGGCAAACTGTGGCTCGCGAGCCACAGTTTGCCAACCACTGACCTAGGGGAAGCTTGCTGAAAGGTGATGGAGAGGGACAGAGGCCCTGGCACCTCTGCCTCTGTCCCTCTGAGGTGTAAAGAATGTCCCAAGTGCTTTCCAGTGCCACTTGCCACAGTGCCAATGCATCCCATGCAAGTTCTCATCCCATCCCGTGCAGTCCTATGAGGGAGGATTGCCGTTTATAAATGAGGACACGAGCATGAAGAGACCTGATGACTTGTCTAGTTAGGATCAGAATGAGGATGCAGACTTGGTGCTGAAACCTGAATCCCTAGTGCTAGCTTCCAAGCTACAGAAGCGCCGATCCCGAGGGAAGACAGGTGCTTACATGGATGGTAGGTGCTGTGAGAGATGTGCCCAGAGCAGGGCACTGAACCCAGCCAGGGCACGGGAGAATGTCTCAGCAAGGTGACAGCTGAGTCACGCACAAGCTGACAGCGTTTTCAAGGCTGAATAGGAGTTTTCCAGGGTAGGGCGAGTGGGAGAGGCCAGGGAGGTTGGTTTAGGCTGAAAGGGCAGCACCAAGGTCAAAGGCACAGAGATGGAGAGAATGGCCTTTGTAAGTGGGACCAGCATGGTGGTCCATTGCCTGCAGCTTGGGAGTATAAGGCAAAGAGTGCAAACAGAGGCAGACCACAGGCCCTGCGGAGGAGTTTGCTTCTATCTTGAAAGTCCCCATAAGGATGAGGGAGAAAGTCCATCAAATAATGGCACTGCCTGTTCCCAGACATGGCTATCCCTGTCTGGGGAAGGCTTGGGTGCAGAGCAAACTATTGGGTGAGGGGATCGATAAGGGGCTTTAAGGGGCTTTAATGTGGTCAGCATTGCAGTAGAGAGACCACCTAGGAGCCAGGGTGAGGAAGGCAGAGAGGGCAGGATTTAGACTCTTGTCCCTTTGACAGCAGGATCTGTGCTCCCAGGCAGCTGGTGCTGCCCTTCACTTATTCATTCATTTTGCAGATATTAACTGAGGGCCAACTCTGTGTCAGATACACTATTCTGTGTGCTAAGGATAGGAAGGAATGAAATTGACAGAAACCCTTCCCCTCACAGAGCTTACATACTGGAGAATGTAAACAATGTAACTAAGTTACTATAGAATATGTTAGATCAGTGGTTCTCAACCTTCCTAATGCCGTGACCCTTTAATACAGTTCCTCATGTTGTGGTGACCCCCAACCATAAAATTATTTTCGTTGCTACTTCATAACTGTAATTTTGCTACTGTTATGAATCGTAATGTAAATATCTGATATGCAGGATGTATTTTCATTGTTACAAATTGAACATAATTAAAGCATAGTGATTAATCACAAAAACAATATGTAATTATATATGTGTTTTCCTATGGTCTTAGGCAACCCCTGTGAAAGGGTCGTTCGATCCCCCAAAGGGGTCGCGACCCACAGGTTGAGAACCGCTGTGTTAGATGCTTACAAATGCAGTTGGGGGGCAGGTGGAAGCAGGGAACAGAGATGGGGAGGGGGAGGGGGGGCTTGCATTGTTAATCAGGATGGTCAGGAAAGATCCCCCTGAGAAGCTGACATTTGAGGAAATGCCTGAAGGAGGTGAGGGAATGAACCATGCGGATCTTCCCAAGGAAGACCATTCCAGGCAAAGGTCCTGAGACAGGGGGCATGGAGAAGAGTGGTAGAAAGGAGGGCAGAGGAGAAACAGTTTGGGTGGGGCCTGCAGGCCTCTGTGAAGACTTTGGCACTTACTCGGAGTTTGTGCGGGAAGCTGGTGGAGCATTTGAGCAGAGACATGGTAATAAATCTATTTCCTGCAGGGTTGTTTGTAAATCATATGTTTGTGCAATGAGTCCAGCTTATAATCCCCTACGAGGACCCAGGCTGACCTGACAGTTCTTGCTTGCAGGTGGCTGGTTCCCACAAAGCATGTGCAGAGATGTGCAGTTCCAGAATTAAATATTTATCTGACCCCCAAACCCTTCTGGGTGAGAAAGCGAGCCCCTCAAATAGCAGCACTGCCCACGTACAAAGCCGGCTTCCTCCCTGGTGACTGCTTCCAGGCGGACCCACTCTCCCTCATGAAAAGTGGATGAGACCTGCAAAGAGGGAAGGAAACAAGCAAAGATGTTAATTGTGAGGGAGAGGCCGCTGGGCCCTGCGGTCAGAGCTGCAGCGCAAAGGAGCCCTAACATTCCCTATCGCCCAAGCCACATGAATGTGCTGGGAGGACTGCCATTCCAGCCGCTATGCAGCTACATTCCATTTACTGAACACTTACTGTGTGCCAGGATCTGTGATCAGTGCTTTCCATGATCTAACTCGTTTAATTCTCTCAAGATCTCTGAGTCTCAGTAACTCCCATTTCACAGACCAGGCACCTAAGGATGAGAGGGGTGTCTTGTATCTCAAAGTCACACAGTTAAAGTAGGAGCCTAAGTCTGTCTGACTCCAGAACTGTGCCTGGAACCCTTTCCCAGCTGTCACTCAAATATTGGCAGTCACTGTCTCTTAAACAGGACAGGGTGTGCTAGGCCAGGAGCCCCTATTCCCAGTGATTGTGATTCTCCAGCCCTCTGCCGTAATGGGACATTGGTGTCAGGCATTGGGGAAGGGGTGAGATTTGGGACCAGGCTGGGCTTGAACTGGGGGCACTGGCAGATTGCAGACCCTAATGAGGGTACCCAGGAGCACAGCTACCAAGCCCTAGACCTCCCTGATAAACCTGAGATGGTGGGTGAGACCAGGCAGGTAGGCTCTTCAAGCCATGAAGTTCTAGGTGCTCTGTCCTTTGAAAGTGGGACTCCCACTGGCCAGCGAGGAGTGGACAGGGGAGAGGCTGATGCTCTCAGTCACACGGGTAGACTGGATGCAGTTCAAGGTCTAGTGCAAGCTGGAAATGGGAGAAAAGGACAGGGGATGGGGTCAGGGATGCTGATCCAGGGTCACCCGGGCCAACACAGGGATCAGAAAAAGGATGGGAGGTATGGCCCACTCCTGCCTCTGCCCCCCCCCCCAATGGGTGTGCTCCCTGGAGGGCTGCCTCTCAATACCTAATTCCAGAGTCACCTGCAAACCTGATTGGTACCCCATCAGTGGGTGCTTTCTAAGCAAATCATATGCATAGTCTTCTACAAACCACTGAGAAAGAGCTGCAAAATGCTTGTATTCCAGAGTGATTCTGTTCGCCGGGAAAGGAAAAATCTGATGCGCAAGCTTAGATAGGTTGGCGAATGAGAGTTTCTGTTTTCACTTCCCATAGTGCATGTGGCCCCGAGCTCCCAAGGCCCCCACACAGGCTTCTGGTCCGGCGCCCCTCATCTTCCTGTAAATAACTTACACAGGAATAAATAACTTACACATCTCTGTCCCCCACAAGACCCGGGGTCCCTTAAAAGTGGCGAGGTCTGCATATGACCCCTGTTCCCATCCCCGATGTGTGGCACAGGCTGCTCCATAGAGTTATAAAATAAATTAATGGATAATTAGGAAGAAATGGCTGCCAGAGAGAGCACCAGGGTTCTGAGTCGGTGGGCTGGTGATGCCTGTGAGAGGGAGCCTGTGTGTTGAATAACTGAGTGAGGTGTGCCAGAGGCAGAGCAGATGTCAGACTTCTCACACCGACAAAGAAAGACAGTTTCTCACAGAGCATTGGATGTGTGGCCCAGACCCATCTTGGGGGTTCGTTCTCCAGGTCTCCCCCAGAAGGAAGGGGTCGGGGAGGGGCCCAGCTGGGTGGAGTAAGTGGATGGGGGCCCAGTACTGGGAGCACCAGGGAGGGCAGAAGTGGGCGGGGCTGGGGCAGGGCAGCCCCACCCCCTGAGAACCAGAGGGGTGCTGTTCAGTGGGCCAGGATTTGGAAAGGGGCCCAATGTCCAGGGAGAAGGCTTCGTGGATTCATTCGACATGTCCAGGTGTGGGACCCAGCAGTGAACAGGATAGTCCCTGCCCTGACGGAAGGACGTGATTGTGAAGTATTTACAGGTTGGGATAAGTGTGCCCAGAAACAAGCAAGGCCAGGTGAGGAGAGCAGGGAGTTGAACTTTTTGGACAGTGTTGAGGAACTGACACAAGTGGACACCTGAGTGATGTGAGTGAGGTCAGATTTGGGGGCTCAGCTTGGCACACTGAGGAGCTGCCTGGAGGCCTGTGGGATGGGAGTGAGGGGAACGAAGAAGTTGGGGGTAGAGGAGGCATGTGAGCATTTGTGCTGCTGTGCCCTAACCAAGCGTTCCTGGGACATAGGACTTTCAGTACTGAACTTGGGAATGTTCCAGGCAATTTGGGACTGAGTTGGCCACCTAGCGGTAGGTAGGATGTGTGGACAGAGAGGGGGCCGGGCCAGAACATGCAGAGCCACCTCTGAAGCCATGGTGGGCACTTTGCATCTTAGTCTACATTTGGTGGGAATGGCCTCATGTGTGATTTGACAGATATCTCTGAGTGCTTCCTCTGTGCCCGGCACTGCTGGACAGGGAGCCAGGGGAGGCACACGCGATCCTGCTTTTGCGGAATTAGGGGCTTTTGCGTTCCCTGACAGCGGCAGTTAAGCCAGGGGTGGCACAATGTCACACTCGCCTGCTTGTTGGCGTTTTCTGTCTCTTCTCAAGGTGAACAGAACAGTGTCCATAGCCTTCAGAGCAGGCGCTTTTCTTTGCCATCCAGATCCACAGGACGTTATTTCCAGGCATCATTTCACTGTGACAGAAAGAGGAGTGCATGTTATCTGATCTTAGGGTGCAGCCCAGGTCACCCTGAAAATTGAACACTGGCTCACTTTGCACATCTGGGTGGGAAGGTCACAGGGCAGCCCAGGAGGCGGAGATATGCAGGCAGTTTCAACACAGCACTGCTGTGAGGGCAAGGAGGTGTCACACTAGCAATAGCAAACATCTACTAAACACTAACTGTTATCAGCGTCCTGTTGCTGTGTAACAAATTGTCACAAACGTAGAAGCTTAAAGCACCTTTATTATCTCACAGTTCCTATGGTTCAGCAGTTTGGGCAAGGCCCGAAGGGATTCTCTACTCTGGGTTTCACAAGGCTATAATCAAGGCATTAGCTATGGCCGGGGTCTTATCACAGGCATGGGGTCCTCTCTCAAGCTCATGTGGCTGCTAGAAGAATTCATTTCTTTGCGCTGTAGAACCAGGGCTGTTTGCTTCTTTAAGGTCAGCAAAAGAATCTCTGTTGCTTCAAGTCTCTGGCTGCCAAATCCTCAGAATTACCTGATTTGATCAGGCCCACCCAGAAAAATTTCCTTTTTAATTGATTCAAAGTCAACTGATTTGGGCCCTAATTACACCTGCAAAATAAAATAAAATAAAACCTTTCACTTTTGCCAAATAACTTTATCTAATCAAGGGAGTGATGTACCATCATATTCCTCCATCCTACCCTCACCCAAGGGAAGAGGATTATGGGGGTGAGACCAAGGAGTGGGACTATTAGGGGCCATCTTCAAATTCTGCTTACTGTACCAACCATATAAGATATGCTTTACACGCATCAGCTCATTTAGTTCACAGAACAATCCTATGAGATAGATACTGCTATTGTTCCCCTTTTACAAATGAGTAAACGGAAGCAGAGAGAGGGTAAATATCAAGCCCAACATCCCTCCAGCTAGGAGGAGCCGGTGCTCAGCAAAGCACAGCCTCAGAAGCCAGGATCCCTATGGCAGTCAGGGAAAGAGGGGAGCCCACCAAAGTTTCCATTGCTGTTTCATAAAGCATCGCCATGGAAACCTTGTGTGAAACATCACTTAAAGAGCTGTTTGATTATTTCTTCAGGGTTGCACCTGCTGGCACATGGTAGCAGCACCAACCAGCACATGCACACACCATGGTCAAGGTCATGGGTCTAGTATTGGCCATGAGGCAGGAGGTCTAGAGGGTCCATTGATAAATGAATGTGCTCATTGGCACAGGCAGGGCCGGTTAGTGTCCCTGGTGCAGGAACCCAGATCTGGGGAACCGTTCAAGTCCTGTTGGTCGCAGGGCTGGCAGTTTTCGCTCACTGTGGGCTCCCAGTTCCCCATCTCTCTTCTCCCACCAGTTCCCCACTCCTGGCCCTTCAGGCCCTCCCCTTCCTGGGCCTTTGCCCAACAGGAAGAGGAATCAAGCCTGGACCATGAACCTGGGAAGGCCCAAGACCTGCTCCCATCATGACATAGAAAGTCATGGATATTTGCATTAGCTGTGCCTTCTCCCTGGAGCAGCTTAGATAAGATAGTCCCAAATCTTAAAACGAGGGCTGGCCTTGCAGATCATTGAAGCAGGAGGTCCAGGGTAATAATTATGACGGCAATGATGATCATAATGACTGCCGTCCCCTGTGACTTCTTGCCAGGCCTAATGTACGCAAAGTGCTTTGTATACATTATGCCTAATTGCTCATTTATCAGTTCATTCGACACATGTTTACTAAGCAGTGACTCTGTGCCAGGCTCTGGGTATGCACTAATGAAGTGGTTAGACATGGCGCTTACATTCTAGTGGGGGAGACAGACCGTCAACAGAAAGGGGAAAACTGTTTGGTGGTGGAAGTGCCATGCAAAGAATTAAAATAGAATGGTGTAGTTAGGGCTGGGGTGGCGGTGGGGGTGCTGCTTCTGTTTGTGTGGAGAGGGGAGGCCTTTCTGAGGAGGTGATAGTTAAGCAGAGAGTTAAGCTGACATCAGGGGGAAAGCTGCTCCAGGCAGAAGGCACAGCTAATGCAAAGGCTCTGAGGTAGGAACAGAAAGAAGGGCCAGTGTGGCTGGAGTGTGGTGCGGAAGGAATGGAGGGTATGAGCAGAGGTTGTCCCAGTAGACGCTGTAGGTCCAGGTAAGAAGTGCAGGTTTTATGTGAAGGGGGATGAGGAGCCATTACAGCAGGGGAGATACGTGCTCTGGCTTGTGTTTGGAAAGGTCACTGTGTGGGGACAAGAGTGGAATCGGGGAGTCCAGCTCATAGACCTCTGCAGGGCCTGGTGGCTTGGGCTCCGCAGCTGGAGGGAAGCACATGGATTCAGGAGTGGTCAGCAGGGCTGGCTGATGATGTGCATGTGGGAGTGGGGAGAAGATTCTGGAACATTTCTAGGTTTTTGGTCTGAGCAACAGGGTAGATGGAGATTCTATTTTCACAACAACTCTAAGGTGCCTTTGTCATGTACAGTGTACATTTTAGAAGTTAAAAAGCAGGCCCACCATCGACTGACATATGCTCCAGCACGGATGAACCTTGGGACATTATGCTAAGTGATCATAAGTAGTCGAATCCATAGAGACAGAGTAGAGTGGCAGTTGCCAGGGGCCCCAGGGAGCAGAGCAGGGAGGAGAGTCAGTGTTTAATGGTTATGGAATTTCAGTTTGCAAGATGAAAAGGTTCTGGGGATGGAGAGTGGCCGAGGGTGGCACAATGTGAATGTACTAAATACCATGGAATTGTGCCCTTAAATATAGTTAAATGGCAAAATTTGTCTTGTGTGTAATTTAACACAGTTTTTAAAAAAGAATAAGAAAAATAGGCCCAGGATCACACAGTTGTTAAGAGGTCAAGCCAGGTTTTTACTGGGCCCAGCGAACCCCAGATATGGTGACTTCAGCTGCCGTATCACCCCTCCAGGAACACCGGCCCTAGGCTGCATGTGAGCTCACCTGCACCAAGGTGAAGATCAGCCCCACCTTACACTGTGTGGGCTTCAAGGGAGGACACCAACCAGATGTGGCTGGCTTGGCACCTGCTTGGGAGATTTTTGAATGGAGAGGGAGACAATAGAAAGCAGACTGAACCCCAGCATTTCATTTTGTCTAGTAATAGTGTTGATATATACAAAGCAGCTCTTTAGAAATGATGATGATGATGACGACAAAATGATGAAAATGTCAGCTCCTACACAAGGATATCTGTGTGCTAAGCCCTTTACACATAACATTTTATCAGTCCTTACCATAACACCACAATGTAGGTATTTTCATTATTCCCATTCTACGGATGAGAAGACTGAGACTAAGTGACATTAAAAGACTGGTCCAAGGTCAGCTGTCAGTAAATAGCCTGAAATTTCAAAGCCTGGCCTGCCTGTCCCCAGGCATCTTTCTAGTAATGGCCCAGGTTAAATGAGGAAACTGATAAAGAAGGCATAACTGTGGGGATTCTCAGTGTTCTGTCTTTTGGGCCAATTTGACAGGACACAGTAATTATTTCCTGGAAAGAGCATCTTCTGCACAGGCCCCAGGATGCTCCACACTCAGCCTCCTGCGTGGAAGCTGCCACCGCCTTTGCTTGGGAACAAGTCACAACGAGGCTCAGCACTCTCCCGCCACGCCCCACTCAGGCAGCACCTCACAGGGAAACAAGATGAAACAACATCAAGCTGAGCTCCAGATTCACATTCCATCTCCGGCAGCTCCTTGATGATAAATCCTCTAGAATTGGAAATGAGGCTGGAGGGAGGGGACAGAGCTGGGCCCTGCGGCCGGCAGACAGTTCCCACTGCAGATCGTCCTCTCTCGGAGCAGTGACAGGCAGGGTCCATGGGGTGAGCAGGCACCTCTGCCTCCTCCTTCTTTTTAAAAAGAATTATTTTTAGTCATAGTAAAACACACATAACAAAGTTTACCATTTTAACCATTTTCAAGTGTACCTTTCCATGGCCTAAAGTACATTCACATTTTTGTGTAACCATCACCACCATCCATTTCCACACCTTTTCATCTACTCAAACTTAAACTCTGTACCCATGAAATACTACCCCTATTTGTCCTTTCCCCAGCTCCTAAAACCACAACTCCACTTTCTGTCTCTCTAGGTCCCTCCTATCAGTGGAATTGCACAATATTTTGACTCATCTCATTTAGCATAAGGTCTTCAAGGTTCATCTGTGTTATAGCATGTGTCAGAATTGCCTTCCTTTTATTTTATTTTATTTTATTTTTAAATCTTTATTGTTGAAAATATTACATATGTTCCCCTATTTCCTCCATTGACCCCTTCTATCTCACCCCTGCCTCCTGCCCCAGGCCTTCACCACCCTGTTGTCTGTGTCCATGGGTTATGCATATATACATACCAACCCCCTCCTTCCCTCCGAGATTTAACAGTCTGTTCCATGATTCTATGTTTCTGGATCTATTTTGTTCATCAGTTTATTTTGTAGAATTGCCTTCCTTTTAAAAGGCTGAATAGTATTCGGTTGTGTGGATATGCCACATTTTGTTTAGCCATTCTCATTCGTCGATGGCACTTGGGTTATTTCCACCTGTTGGCCACTGTGGGTTATTGTGTGATGAACATGCCCTTTTCTTTACCATGACTGTGTATAATCCTGGTATTCAGGTGGCTGGGTATTGTGGCATCCCCCAGGACTGCCACCCTTCACAGTACCTCCACGTGCCCCTCCCCTCGCTTCACCAGATCTCCTGCAGGTCCCACAGGTGTCCATAGCATCCCTGGCTCAGTCTGCTGTGAAAGTGGTTGGGTATAGTGGTTTAGTCCACACTGTGTCGCTTACCAGCTTGGTGACTTGGGGCAAGTTATTTCATGTTCATGGTCTCAGTGTCTTCACCTGTAAATGGGAATCCTATGAGTACCAGTTAAGGGGAGCGATTGCGGGAGATAATACAAGCCCTCCTTCTGTGCCAGACATCATGCTATGTGCTTGGCATGGAGTATCTAATTTGGTCCTCACAACTACCCTAAGTAGTTATCCCCTTAGTTGGTACAGAGTTAATATAACTATTAAGTTCTATACTTCCTAGATGAGGAAACTGAGTCTCAGAGAGGCCCCTCACCCATCAGCTGAGTGCTGGGCTTGCCCTGGTATCGAACATCTTATTCTGTCTCCCGTGCGTGGAGGGCACCACACGAGGGGTCTGGTCCCAGGAAGTGCCTAGTAAATGGGGATCAGTTTGATAAACTTTGGACATGGCCAGAGCCCATGCCTGGGCTGATGACAAACTACCTCCCCAGGGAGCACAGCTGGCTTTAACCAGCAAGGTCCTTCTTTGGCTTAGTTTGAACCTGGGGCTGGGTTGACAGGTTGGCCATGCTTGCAAACTAGGAATTCATGTCTGATTTGCGGGAGCTGTGAATTTTGTCTTCCCAGGAAGAGGGTCCATGTGTTTTATCATTTCGCAAAGGTCCCTGACCCCAAAATAGTACAGACCGACTTGGATTGTAAATCCATGGATCTCAGGGAGAGCCGTGGGCTCTGAGGCTTATGAGCAGCGGGGACTGTATATGCTGAGAGCTCCGAGAGGGGTAAGCTGCTGCACCAGGCAGGCTGCAGTCGCGGGAAACAAGACACGTCAGCACAGGTTGTGTCTGCGGTATAGACAGGACCAGCCAGGACACAGGGTCATGTGAGAGAAGCTGGTCCTGGCTGCAGGATGATAGGGTCAGAGCACTGGGCATGGTGGGCTAGGTCATGTGAGAAAGGCTTGTCTCCACACCTGGACAGCTGCAGGCCAGGCCTGGAGGGAGGTGCAGCTCCCTTGATTCATTTGGGGAGGGGTGGGGACTGGTAAGCCTGACTCTCAGGCCTCGGTTCCCTGGAGTTGTGAGCAGCCCAGCTTTGCTGTGAACATCAAGTCTTGCCCAACTGCGTCAACCACTGGCATCCCCATCCTCAACAGGCTCTCCCACATAAATATTCATATGATGCACAAATATATCTATTATTATATATTCTATGGATATAATATATATTTATGTGTATACATTATATATTATACCCATACACTATATATTTATACATGTATATTTATTTATATGTATGTATGTATATACACACACATACACACAAACATATACACATACATACAAACACCAGTACAATAGAACGACTACAGATATTCATGTCCCTGTTTACACACATACATTGTGTGGGAGGAACACAAGGAGTTCAGTGTTGCTGGAACATGGGGTGTTGTGAGAGCTGAGGTTGGAGACATGGGCGGGGCCGGCTAGTGGAGGGAGGACCTTGAGTGACATTCCAGGGAGTTTTCATTCCACCTGTAAGTGATGGGGAGCCACCAAAGGGCTTTCAGAGGGAAGCAGTTGGTCCTGTTAGCTGTTTAGAGAATAGTTGGACTGTGGCAAAGGCTGAACAGGGAGGAAGTGACTGTCTCCAATTCCCAAGAAGAAGGTGTGAGGGCAGGGGACCCAGGGGCATTAGTGTGGATGGAGGGAGCTGGATGGGAGAGGTGAACAGAAGCTGATATGAGACTGGATGTGAGAGCAGATGAGTTTCAGAGTGGGCAGCTGGACAGACCACAGGCCATTCCAGATGCAAAGAACCCGGGAGGAGAGGCGGGTTCGGGCAATGGCGGGAGCTCACTGGGCCACGGCAGTGGAAGCATCCCTAAGACTTCCCTGTGGAGAATCCTGATGGCAGTAAGACTCGGAGGAAGGTCTGGGCTGGCACTTTGGCTGCACACAGATTTAAGAATCAGTAACACAGGGGACAGAAGCCTAGTAAACAAGAACACGTGTGGGGGCTGCGTGCTCTTGGGCTTGTGCCAGCATGGCTACCTGGAATGCCCTCCCTTCTCTGCCAAGAATATATTGAATGCTTCTTCCGGGAAACTTCTTGGAATTATCCCTTCCCATCATCTCTGAGGATAAATGCCACTGGCTGGTGGGCCAGGGAGTGTGCGGCAGCTGAGGGGAAGGGTGGGGAGCTGACGGGGTTCTGGGCCTCTATGTCATCTGTATTTCCATAGTTACTCTGGGGACGGTAGGACCATTCATGAATTATTCTTATTAGAGCTGAGGGAGGCCTTTCAGACTGGAAGTGGCTGGCTTCTGCCAGGCTCCATGGACGTGGTATGAGGCTTCCAGACCCTGGACTGGGAGTCAAGTGATGCCACCTGCTTGGCCGATCCTGGGATGGCTTCCCTTGTCCCAGCTCCTGAGGCCCACCCCTCTCCAGCGCCTATTCCCAGCTCCTCTTTATTTCTGTCTGGCCTCTCTCACACCACCTTGGCATCTTCTTCCAGGGCTTCTGTGTAGTCATATCCCAAATTTATTGAACATTTACTATGTGCCAAACACTGAGATACGCATTTGCCCTAATGATCTTTCTTAATCCTCTCAACAGCTCTGAGCTGGGTGGTTATTACCCTCATTTTATTGGCAAGTAAACATGTGCAGGGAGGTGAAGCAACTCGATAGTGTAGTAACAGAGCTGGGATTTGAACCTGGGCCATCTGTCTCCAGAGTCTACTCCCCTAACCGCTGTGCTTTGCTACATGTTATGTCGTCACTGCTAGCCCACAGTGAGGAGAGACATGGGCGGAACTCAGACCTCGGTCTGTGGGGCGCCCGAGCCACTCTCCAAACCATGATGCTCTGTGCCGCCCAGACCCCGTTAGCCCTCGCTGCCACCTCATCGATCACTGAGCCCACAGCTGCTAGAAGCTTCTTCAGGATCAGATCTGCACCCCAGCCCCCACCCTGCATTCCATGCTGTATCTGGAATGACACGAGCTCACACACAAACGCCAGGCAGGCCCGTGAGTGTGGGGACAGTGACACTGGCTTCCAAGGGGTGCTCTGGTTATAGGAGGAGGTATCTGTGAGGGAGGGACATTAATCCATAAGAAGATTGTTATTTTGATAGACAAATGTGTCATTTATTTGTCTATGTGAGCAAGGTCTGTTGTCACATGGATGAACGCAAGAGCTATGGACCAGTGCATTCTGGATTTGTCTGTTTTTATATATGCTTGTATATGTATGAGGATGTATGAGAGAGAGAGCAGGCACATGCGTGTGTCAGCGAGAGTATGTGAACGGGTGGATTTGTGCATTACTGTGTGCACATACTGGATGTGGAGCTACATTGCTGTGCCTGTGACGTGTGTGAGATTGTGGGGTCCCAAAGGAAGGAGCATCTCCAGGGCAGAGCCAGCTCTGTCTCCTGACTCTTGACCCTGGAGGACCTGAACTGATGGTTGCCGCCTGCACAGGAGCTTCCACATAGCTTTGGACTTGGGGCTCCAGAAGGAGTAAAACTGAATGACATGCAAGAGGCAGGGTCTGCCTTCCCCACCGTTCCTGCTCCTCCAGCTGGAGACTGCTCATGAGGCACCGTCTTAGGCCCAGTTCAGGGGACCTGTGGGAAATGGAGCCTCAGAGCCGACGTCCCAGCCAGCAGGATAGCCTGTGCCTCGCCAGCCCATCCTCCACCTCTCCACTGAAACGCGGTAGCTAAGAAAGAAGGTGCAGAGTCAGGCCGACCGGGCGTACATCCCAGTTCCCACAGTTCCTAGTCGTGTGAGCAGCGTCATCTCTCTGAGCCTCAGTGACCTTACCTGTAAAATGGGGATGATACCCACTTCACAGTGTTGTTATGAGGATTGAATGAGACAGAATTCAGTGCAAAGTCAGTGCATACAAGTGGTCAGCAAGCAATGGAGCTGATGGTGAAGAAGGCGAGGAGCAGGAGGACTCACAGAGATCTGTTCAGATGCACTTTTTAATCAGTGTCTTTGTAGTCACTGTATCCACCATCCTTTGTACAAGAAATAGAGGGATGATGTTGGCCGGAAGCCCGCCTTAGTTCTTCTCCAGGCCCTCTGTCTAATTCTTTGAGAGAGAGGGAGCCTGCAGAATTCTGTGCCTCTTCTATTGGGATGTAGGTTAACCTCTCTCCTGCTTTAAAAAGAGATGGTGGTGAGGAATGCTGGGGCTTCTGGACCCTGGACTGGGAGCCAAGTGGAGGAAATGGGGGCCTGGGGCTCCTTGTCCACTGGAATGGAGTTGGCAGGTAAGGTGTCTCCTCGGGCATCCCAAATGGTGCCGGTGCTGAGGCAGCACTTCCCTACTAGCCAATGGGATATAGGGACTGAGGCCCAGCCTTGGGGAGGGGCGTGCACGCCTGGGCTCCCACCCTGGGAAAGAGTAAGGGGACAGCAGGGCAGTAGTGGAACCTGGTGGGACACCCCAGCAAGCCAGGATGACCTCCCTGTGGGCACCAGCCTCAGGGTTACCATCCCAGGCTCAGGTCAGGACCCCCTGCCAAGCCAGGTCAGAGCCGCCTCCTCTTACAGCTCCTTTGCTAGGATTCACTCCTATGTGCAGCTGGGCAGGGCTGAGGGCCAAAAGTGGCTGGCCCTGGCCACAAACCTCTGGAAGTCCCAGCCACCAGGTCAGGTGTCATTCTGCCCAGCCAAACAGGAAATGGACACTGCTTAAGTTGTCAGGTGAAAATAGAGAACCTGTGTCCTTGCCCTTCTGTGACATGCTGCGTTCACCTGAAAGTGCTGAGGTTATTTCTTTAGTAAGAATTGATCCCACTCCCCAACGCTACTGACCACAGGCCATCCCAGGCCATCCCAGCCCCTAGGAAAACAGGTTTGGATGTGCCAAAGAGGGGTTGTGTCTGTAAAAACAATGCATGTTAACCTGGAATGTTCTATGTAAATGTCAGCTCTAATTGCTACTGCTGTTTGATGATGATGATGATGATTCATTAATAAGGAAAACAAAGCAACTCAGGTTTGTCTTACCGTAAAATCTAGCAATTCCCAAAGTGTGTCCCACAGAACAATTTAGAAGTTAATAGTTATTTCTAAGGAGGGGGAAGGGAGAGGGGAGATTCTGTAGTTAAAGTTTTGGAGCTGCTGTTTTGAGCAGGGTTAAATGGGTTTCTGTGCTGCAGAGCCTCTCAGATAAACTCACTCCTGAGTACTGGTTTCTTGACGAGGAGGGATTTCTGCAGTTTTCAAAATTACTGGACCCGCCGAATGTTTCCCTCATGGAATTTATTTCTCAGCCAGGGCGCTATGGACATACTTGGAAAACATTTCTAGGCTCCATTCTGTAATTACCCTAATTTAGCCCCCAATTGCATATTTAGCTATTGTAAGCTTCGCACTGACAGTATCTTGCAATGTTTCCCCACAGGGCACCGTGGATTCGGCTCGCATTGCTTTGTCTAGACAAGCGGGAGAATCCCTGTGCTAGGATGTGGTGGGGTAGGGGGCTGAGCGGGGGAGCAGCGGGGCTCAGGGCTGGAGAGGTCCAATGACACTGCATCGTGGAGGACCTTGCACCAGGCCAATTGGAGGGGCTGAGGCATGGCACTGCCTCCTAAAACAGGAGAGGGCAATGTTGGTGCAGAAAAATGCACTGAGCTTCCCTTGGAGAGTGCCTGGAGGAGGCAGCCCAGCACAGGGCTCCTTGGAGTCCGACTGTACCCCACAGCTCCACAGGCCACACCCGGGTGGGGGGCTCTGAAGCTGGCCTCTCTGAAGCCTCTCCACCTCAAGGTTGTGCTTCTGAAAGGCAGGGCTAGCTCTCCCCTCTCCTCAGAGAAATCCCCAGTGTTTTAAGAAGCCAAAGTCACCGATGAAGAGGAGACTCCCCTCTGGGGTAGTGTTGCCCAAATTGGCAAATTAAAATACAAGATGCCCACTGAATTTCAAATTACAATTTTTAGTATAAGTATACCCCAAATATTGCATGGGATATACTTATGCTAAAAAAGCATTTGTATTTCTCTGAAATGCAAAGTTAACTGGGCGACTGGGTCCTAAGATGCTACCTTTTGGGTGATGCTTCAAAGTATCACAGGTGAAATAGATCTGTCTCTCTTACATTGATGTTTCTCTCTCCCCCTCCCTTCTATTCTCTCTAAAATTCAATTTGGGGAAAAATATCCTCCAGTGAGGATTTATAAAGAATCACAGGTGAAGGAGAGGAGGCCATGGGGTGTTGTGATTATGAAGAGTTAAGGCAGCGGTTCTCAACCTGTGGGTCGAGACCCCTTTGGCGGTCGAACGACCCTTTCACAAGGGTCGCCTAAGACCATCCTGCATATCAGATATTTACATTACGATTCATAACAGTAGCAACATTACAGTTATGAAGTAGCAATGAAAATAATTTTATGGTTGGGTCACAACATGAGGAACTGTATTTAAAGGGCCAGAAGGTTGAGAAACACTGAATTAAGGGAAATCTCGTGCTGACAGCTCTCGGTGCTCCTGCTGGTGGATGATTGGTGTCTGTGCAGCCCCACCTAGTCAGGGTGGGAGAAAGGGGCCGACAAGGGATCTACCTGGGTGTGGGTTGGGCATGCTGTAGTCTGGCAGGGAGAGGGACTGTGCAGGAGGGCAAAGCAGTTAGACAAACACAGACCTTGAAGTCTGGGAGGTCAAGGTTACCACTTGATGAAGGCCACAGGCAGTGCGGTCAAATGGCTTTGTATTCAACCCAAGTCCTGATCCCAACCAGTGGTGCCCCTGGGTCAGAATTAGCCTTCTTCTTCCCCCCTCACCCCCCGGCATGTTCCATATAAAGGGGACAGTCATATTGCCTCTGTCAGGGTAGGATGAAATAGAAGAGTCCAGATAAAGTGCTGAGTGGAGTGCCTGGCTCATATTAAACACCCAAAAGTGACTGTTATCATTACTACTACTAGCTGTGTAGCTCTTCAGCTCTCTAAATTAAGTTCTTTTTGGTAAAATGGGGTTCATAAATACCAACCCAAAGAGTGGCTATGAAGACTAAAATAAATCCTATTTCAATGGCAAAGAGTCATGACTAAACACATAGAAGCCCTTTCCCGCAGCCAGCACAGAGTCACCTGTCCCCGGCCAAAGGCAAGGGAAAGCGAATCTCAGTCCTCAGATGCCAACTGCCTGTCTTCTCCCTGCCCCCTTCCTCCTAGTTTTCTCTGTCCAGGATCCTCACCTGTGCAGCCCACTCTCCCCCAAGCCCCTCCCCATCCTTGACCTCCAGCAAAAACAACCTCTCTTTATTATGGGGAAATGGGGGGCGGGGGTTCCTGAGATCCAAATTGTACACTGAGATAGATACATCCAGTCAGAGTTGCCCGACTCTGGCCCATGGGCCGCCTGCCTGTTTTATAGGTCAAATTTTATTGGGACATGTGTGGTCTACAGCTGCTTTTGCACCGTGGTTGAGCCACTGGAAAAGTTGGGTCGCCGGAACAGAGACCATATGGCCTACGAGACCGAAAGTATTCACTGTGTGGTCTTTTACAGAAAAAGTTTGCCATCCCTGCACTAGTTAATGGTATATATGTAAACTAGGGGCCCGGTGCACGAAATTCATGCACTGGGACGGGGGGTGGTCCCTCAGCCCAGCCTGCCCCCTCTCACATACTGGGAGCCCTCAGGGGATGTCCTACTGATGGCTTAGGCCTGCTCCCTGCTCCCCTTGGGGAGCAGGCCTAAGCCACAGTCTGGCCTCCCTTTGTGGGAGGCGACCGGGCTGATCAGGGGAAGGCACCAGCTCCATCACCCCGCTGCTGCAGCCACTGCCAGTCACCGCAGCCACCAAGGTGTTTTCATCAACATGGACTCCAGTCCCTTCACCACGAAAAAATGACAACTTTATTTAGGCATTTTCAAGATGTATATCTTTCATAGGATATGACATTTCTTTATTATTTTTTTTTCTCCTCACCTGAGGATATGTTTCTATTGATTTTTAGAGAATGTGGAAGAGAAAGGGAAAGACAGAGAGAAACATCAAAGTGAGAGGAACACTTTGATTGGTTGCCTCCT
>NW_005360425.1:109871-140747 GCF_000412655.1 Myotis brandtii | reverse complement strand
CCCCTCCAGCAGCAGACCTTCGTTTTTTTCTCCAGGAGTGAGGTGGAAAAACCCTACATCACCTTCTTGGATTCTTATTACCCAAGTTACTAAGAATATTACCAGTGGCATACAGGGAGCTTAGCCAATGAGCGGTCAGAAAAGGTGTTTCCTCTGTAGTTCACACCAATCCCCAGCTCGGTCCCTGCCCAGGCCTAAAGCCTTAGGCTGGGCGTTAGGCCTGGGCAGGGGACCCTCAGCCCCGTGCGATCGCCGGCTCCACCCCTGTCTAGGCCTCAGGCCTCTGGCTGGGGCGTTAGGCCTGGGAAGGGGACCCCCAGTCCGCTCCAATTGCCTGCCCAGGCCTAAGATCTCTGGCCGGGACCTTAGACCTGGGCAGGGAACCCCCAGCCCCGGGCAATTGCCAGCTATGCCCCTGCCCAGGCCTCAGGCCTCTGGCCAGGGCATTAGGCCTGGACAGGGGACCCCAGCCCGCCCTGATTGCCTTCCCAGGCCTCAGGCCTCTGGCCCCGGCCTTAGGCCTAGACAGGGGACCCCCAGCCCTCTCCAATCGCAGGCTCCGCCTCTGTCCAGGCCTCAGGCCTCTGGCCGGGGCCTTAGGCCTGGGCAAGGGACCCCCAGCCAGCTCCGATCGCAGGCTCCGCCCCTGGTGTTTCCTCTATAGTTCACACCAATCCCCGGCTTGGCCCCTGCCCAGGCCTAAGGCCTTAGGCTGGGCATTAGGCCTGGGAAGGGGACCCCCAGTCCGCTCCAATCACCTGCCCAGGCCTAAGGCCTCTGGCCCGGGCCTTAGGATTGGGCAGGGGACCCCCAGCCTGCTCCGATCGCAGTCTCTGCCCCTGCCCAGGCCTCAGGCTTCTGGCCGGGGCAATTGCCGGCTCCACCTCCCTGGGTGGCATCTGGCTCTGCCCACCCCGCCTCCCCGGTCCCTGATCTGCGGCCCAGATCCCGAGGGCGGCGTCTGGCGCTCCCTGCCCCACCTGCAATATGCAAATTTAACAGCCATCTTTGTTGGGTTAATTTGCATACTCTTCTGATTGGCTGGTGGGTGTAGCAAAGGTACAGTCAATTAGCATCTTTGTCTTTTATTAGTGTAGATTTCATTTAACACATTCCAACAGGGCAGTCTCCTCCTGCCAGGCATTAAATCAAACACTAGATCTATGAAGAACACGATGGCATGCCTGCCCCTCGGGGAGTGTAGAGATGAAAATAGACACCTAACCAAACAATTACAAGCAGGTTCAGCTCCTGTTTGAAAGGCAGGATGTTGTAAAGTAATGGATGAGTGAACTGCAATGTTGTATGACAAAAGCAGGAATTGAAGTTCAAGGAAAACTCTCAACTTAACTCCCTAAGTTGGGTCCCCAAAATCCAATGTAAGACATGGGGTTGTGAGATTACAAAATTAATGAAATGACCAGAGTGAGCCCTTGTGTAGTTAATGGGCTGGGAGTTCCAGGATTCTGGGAGTGAGTTTTCAGTCACGTTATTCCCAAATTTACATGTTATCAGAATGTGTTATTGTGGGAATTTACAATGTATGCAAGACACCAGGATATCAAGGAAGGCTTCATCCAGATAGGGACATTTAAGTGTGGCCTTGAAGGATGAGTAGGAGTTTGCCAGATGGAGAACTTGAGAGGAAAGCAAGGTGTGCTTGGGGGACCTGTGGTTTGGAATAGTGGTGGAGGGGCAAGGATGGAGAAGCAGGAGATGAAACAGAACATGTCAGCAGTAGCCAGAGCACAGGAGGATGGGGCTGTGGGAGCCTAACCTTTGGTTTATCCTGACAGCACTGGGAAAGTTCCCAAGGTTTTTATTTTTCTTTCCTTTTATTGTTATGAATCTTTTAAATCACTATTTATTCTTATCTGAATCATGCAGAAGATCAGAGGGCCTGCTTTTGTGCGTGCCTTGGTGATAGGAAACCCCCCAGGGCTGGGTTCTAGAACACTCCCTCTGGCATCAGTGGGCAATGCATTGGAGGGGCAAGGCCAGCAGCAGGGAATTCAGAGTTGAGTGCAAAAGTCCAGGGGAAAGATGACCAGGGCCTTCAGATGAGAAGGAAGGAACGGCAACTATGATTTATGGAGGACAGGGAAGTTCAAGGGAGAGGTTAACCTTGCCCCCAGCAGCCAAAGCCGTGCAACAAGAAGGCCCTGGAGAGTGAACAGTACACAGCTCAGAGAGAGAAAGCCCACTGGGCTAATGGAGTAACTTACGTGGGCAGGTTACCATGAGCTGTTCCCAATCTCAGCTCTTCTCTGTGGTCACCTAGAGGAACCCAGGCTCTACCTCTGAAATTCTGATTCAGTAGGTTTGGGGACAGAGTCTAGGATAAATATCCTTATATAACTCCCCAGGTGATGCAAAACGGCATAGGTGAGCCAAGAGAATGGCTCATAGTGGACAGCTTATGCCCAGTGATGGCCAGGGAGAGGCCTGGCAGGACAGGACCCTGCAAACATGTGAGTGGCATACCCCAGCTGAAGCCCTGGTGCCTCTGCCTTTGCTTGATTGACAGGTGGCAGGAAATGTACAGGACCAGACTAGATGTTGACTTGCCTGATTGTCACCCTAAATCAGTGATGGTGAACCTTTTGAGCTTGGGGTGTATTTTGAAAAACCCTAACTTAACTCTAGTGCTGTGTCACATATAGAAATTTTTTGATATTTGCAACCATAGTAAAACAAAGACTTATATTTTTGATATTTATTTTATATATTTAAATGCCATTTAACAAAGAAAAATCAACCAAAAAATGAGTTTGCGTCACCTCTGACACGCGTGTCATAGGTTCACCATCACTGCCCTAAATGATCCCCCCAAGTAGAACGAGTGTGAGTCCTTTATGAGGGTGTTTTAAGATACACCAGTCACCATGGACTCTGTGTGCAATGGTCAGTGCAAGAATGGCCTAGTGCAAGTGGAAAGTACATGGACTTGGCATTTAGGCACTACTGTGGATACTCAGCTAAAACCCCGAAGAGCTGTGCAGCCTTGGGTATATGCCTTAACTTCTCTGGCAATCAATCATGCTTATCTCAACAAGGGGTAATAATGGTGCCTCTCTTAATGGGTTGTTGGGAGGATTAAATAAGACCATTAAGTCATTCAATAAAATTTGTTTAAAATGTATCTTTACTGTTGAAAGTATTACAGATGTCCCCTTTGTTTTTTCCCCATTAACCCCTGCAACCCACAGCCGCCCCTCCAGGTCTTCACCACACTATTGTCTGTGTCCATGGGCTATGCATATATGCATATAAGTTCCCAGGTTAATTATTTTTATTAAGGTATTATTATACATCAGGCACTGTTCTAGGAATTGGGACACTGAAATGAATAAAATAGATAAAAAATATATCTGTTCTCATGAAACTTCCATTGTAGCAGGGTAAGAAAAACAGTCAACAGTGAATGTACCAAAAACATAATATGTCAGATGGGAGGAGTGGAGACAGCAAGTATTAGACAACTCTTTGGGGATGTGTATATGTACAAAGCATGTGACAATGAGGATGTGTGATAAATCATGTTCACAGGGCCAAACAGCCAACAGTAAAGGATTGATGAAGATTAACTAAGGTAGTGTGTGATGCACAAGTGCCTGTCACTGTGTAGGTACTCAAAAGAGAGTATTTTTTGTTTCTTTCTCCCATGACCAATACCCCTCAGTCACACACACACACACGCATGCACACACGCACACACGCACACACACCACACACATACGTATAGCATCATCTCCTCTTTCCATGTTCAGGGTGGTGGCAGATTACATTCTTCTATCCGAATCCTTCTTCCCAGTCATCCCACAACTCTGTATCAACTGTATGGTCGCGGAGAGGAAACAAGTTTCTTGATGGAGATAAGAAATCAAAACATATGGAGGGTGCTTGTCCAGAGAGCATAAACGACTCTTCATGATAATATAGGAACTAAAGTCTCAAATTAAAAATGAAAGAAGGCAGGATGTAGCTTTTGCTGCTCTCCAACCACAGAGGAGATTCATTGTTATGCAATCACGGAGAATATTATGTTGATTGGCAAGAGCCTGGCTTTGTAGAAGGGACAAAATTCCCCACTGCTAATCTACAATGGAATTGTTCAGCGCCAGGCACAGCTTTAATAACATTGTTCTGGGCCACGTTGGATGTAAATATCCCACTCTTCATTTTGTAAGCAATCAAAGGGAAGTTTTATAGACGGGAGAGCATGAACGATTATAATATCTGTGCCAAGGAACACAGGGGCAAAATCGAAAAATCAAAGAACACTGAGCCTTAGAAAGGCTCCGCTTTGTGGCTTATCTCCCATCTCCTCTGTCTGTCCGGCAAGTTGTGCATCAGATATATTACAAAAGGCCACACTTTGAATGTTGCCCTTGACGTTATTAAAAAGCACAGCATTGGCAAATCAGACTGGAGGGGGAAAAACCGACTATTAAGTCTGGATACTGAGATAATCACCCTTCGTCTTGTCACAGTGCCTAGAATGATAAAGGAAGGAAAGGAACTCTTGCTTATTAAGCACCCACTATGTGCTGGATGCTTTGTCCCTGTCAGAAGTAGTATGACATCCCAACTAGGAGTGCCGAGCAATGGAACCAAAAAGACCTAGAGCAGTGATGGCGAACCTATGACACGCGTGTCAGAGGTGACACGCAAACTCATTTTTTGGTTGATTTTTCTTTGTTAAATGGCATTTAAATATATAAAATAAATATCAAAAATATAAGTCTTTGTTTTACTATGGTTGCAAATATCAAAAAATTTCTATATGTGACACAGCACCAGAGTTAAGTTAGGGTTTTTCAAAATGCTGACACGCCGAGCTCAAAAGTTTCGCCATCACTGACCTAGAGTCACAACCTAGCTCTTCCGTTTTCTAGCTGTGTGGCTTTGGGCAAGTTACTTAAGCTCTCTGTGCCTCTGTTTTTCCATCTGTAGAATGAGGATAATAGGTATCCCACAGGATGATTTTGATCTTTATGTAATCTGCACAATAGCCCTGTTATAGGTTGAACTGTGCCCCCACCAAAATATGTTGAAGTCCTAACCCCAGGACCTATGAATGTGACCTCATTTGGAAATAGGGTATTTCCAGATGAGGAAGTTAAGATGATCCAACATAACTGGTGCCCTTATAAAAAGGTGAAATTTGGACACAGGGACATAGAGGGAAAATGCCATGTGATGATGAAGGATTGGATGGTGCATTCCCAGCCAAGAAAAACACCAGAAGCTAAGAAGATACAAGGAAGGGTTGGTTTCCCTAAAAGTTTCAGAGAGATCATGGCCCTGCCGACACCTTGATTTTGGACTTCTAGCCTCCATAACTGTGAGACAAGAAGTGCCTATTGTTTTATGCCAGCCAGTTTGTGGTACTTTGTTACAGCAACCCTACCAAACTGATACACCCCTGCCATGGGAATAAAAAGTATTCTCGCCTGGTCAGCGTGGCTCAGTGGTTGAGCGTTGACCCATGAACCAGGAGGCCATGGTTCGATTCCCGGTCGGGGCACTGTTATACCCAGAGTTCGGGGTCCCCAATAATTCACCACCAGGGAGCCTTTTCCCATGCAAAAGCAAAGAGTCGTTTATTCAAACCCAGGTTTGGCTCCCGGTCTCTGTCGGACGCAGCGGTGAGACGAGAGAGCGTGTCCCAGGAGAACAAAGGTTATATAGGGCAAGTTATTCGGGTGGGCTTTAGGGGTGACGTGAGTTACAGAGATTGGTCATTTAGGTCAGAAGGGTCAGGAAGGGAAGTGACCAACACATTCTGAAGTTTAGAGCCATCCTCCACTATAGCCTTATTAGGACCTTAGCTGCATTTCTGGAGCTTCATTGGTCCACTCAGATAGTGATTGGGGGAGTTAGGACAATACCAGCATTCTTGTGGTCACTCTCAGAAAAAGGGGGAGGGGAGTGGCTTGTGCTGAGGGCCCAGCCTTGCAAGACAAGATAGAAGAGAGGGAGGAGAGTGTGTCTCTGCTCAGTCCTTGAAAAGGGAGGTGGGCGTGTTCCTGCTTTGTTCTTTCAGGCACATGCCCGGGTTGTGGGCTTGATCCCTGGTAGGGGTATGCATGAGGCAGCTGATTGGTGATTCTCTCTCATCATTGATGTTTCTACCTCTCTCTCTCTCCCTCTCCCTTCCTCTCTGAAATCAATAAAAATATTTTTTTTAAAAGTATTCTCATTTTTAGATGAAGAACTGAAGCTCAGAGAGGTAAAGTTTGTCTCCAGATCACTCATCTATAGGTGGTCGAACTGAGATTTGAATCTGGGCCACTCTGAGCCCATCTGCCCTCTCTGATCACTAGGTGGCCTCTCAGGAGCAGAGCTCAAGAAGAAAAGGGCCCTAACTGGTTTGGCTCAGTGAATAGAGCATCGGCCTGCGGACTGAAGGGTCCCAGGTTCGATTGCAGTCAGGGGCATGTACCTGGGTTGCGGGCACATCCCCAGTGGGGAGTGTGCAGGAGGCATCTGATCGATGTTTCTCTCTCATCGATGTTTCTAGCTCTCTATCCCTCTTCCTTCCTCTCTGTAAAAAAATCAATAAAATATATTTTAAAAAAAAGGAAGAAGAAAAGGGCAGTGAAGTTAGAACGAGCCCCAAAAATATATTTTTTTTAAAAAAAAAAAAGAAGAAGAAGAAAAGGGCAGTGAAGTTAGAACGAGCCCTATCATCACAACCAAGTCCTGGTGGAGGCACCTGGCTGGAGTGGTCTGATTATGAACAGTTCATTAAGTAAAGAGCAGTGAGTGTTGGAGAGTGACTTTTTAAAAAGAATCGACTTTTATTTATAGTGACATTCCAGTCATTAATTTTGAAGGAAGAAAGCCCAAAGCAGAAGCAGGCTCATTAAAAATTTGACATTAGTAATTTAATTAAATTGGGTCTTTGGGTCCTGTTGCTGAAAATGAACGGTTAGTTCTACACCAGTTCTCAGCCCATTCCCCCTTTTTGGCTCCCTCCCCTCACCTTAGCTTTCTTCTCCAAATGTTTACCTGACCAGCCCCTCCTACCCCCAGCACACACACACACACCCCACAGTCACTGCCTCTGCTGCAAGCCAGTAGAATGGGATTATGGGATGCCATATAAGCCAGCAGGAGGATCATGGGAAACAACATGGAAGCCAACAGGAGGATCATGGGTAATGCCAAGCAGGCCAGCAGCATGGGATCATGGGAAGCATTAAGGAAGCCAGCAGCCAATTATGGGAAATGCCAAGGAAACCAGCAGTGTGGGATTATGGGAAATGTTAAGCTATGCTAATGAACAGGCTGATGGAGGTAAATTCTTTTGTCTGGGTCATCTCACTTGTCAGAAGTAGAGAATGGGCAAGGAAGAGCTCTTCCTTAAGGTAACTCACAAAAACAGGCCTCTTGAGGGCGGGGACCTGCATTGTCTAATTCACTACTCCAAGCACAGTAGGCCCATAGTAAATTTTTGTTCCATGAAGGCATTAATATAAGAATGAATAACTCTCCCAAACAACTAGTTAATGAGTACACAACTATGTCCCTACAAGTGCCAGGCACTGTGGTAGACTCCCAGGATACCCCAGGGACCAGACCAGGCCCCTGCCCTCGTGGCATTATAGTCCAGGGGAATGATAACATCTGCCATTTTTTGAGCATCTGTCACGTGCTGGGCATGGTGCCAGGCATGCGTCCTTTATTATTGGTAACCTTCTCAGCCACTAGATAATTACTATCCTCCTTTCTCAGTTGAGGAACTAGAGCTCAGAGAAGTCACATGGCTCAAGACGGTGACAGCACCTGGTTTCAGACACAGTCCAAGCTGGTTTCAGTCTGACCTGTCAGCCTCTACACCTGAGCTGTCCTCCTAGAAGGAGAGGAGAAGGAGGAGGGAAAGCTCTCTGCAGGTTCTGAGTCCATTAGGGCTGGCAGAGGGGTTCCTGCCAGGTGTTCCTGGCAACATGGGCAGGAGGAGGGTACTGCAGGGCCTGGAGGCCCTCTAGGATCCAGGCTGGCCACCTCCACATCATCTCCTCCTCATCATTGCCCCCATCCTGCCTCTCACCCCAGGCTCCCCGAGCTCCTAGGCTACCTCTAGCCTCAAGGTCTTTGCACATGACATTTCCTCCCCCTGGCACACTCTGTGGCATAAGCTAGTAATTCTTACTAATCTCAGGGCTCATCATGGGTGGCACCTCTTCCAGGAAGCTGTCTCTGACCTACCTACACTGGGTTTGGTTGGTCCGCTGCCTGGTCCCTATCCCATCATAACACAACATACCATTATCCACCCACATCTTCCACTGAACTGGGAGCGTAGATTCGCTTATGTTGCATTTACTGTATACCAGACTCTGTCCCATGCCTTAACTCCATTTAATTCTCACAAAAACCCCATGAGGGAGGAAGGTACTGTTGTGATCACCATCTTACAAATGAGGAAACTGAGGCACAGAGAAATTGAGAGACTTGCTCAAGTTCCCATAGGCAATAAGCCATCAGGCAGGGATGCAAACCTAAGTACTGCGGCTCTCGAGTCTGTACTCAACACCACCCTGTTCTTCAGCCTCAGCAAATCATCGCCGGGGGAATTAATGGAGAGGTATTTGGATGGGAGTCTGGATGTGGTTGTGACCCCTTGTCCCAGCCCTTTGGGGTCATCCTGGAGTGGTGGGAGCATGACCTTCTGTGCACAGGCAGCTCCACTTCTGGGGAGAAAGGCAGAGGGTAGGGGGAGTTGGGTCAAGGTGAATGGCGACTCAGACACAGAGGAGCTGCACGCTCCCTCCCTCCTGATTGGGGGGTCACGAAGCTCTCGCACCCTCACCAAGACTGCTTCCCAGCTGGGGGTGCCTTTGTCTGAGGCGGTCACGAAGCTCTCGCACCCTCACCAAGACTGCTTCCTCTGGATAATAAGAGCACTTCCCAGCTGGGGGTGCCTTTGTCTGAGGTCGCACAGTGTACAGCGTGTTCTCCAGCTCCATTTTCTCAGTGGGATCAGTCGGGTCAGATCAAAACACAAGGCTCTTGTCTTCCCACCTCACTGCCTACACCAGCACTAATGACTCCTTCAGCTCCCCCAACCTCCTGGGCCAGCGTACCCCTCTGGCTGTGAGGACAGACACACATGAAAGAAAGCACATCTGGTTTAATGAGCAGCTACTCCATGCCGAGCTCCCTGTCCCTTCCATGGTGTTTCTGAGGAGTGTGGAGTCTGAAATCAGGGCAACCAAATCCAGGAGATTAAAGTGCTTCCCAGGGCATCTGGAGTGATGGGATGGAGGTACTCCACATCCAGGGCTGTGCAGGAGGAAAGGCAGGCAGCCGGGCAGTCTGTTCTAAGTCACAGGTGTGGCTCCTCCTTAGCGTGACCTCTGAGAGTGTTCTGGGACCAGGCGGCCTTGAGAGGGCCAACCCCTTCCCACAGGGGAAAGGAGACAGGCACGGGCGGGTCGTGCCCAGGGAGGTGCTGCTCTGAAGCAGAGTGTCAGGCTCGAGCCCCGCTCACGGCCCTGTGTCTCCCTCTCTCACAGTGCTCCCAAGTCACACGTGTGGAAACCCTGGGCGGCTGCCCAACGGCATCCAGCAGGGCTCCACCTTCAACCTGGGCGACAAGGTCCGCTACAGCTGCAACCCCGGCTTCTTCCTGGAGGGCCACGCCATCCTCACCTGCCACGCGGGCTCCGAGAGCAGTGCCACGTGGGACTTCCCCCTGCCCTCCTGCAGAGGTAGGTTCCAGGCCGGGTCCCGTGGGAGAGAATGCTGGAGCCTTCAGTGGGACCCCGTCTCCAGTGAGGGAGCTGTACCATCCACTCCAGCAGGGCCTGGGGTCCTCACTCTGGGAGCCCATGCCTGGGGGACCCCAGGCATTCTAGGGTCTTCTCATCCTCACCTGACCTCCTAGCCCTCAGGTGTGCACTCTCTCGCTCTCTTTCCCCTATATCAACAGTCTGCCCTCACCCCCTACCCTCCTGTCTCAGAGGAAACATGGTTTCTCTCCCCCTCACAGACCACCTCCTCATGTGCGTGGATCTCTCTCCCAGCTGCTTTCTTTCTGACCTCACCCTGGCAATTAGTTTTTCTCTTTCCTATAAACCCAACCCCTCCTCCTATTTAATGGTGTCCTCTCTGTCTACTGTGACTCAGTGGTTGAGCCTCGACCCATGAACCAGGAGGTCACAGTTCAGTTCCCAGTCAGGGCACATGCCCGGGTTGTGGACTCGATCCCCAGTGTGGGGCATGCAGAAGGCAGCCAATCCATGATTCTCCCTCATCACTGATGTTTCTAACTCTCTCTCCTCCCTTTCTCTCTCTGAAATCAATAAAAACATATTTAGCCCTAGCCGGTTGCTCAGTGGTTAGAGTGCCAGCCCACAGACTAAAGGGTCAAGGGCGTGTACCTGGGTTGCAGGCTCCATCCTGGGCCTTGGTCCAGGCAAGTGTGGGAGGCAACTAATTTCTCTCACGTGGATGTTTCTCTCTGTCTCTGCCCCTTCCTTCCACTCTCTTTAAAAATCAATGGAAAAAATATCTTCAGGTGAGGATTAACAACAGCAAAAACATAATAACACATGATCAGTTTTAAATAATCTTAGAAAATAACAGAAAAGAATAAAGAAGAAACAAAATGTATCTGTTTTAACCACGATTTTCATGTCTTTCCATTTTCTTTCAGGATATATATTATGAATAGGTACATAATTAAGATTATAATGCAGATACATGGTTTTTTATCCACCTTTTAAAATCTGGTGGTGCACCGCTGGGCCACCCAGCTTCCCTGTACTACCAGAAACGCCAGCATCATGAAAGCTCTGTGCAGCCTGGCTCTCTCCCCACCTCCCATTCACTGCTCTGCAGGCCGACCTCTGCCCCCAGCATTCTGCATCTTGTTGCCAAATCAGATGGGAATTGTGCTGGCCCTTATATTCTTTGACCTCTCTACAGCCTTTGCACTATTGACCACTCTTTTCTCCTTGCAATTCTCATCTTTAAATTCTGTGGATCCCAGAGACCCAGATACAGGTCTGGGAAGATCATTTGACGGAGTTGAGAAATAATTGAAACAAGGAGCTCTCCTGGGGTTCAGATTTTACCTTTCTTTTAGAGGAAGATGTTCTGTAATTACTCCCACCGTGTGCACACACCCTTCCCACAGTCTATACCGGGATGGAAAATACATGGCACATACATCTCTTCCCGCTCTGATGGCGGGCAAGACTAATTGATTAGAGCACCCTTTCTGCTTGAGTCCAGACACTGCTGTGCGTTCCTTTCCAACAGGCAAGCCACAACCAATCAACATGGGTTGACTTGAATGGGTCCACTTGACTCCACGTTTGTTTGACCCTCCTCAACTAATAGTATTGGCCTCAGCCACCTTGGCCTTCTTGGTGGGGCCGGAGGCAACTGGAATCTCTTGTCCTGCCTTCCTAAGTCCCTTCCTCTCAGGCCCTGTTTCTCATGTGGGCCATGCCTCTTTAGTCACATGATCTGCATCAGGAATGACCGGACCAATTACGGAATTTGTATGGCCAATCCGATCAGGCCCCTACCTACAGGTGTATGGCCCTGAGTGTCTAACCCCAGCCTGCAGCTGCTGCATTCACCCTTCTCAGAGCATCCTTGCCCACCCCCCATGCAGAGAATGTCAGGTTAACAGACTGACCTTCCTTCCACGGAGGGGCAACAGCGCTTTGACATGATAATAGAAATCACGATAGTAAACAAATACTGACACTGTGAAACAGAAACCAACAGTCTCTCCCATTTACAGCACCATAAACGTCAGACACTGTTGATCAATATGGAAACTAAAAACAAATGTAGCGCAAGTATCAGAGGCGGAGGGGCTGTCCGCCTGCCCTGGGAAGATCAATTCACACCAACATCCCATCCCAATGTGGTGCAAACCACCATCCCTCTCAGAATCTTCCAGAAGCGGTGTCAGCTTTAGCTTCTTCTCAACCTTGAACTCACTGCTGTGCCTCACTCCCTGGGTTCTGCTTTGCCAACTTAGGTCAGGATCTTGGCCCACGTTTGTGCCACTCCCTCCCAAATAAAGCAAAATAAGAACAAACAAAACCACTAACAAAGGTGTTTCATGAAGCACAGCCTTTATTGAAGGTTTGTGGCAACACAGACAGTTTGCCTCCCAGCCAGGCAAATGGCTTAGAGTGAAAGTCTGAGCAGCCCAGAGTCTCCCCATCTTTTGGTCTCTTTTCCCTGGAAGCTTCTCCCTGGCTCTGTCTCCTCAGGCTCCCGCTTCCCCTGTGGGGTGCTTACACCTTCTCCTCCTCCTTCAGCCTCCTCCACATTGCAGCCTCTGGACCTCGGCCCCATTTCGGGGCCTCTGCTGGCTTCTCAGGCCCAGGAGCCCGGTCTCGCCTTGGCTTTGCCATCTCCCTCCAGGCTGGTGTCTCCCTGCCCCCCCATGCGAGGCTAGGGTGGTCCTTTCCTGCATGAAGAGGCTTTCACCTGGAAGAAACTCTGGGGATGGCTGTTCACGTAGCTTTTTTGTTAACTCACCAGTGAAAGACAAGTGATGAGGGCCGTGATCCGGTCATTCCTGATTCGAATGACATGTGACTAAAGAGGCATGGCCCACATGAGAAACAGGGCCTGAGAGGAAGGGACTTAGGAAGGCAGGACAAGAGATTCCAGTTGCCTCCGGCCCCACCAAGAAGGCCAAGGTGGCTGAGGCCAATACTATTGGTTGAGGAGGGCCAAACAAATGTGGAGTCAAGTGGACCCCTTCAAGTCAACCCATGTTGATTGGTTGTGGCCTGCCTGTTGGAAAGGAACGCACAGCAGTGTCTGGACTCAAGCAGAAAGGGTGCTCTAATCATTTAGTCTTGTCTGCCTCTAGGACAGTGGTTCTCAACCTTCTGGCCCTTTAAATACAGTTCCTCATGTTGTGACCCAACCATAAAATTATTTTCGTTGCTACTTCATAACTGTAACGTTGCTACTGTTATGAATCATAATGTAAATATCTGATATGCAGGATGGTCTTAGGTGACCCTTGTGAAAGGGTCGTTCGACCGCCAAAGGGGTCGCGACCCACAGGTTGAGAACCCCTGCTCTAGGAGGTCTTCTTCACAGATGGACTCAGGGCCCACAGTCTGCACCTGCAGGCCTGGGGCAGCCCGGACTAGCCTTTCAGTGGGAGACGTGGGCTGGGATGACACTGCTCCCCTAGCTCACATCACAGTAGTAATTTGCAGGCATAGGGCACCTTCTCATGACACAACTTTTCCGCAAGCCTCCCCTGATTCTCTTTTGGCCTCAGACGATAGCAATTCTTCTTAAATATGTGGCTTCTTCCCTACAAACACCTTGCCTCTCTTGGAATTGCTCAGCCACTACATGGCTTCTAATTGTTGTTTCGGGGGTGGCTCTTTGATTTCTACCTCCAACCCTGCCCTGTGTCCCGAGCTTCAGGCCCACATGGGGACCAAACGCTACTGAACCCTTCCCAGAGTGAGCCTCAAATGGGGCATATCTAAAACCTAACGTTCTCTGTTTCCCCAAACCTGCCCTTTGGGCTGCCTCCCCCAGCTCAGGGAAGAGTGTCACCATCTAAGGTGGTCTGGCCAGACACCCTAGAGTCACCTTACACTCTTCCCCTTGGCTCCCTGCTCATCGGTCACCATGTCCTGGCGAATCTCCCTCTGCACTGGCCTCTCCTCCCCGCCTCCACCACTATTTAGACAGAGGGCTCTGGCTTGGGATGGCCCAGGCCCTCTCATCTCTCACCTTCTCACTGCAAAGGGTCCATCACTGGGCAGCTGTCCCCCAGCCCCTACCACACACACCCCAAACCATTCTCCGTGGCCGAGCGATCTTTCTAAGACGCAGATCTGACAGGACCACTCATTGCTGAGAATCCTGCCAGCGGGTCTTCATCACTGACAGGGTCAAGTTCATATTCCTCAGCATGGAGCACCAGGCCCTTTCCGCCGACTTTCCTGCATCCTCTCTGAGCATCTTCAGTCATAGCAGAGATTGCTCCCTCTGGAACTCACCAGGAAAGCCAGCCCAGGATGCAAATCTTGCTTTCAGAGGGGCTTTGAGCCCGAAGACCTCTTGGTGCCTGAGGGGCTGAGGTGTGGCTCTCCCAGCGCCTCTGCCCACCCCGTGCTTCAGGCCCATTCCTCTATTCTAATTCGCCACAAGCTTTAAGAATAGCCAGAGAAGCACCCTCAATCATGTGAGCGACTTCCCGGAAGAGGTTTTGTAAACTGTCCTTCCTTAGGAGGCGAAGCTAAACCAGAGCTGAGAGTGCTCACCGTGGGCTGCGCTGTGCCAGGAGCCGCGGTCACGCCAGAGTTAGCGGGTTCACACTCAGGCAGGATTAGAGCCTTTTGGTCTTCCTTCCTCTCATGTGGAACTCTCAAGGGCTGGCATCTGTGAGTGGATAAACCTCATCCACTGGGCAGTGGTCCCTAAATATTTGCTGAGTGAACGGATGGCTGGATGGGTCTACTTCACCATCAGGATTATGCAGGATCATCCAAAGGGAAATGACTGGCCTGGGTTAGCCCACCTGCCCAGCAGCTACGAGTGACACAAGGTCTTTGCATCCAAGGCTTCCAGGAGCAGGAGTGAGGACTGTGTGCCTCTGCTTGGTACAGGAAGTGCCATGTTCCTGGCTGAATGGTGGTTTTAGCCTGGGGACACAGCTCAGACTAAGAGGGAATAGATACCAGCTGGGCTCAGGGGGGCAGAGCAGGTGTGAGGCTGACCTCCAAGGAGGTTCATCCCCAGGTCCAAGGAGCCTTGGTTCAGCAGGTAGGGGGAAGGAGACAGCCTGTGACCACCCTCTGTTTGTGTCACTCTGTACCTTTTTAAAGGCAGAGGTCCCTGGGAGGCACTGAGCTCCGTGGAACCTCTTTGATCCACAAGAAGGAATACCATGTGGATTTCAGCAACCAGCCTCTTGACTTGTGAGGGGTATTGGCCCTGGATCAAAGAAGACCACATGGGGAAGGAACAGGGTTCAGATGTGCTGGGGTTGAGAGGCAGGTGGTGGAAAGAAAGCCGGAGCAAGAAACGCTTGGCCTCTGAGGTTCAAGCCAAACACTGCAGGCTGCCACCAGACCTGGGAAAACAGGCATTTGGTCTGCAGAAGCTTGGGCTGCAAGTGCTGAGCTGAATTCCAAATTTCAGGGGGGGAACCTGCAGAATGTGAAACAGAAGCAGTGTGTCTGGCCTGGAAGAGCAGGCAGTCAGACAGGCCAAGTTCAACCCTGGCTATGCCGGCTCTGAGCTGGGGAAGCAGTGTGTCTGGCCTGGAAGAGCAGGCAGTCAGGCCAAGTTCAACCCTGGCTATGCCGGCTCCGAGCTGGGGTTGCCGGTGTGTTGCTGAAACCTCTCTGCGTTTTAAAGTGGGACATGATTCCTGGCCTTATAAGGGTGACTGCATACTCATTGATTCACTCAGGATTCAGTGACATTTTATTGAGTGCCTATTATGTACAGGAAAAAATAGGGTTGGGTACTATCTGCGGTTTCAGGCATCCACGGGGGGTCTTGAAATGTTATTCCCCACAGGAAACGGGGGACACTATCTATGGAAGAAGTCTGATGGTAGCAGAAATAGTGATGCTCTCTCCCAGCCAGTGTGGCTCCGTTGTTGAGCATCAACCTATGAACCAGGAGGTCACGGTTGAATTCCCAGTAAGAGCATATGTCCAGGTTGCGGCCTTGATCTTCAATGTGGGATGTACAGGAGGCAGCCAATTGATGGTTCTTTCTTATTATTTACTAGAGGCCTGATGCACGAAATTCGTGCGTGGGTATGGTCCCTAGGCCTGGCCTGTGATCAGGGCTATCTTCCCCAGATGCCCACAGCCAGCCCTGACCACCATCGCCACCCACCTCCGGTTCCCTGTTCACCATGGTGTGATGGGTGCCTGATGGCCCTGGGAAGGGACCGAGAGGTTGGCTGTTCTCCCCCCCCTCCCCTTGTAGTGTGTGTGTGTGTGTGTGTGTGTGTGTGTGTGTGTGTGTGTGTGTGTCGGGAGGAGCGGGGGCCTTGGTCTGGTGCCTTTGCAGTGTCCCCCACACCCCCAGTTATCCGTTCACCATCAGGCGATTGGAGCCTGCTGGCGGGGAAAGGGACCGGGAGGTGGTCAGTGCGCCTCTGTAGTGACTGGTCCAGTGGTCGTTCTGGTTGTTCTGCTATTAGGGTCAATTTGCATATTACCCTTTTATTATATAGGATGTTTCTATCTCCCTTTCTTTTCCTCTCTGAAATCAATAAGAATATTTTTTTAAAGAAATAGTGATGCTCTTAAGCAATTTCTTAATTTTAAGGGGAGTCCTTGATAGAACCATGAATAAAGGGTCAGAATCCAGAGCCCCCAAAAGAGGGGACTGATGAGGTTGAGCAGGTCATTGGGGCACCAGGAGGGACACTGAGCTACACAGTACAAGGAAAGGGGGAGCACGGTGGCTGTGGGGCCTCTTGCCCTGGCTCAGTCTGTCTTGCACTTGACTTGTCAGGCGGTGGCTTCTTACAGATCCCCAGGGCCTAATGGGATTTTATTTCCTCAGGGGCTGAGTAGCCTTGAGGAGGGAGGATGTGGACGGAAGCCCAGTGCTGAGGACCCGAAGCTTGCAGGGATCCAGGGGTGTGTGCTGGAGTGGGATATAGGGGGAATAGAATGCAGGTTCCTCCATCCCTACCTGAAATTTGTGAGTCAGAGAGTCCACAGATGTCAAAGGGGGCGTGCAGGTTCCTCCATCCCTACCTGAAATTTGTGAGTCATTAGAGAGTCCACAGATGTCAAAGGGGGCAGAGGGATAGTTGTCTAAAATTATGGTTAATTGAAGAAATTTCAGTGAAATAAAGTCGATCGTAAATAAAGTCATAAACTTGGAAAGGAAACTATCAGTTTTACACACCTGCACCCTAGAATACACATGACTTAATGGCAGTGCAGAATGCCCATTGCCAGAGAAGGAGAAAGTGTAAATTAATGCTTTAGGACTGTGGTGTCAGCTGAAGGTTATATTTTATGACTCCGAAGTTGTAACCATGAAATATGAGGCCTTATTTAAAGTGTGAGAACATCTCCAAACAACTTTTACAACATCTTCAATCAACACGGGGCAGAGCGGGAACAGGGGTGTCAGAGGAGCGCGGCAGCAGGGATGACTCACGTGGCAAAGGTGCCATCTTCAGGGTACACCCGTGGTTCTGCCAGCGGGTCTCATTTCCCGAGTCCTCGGCTCCAGCTTGGTCTAGGAGTCATTATTGGAACCAGGACGTTTGAAGATCTGAGGATGGCTCACCACGCAGGGAGGTACGGTGTAGTAGAGGAGACCACAGTTCTGGGCCACAGAAACACCTGGATGCAGCTGGAGCCGGAGGGAGGCCGCACGGCAGGGATGACTTGGGGCCCAGCTGGCTTACAGTAGAGCAGTGAGGACGGGTGACTGAGCCAAGAGCCACTGAGGACGGACAGGACTTGGTCGCTGGTTGGTTGTGGGGTGTAGGAGGAGTTGGGGATGCCCCCAGCTCTGGTCTGAAGGCACTAGGTGACTGGTGCCATCCTTCAAGACAGGAAGCCAGAGGAAGGCTGGGTTAATGAGAGGAGGGGACGAAGATGGTCTTGGCCGGGTTGAGGTTGAGAACTACGTGGGGTATCCTGTGGTTTTCTAAACAGGAACTAGGCAGGAGACTGTAGGGCCATTATCTTTCCCCAAGACCTGCTTCCCCTCCACGTTCCCTGCTGTTGCCTTGTCCACCTAGATACGCAGTGTAGGCCAGAGCCTGGTTGGTGACTTCATGACGGGGCTGAGGCCTGCTCAGTCTCCAGGGGCTCAGGGTCCCTGCTCTCCCAACACCACTCCTGGCCTTCTTCACTCGAGGGTCCCACCCCCTGGCTGCTCTTTCTCAGCCTCCTCTCAGGTGCCCTGGCTTCTGCCTGTGGCCCATCAAATGTCACTTCTGTCCCGGGTGTTCTCCACTCCTGGTGGCCAGTTCCCTCTTCATCCTGCTGACTTCCTGCCTTGTAGGCTCCAGGCCCACGGCATGGCCGTCTCTCAGGAACTCCCACTCAGCATGGGAAGGCAGACAACTCTGACTAGGAAGTCCCTAACACGCCTCCCTCACCCACTTCAGCTGCCCTGTTCTACCTGTTTCCTCTGCCCACGTCACTCTCTCCCTTGAGGCCTGCCAGGCAGTCAGATCTCAGTTGAAGTGTATCCTGCCAAGTTGGATACACTTCCCCTTCTCTGGCTTCTCATTTCTCTCAATGAAAAGCCCAAATCCGTACAGAGGCTCTCTGTGAGGCCTCGTTCCCTGCATTCCCCTCCTTGCATCCACTACTCCAGCCCCATGGGTCCCTTGATGCTCTTCAGCGGTGCCTCTCTACACCCTGGCCTTTGCATTTGCTGTTCCATCTGGAATGCTCTTCCCCCAGATAGCCACGTGGCATCCTCTTGCTCTCCTTCAGGTCTTTGTTCACATGTCAGCTTCTTCGTGAGGCCCTTTCTGAAATGTCCAGACCCCCACTCCCCATCCTCCTGCATTTATCACTACCTCACTCACCCATAGGGTTTCACTCTTTATCTTGGGTGTTGCCCATTTCCTCTGACTAATGTAAGTTCCAAGAGAGTAGGGGTTTGTGTTTGTTTTATTTTCAGATAAATCCCCAGTACCTAGAATAGTGCCTGGTGCATGGAGGCACTCAGTAAGCACCTCTGGAATGAATGTCTCAACGCAAACGTTGCTTCCTTGGGAGCCTTCCCTGAGTCCCATGTGCATCTCTGCTTTGACACCTCGGCTACAACAATTCTGGTGTCACTGCGTGTTCGCTGGGTGCCCCCACTCTGAGAAACGCTCGGGGTCAGAGATGAGATCGAGTTTTTCACAATGTAGTACTGTCCGTAGCCCAGTGTTTGGCACACAGTAGGTGCTCTGTTAATGGATGTGGGAGGAAAACATTCATGAGCACCTACTGAGTGAGGCCCCTTCATATCTGTGCTCATACATACCCAAGAGTTGGAATTTGGAAATGGGCTTATTCTCTTCAAATAGACCTTGACCCTGTGGAATGGCATAATTGAGAACAATTCAGGAGCCCTGAACAAATGCACTTTGATCTCCATCTCACACTACTCCTGTGTATCCAGCTGTCATCTCATTCTCTCCCCCAGGACATCCCACAGACACGCCCAGCCCTGGTGGCCTTCCACACCGTGACATGCTCCCCTCCTGGGATCCCTGCCACAGGGAATGACACCTTTCGTCCATCCATCCATGCTCAGGACAGAAACCTGCAGTTCATACCTGTAGATTTTACGTTCTAAATATCTGTCAAAGAAGTCCTCTCCCACCTTCCCATGGCCTTAGCACAGATCTCATCTGGACTTACCTGGACTTAGGCAACTATGGCCTCCCCACAGCATCCTGCCCCTTACCTGACTCAGACCTCCTCTGTGCCACAGACACAGCAATCTTTCTAAAATTCCCACTCAATCCCATTTCTTCACTACCTTTGATCCTTAAGGTGAAGTGGGATGTAGAGGAGAACTTAGCATTTGCTGGGTGTCTACCACATGCCAGTCACTGGTGAATGCTAGGCCCTGTCACATTCATTGTCCCGTTGAGTTATCATAACAAACCGTTGTGTAGAGAAGTGAAAGGACTCTTAGGGAAACAAATTGCCCAGGGTCACGTGGCCTGGAAATTGTGGAGCCTGAATTTAGATCTTGATTTTTTGACCTTAAAATCCATTTTCTTTCCAATGTACTCCTCTGTGCCCATTGTTCTCTGTCATGCTGCTCCTACATTTCCAGTACCATGGCCCATTATTCCTCTCTATGATAAACCTTCTAGAGCTACTTATCTTAGACATGCCTTTTGCTTTCATGTTTCTGTGCTTATGATATTTGGGTCCCTCTTCTCTTAAATACCTTGCCCTTTCTTCTCTAGCTAGTGAACTCCTATTCATCCTTCAAAACCCAACTCTAATAGCACCTCCTCTGTTAAGCTTTCCCAAATTGACTTACCCAAACAAAGTAATTGTTGCTTTACCTATATCCTCAAAGTGTGAATTGTACTCCTGGGAGACAGAAGAGTATATTGGTTAAGAGCATAGGCCCTAGAATCAGACCCTAGGGCTTAGGAGTCCAGTTCCTTTAATCACTATGAGCTATGTCACCTTTAGCAAATACCTGAATCCCTTTGTGCCTTGGTTTTCTTACCGATAAAATTGGAATGATATTCTATAGGGTCATAGTAAGGGTTACTGTGAAATACACAGAGTAGTTAGAATAGTACCTGTTGTGGTATGTGCTCAATAAACATTAGCACATACATTAAACATTTATTATTATCACTCTGCTGCCTCTGATACCATAGTACCTGTTGTGGTATGTGCTCAATAAACATTAGCGTTTATTATTATCACTCTGCTGCCTCTGATACTCGGTGGAACTCTGATACTACATTTTTCCTTTCTTTCTGAGTTAGTCCATATCTTTAATAGCACATGCTAAGTGTATTGTGATCACTTTCATATAGGCTCCAGGAGGGCAGGTTGCCCAGCGAGTAAGCAGCAGGGGAAGGATTCAAACTGAGGTCTACAATAATTCCAAAGCCAATGCTCTCAGCTGTCATATGTGAGAACATGTTCCTCAGATCATTTTTTCTGAATATCAAGTCTCAGCTGGGAGCAGCAAGATGACACCAGGTGACACTGCAGGAATAGGTAAAACATGGTCCCCACCCTTGGGGACTCCTAGCGGAGCTCAGATTCAGAGTGGAAGACAGATAAGTGAACAGGCCATTCAAACAGTGTGAGCCCTAGCCGTTTTGGCTCAGTGGGTAGAGCATTGGCCTGCAAACCAAAGGGTCCTGGGTTCAATTCCGGTCAAGGGCACGTACCTTGGTTGCAGGTTCCTCCCTGGCCAGGGCCCTGGTCGGGGCACATGCAGGAGGCAACCAATCGATGTGTTTCTCTCACATTAATGTTTTCATTTTTCCCTCTCCCACTCTCTCTAAAAATCAATGGGAAAATATCCTCGGATGAGGATTAAAAAAAAATTATAAGAACAAACAGTGTTAAGTATCACGTCTGAAGTCGGACACATTGCTGAGGGAGCCCAGAGGAGAGAGCAGTTTCTAAAAGCTTGGGCAAAAAAGGCTTTCTCATAGGTGGCCTTGTAGTTGGGTCTTAACACATGAGAATAGTGGCTCTGGACAAAGGACACCCGTGGCAGAGGGAATGGTCTGACGAAGGGCAGGAGGTCTGAATGTGTGCAGTGCTGACACAGAGCTGGCCTGGGGGCAAAGGGCAGGAGGTGAGATTGCAGATGTGCAGCCAGCCAGGCTGTGATGGGCCGGGGATGCCCTTTGACTTCCGCCCCAAGGAGAAGGGTGAGTTTTTGTTTTGTTCCATTACATCTGAGGTCTACTAAGATCTGGGGGGAAGAACCATCCTATTCACCACAGTTGTGAATACAGAAATAAATGTGACAGCTGATTTCGAGCATTGGCCTGCAAACCAAAGGGTCCTGGGTTCAATTCCGGTCAAGGGCACGTACCTTGGTTGCAGGTTCCTCCCTGGCCAGGGCCCTGGTCGGGGCACATGCAGGAGGCAACCAATCGATGTGTTTCTCTCACATTAATGTTTTCATTTTTCCCTCTCCCACTCTCTCTAAAAATCAATGGGAAAATATCCTCGGATGAGGATTAAAAAAAAATTATAAGAACAAACAGTGTTAAGTATCACGTCTGAAGTCGGACACATTGCTGAGGGAGCCCAGAGGAGAGAGCAGTTTCTAAAAGCTTGGGCAAAAAAGGCTTTCTCATAGGTGGCCTTGTAGTTGGGTCTTAACACATGAGAATAGTGGCTCTGGACAAAGGACACCCGTGGCAGAGGGAATGGTCTGACGAAGGGCAGGAGGTCTGAATGTGTGCAGTGCTGACACAGAGCTGGCCTGGGGGCAAAGGGCAGGAGGTGAGATTGCAGATGTCCAGCCAGCCAGGCTGTGATGGGCCGGGGATGACCTTTGACTTCCGCCCCAAGGAGAAGGGTTGAGTTTTTGTTTTGTTCTATTACATCTGAGGTCTACTAAGATCTGGGGGGAAGAACCATCCTATTCACCACAGTTGTGAATACAGAAATAAATGTGACAGCTGATTTCGACGTCATCCTGGAGCAGTGTGGTGTAGTAGTTAAGAATGTGCTCTGAAGGGCAGAGTTCAAATCCCAGCTCCTCGGCTGTGTGACCACGGACAGGTTGCTTAACCTCTATGTGCCTGGTTTTTTCATCTGCTCAGTAAGAACACTGATATCTAAAATTCTCAGAACAGCGCCTGGCACATGGTAAGGGCCATGGAAGGGTCGGTATCATTATCATTAGGCCAATTCAGACTGGGATCTCGGCCCATCCTGTCTGTACATCAAGTTTCAGGACCGTCTGCTTCTCACCATGAAGTGCACAATGAGTACTGGGCCTGCAAACAGGACCAACTCACGTGAGCCTCTTGCCTCTTGCCCACAGCGGATGATGCCTGTGGCGGGACCCTGAGGGGCCAGAGCGGCATCATCTCCAGCCCCCACTTCCCCGCGGAGTACCACAACAATGCCGATTGCACATGGACCATCCTGGCCGAGCTGGGAGACACCATCGCTCTGGTCTTCATTGACTTCCAGCTTGAGGACGGTTATGACTTCCTGGAAGTCACGGGGACCGAAGGCTCCTCCCTCTGGTAAGCACCATGCCCACCCCTGCCCTGCCCTGCCCTGCCCTGGGGGCTGGGCCTTACTGCGATGCAATCTCCTCAGCACCTGGACCTGCAGCCCAGGGCTGGGCCCCTTTGCCACTTCTCCCACCCACCATGGGAAAATTTTCCTCTCATTACAATGAGACATCACTGCATATTTTTAGAGCCCAGGTAAATTTACAGTAATTTTGGTACCTGATTTGAAGCATGTCCTGCTGAAGAATTTCATGATGGGTTTTGATCAAAGTAACTTGCATTAAGACTAGAAATGTTCTGCTCTCAGGATGTGGACAGGGTCTTGGGGAAATGATTTGAAATATTGTTCCATTTCTGGGAGACATATTTATAGCGTCCAACAAAGGGAATAGAACCTTAGGTGGCAATTGCTCTTCCCTCTCCCTGGGCCCTGAGAGAGGAAAGGTGTTAGGTCTGGGTTTCTGAAGGGAAGGGTCAATCTGCTCCCTGTGGCTCTAGTTTTACTAAAAAGCGCCGCTTTCCTGTGTTGTGCCCATCAGCCCTGGAGACCCTTGATGCTGACAGGCCGGAGGAGAGTGGTGATGAAGACTTACCGGCCTTAGTTGATTTTAGTCTTACTAGTGGCCCGGTGCACGAAATTCGTGCACATTAAAAAGGGGATTAATTAGAGGAAATATTTTAATATTGCTATTTTCCCTTTCTCTATAATAGAAATGTCAGAGATGAAAGAAAATTAGTAAAATATATATGATAATCTTCCTCCTGTCAGAGTCTGGGGCACACCACAGGACCCAGAGTCAAGTCCCCACCCACCCACATGCGCCTCAGAATCGCGTCAGACCCAGACCCGGCCAGCCCCCCTCCATTGGGCTAGATCCAGACCCGACCGGTCCCACCCTTGTCAAGCCCTGCCAGGCAGGGGGGCGCAGCCTCAGGTCCCCTGGCCCTGTGCCGGGACGGGGGGCGCGTCCTGAGGTCCCCCGTCAAGCCCTGCCGTGGCCTGAGATCCCCTGTCAAGCCCTTCTGGGCGGGGGGCACAGCCTCAGGTCCCCTGTCAAGCCCTGCCAGGCAGGGGGCATGGACTCAGGTCCCCTGGCCTGGTGCCGGGGCAGGGGGCATGGCCTCAGGTCCCCAGTCAAGCCCTGTTGGGTCGGGGGCATGGCCTGAGGTCCCCTGGCCTGGCGCCAAGGTAGGAGGCATGGCCTGAGGTCCCCCGTCAAGCTCCGGGGAGGGGAGGTGGGGTGCAGCCTCATGTCCCTGCTGATTGCTTAGGGAACTTGGCCTCCACTGTGGGTGCAGCCATCTTGTGTATGGAAACCCCTGCCTCTGCTGTGGGCACAGCCATCTTTGTGGCGGAGTGTTGGTTAGTTTGCATATTCCTTCTTTATTATATAGGATAGATTTGGACACAAGGGACATGCCAGTCTGAGGTTGGCTTCAGGAAGGATCCAGCTTCCTGCTTGGGTGACAAGCCTTGGGGTGATGGTGGGGCGTTTTGAATGCTCTCTCGTGTTATTCTTGTGGCTGTGTTATGCGGGCATCGGGGGCCTATGTCAGCACATAAGGAGCCAATAGAAGGATGTGTCCAGATGTGCTCCAGACAAGATGGGAATCTTTGCAGACAAGATGGATCTCAGACAAGATGGGCATCTTTGCAGCCTTCCCCTTTGCACAGAGTCAGGGGAAGGCAGGGCACGGTGCCCTCGGATGAGGGCAGGGGGTGTGTCATGAGGGCGCTGAGTGAAGCAGGAAGTGGGTATCTGGCAAGCATGGTGATCAGTGGGGCTGAAGAGGAAGAAGGAGAGGATGGAAGGAAGGAAAAGGAAGAATACAGGAGGCAGGGGCACATGCATTGAGTCAGGTTTTGTGCTGTTGAGTCAGACCTGGTCCTTTGAGGGTGAGAAAATCCAACAAGCCCACGGTAGGAGCCAGGTGTGACTATTTGAAAGGGATGAAGTGGAAATGACTTCTCCCAAATACAGACTCTAAAATTAGGGACCAATGTAGCCCTGAAAACTTTGGAAGGCAAACTGACCAGGGAGCCAGAGACCTTGGTGGTGTAAGCTTGTTCATGAACTTGACCAGGTCATTTACTCCCCGGGATGGGGTGTTGAGAGAAGCACTTGTGAGCTGAAGAGTGAAATTGCTGTGTGGATGTTGAAGTTCTATCTGAAGGTAGCGGCTGGACATGGGGAGCCAGGAGTTGGGGTCAAAGTCCAGATGACCCTTCACTGAGCTGCAGCCCCTGGGACCTGCCCAGTCTGAAGATCCTCTGTCCTGCTGCCTTTTTTTTCCAAATACCCGTTTTTCTTATGATAAATGTAATATATATGCTCCTCATAGAAAATATGAAAAACATAAAAAGTTATAGAGAAATGAATAACAGGTATTAAAATGTTGATGTATTCTCCTTTGGCTTTTTGCTTTGCCTAGATCAAGCTAGCTGGCTACTTAAATATATTTTAATATTGCACAATTAGGATCTTAATATGTCTGTAGTTATGTATTTTTAATTTAACACTAGATCAGGACAATCTTTCAATATCATTGCAGATGCTTCCAAAATATAACAGGTGTGAAATATGAAAAACATAAAAAGTTATAGAGAAATGAATAACAGGTATTAAAATGTTGATGTATTCTCCTTTGGCTTTTTGCTTTGCCTAGATCAAGCTAGCTGGCTACTTAAATATATTTTAATATTGCACAATTAGGATCTTAATATGTCTGTAGTTATGTATTTTTAATTTAACATTAGATCAGGACAATCTTTCAATATCATTACAGATGCTTCCAAAATATAACAGGTGTGATAGTAGTATCATATATATTGAGCATTTATTATCAACATGTGGCAAGCTGCTTCTAAGCTCTTATGGCTATAATTTCATTTCATCTTTATAAAAATTCTATGAAGTGGATAGCATAATTGTCCTCCTTTTACAGATGAGGAAAATGAGGCCCAGAGAGGTTGTGTGACATGCCTGATGTCACACAGCTAGTAAGGCAAAGAGCTGGGATTCAACCCCAGGTTAGTTGGCCTGGAAAGCCCATTATAGCCATGACAACACAGGGATTGCCGTGGCTCTGGGGCATTCCCTCGTCAGACTGTGCGGACTTTACGCATCAGCTCTCTTGTTTGGCAGTTCCCAAGTTTTCTCTTCTGTAAACAGATGCCAAGATGAATATCTCTGCCTATTCCCTCTCCTCCAGTCTGAAGGCCTCCTCCACTCGTTTGTTTTTCCGTGGGCCAAACGGTCTCCCACAGCTTCAGCTCCCCAGGTGTGGTTCTACACGTTGTCCAAACTTCTGGAGTGAAACAAATCTGAAAGAGTATTCCTTTTCCTATTAAGTTACTCAGTGGGGAAGGAATTAGGCAGAGGAAATCGTTAGGGGAGTCATTCAGAACTCTTTGCTATAAGATTAAATTATAATTATTTACAGGGCTGGTATCGCTGCTGCCAGACAGGATGCATTTCTTGTTCTAATTTATCCTTGCATAGCAATTATGGATAAACAAACTTGGAGGCGCAAGATGTATGTGCAAAGAGCCCAGGCTCTCCCCTGCCCATTCTTTGATGGATCCCTGAATTCTTGTGAACGTGCAGCGCAGCTGATTTACAAGTGCTCTTCTCTTATCAGCTCACATTAAGATGGTAGGATGTTCTCTTGAGTTCTGCACCAAGGTCTAGAAAGACAGCAGATCCTGTTAGAAAAGATGGATTTGAACAACTCACCTGGTGAGAAGACAGAGACACCTGTGAGAGAGAAGTCCGCTCCCTCCCTCCCTGGTAGTAAGTCCCACTGGTTTGGAAGGGCGGGAGGGGTGGTATGGAATGTCCTGACTCAGTTTTCACAGGCCTCTCCTCCCCCAGGTGGGACAACAGGAGAGTTTTGATTAGGGTTCAGATTGTTTAAATTTCATGGACCAGTAAAATTTCCAAACAGTTAGGGAAGCAAAGGGTTGGTAATTTTTTATTTTGCCAAGTAAGGATGTTAGAGAAAAACTTGCCAACTCCTTAGAACATGATTTCATAAAACATAGGACAATCCAAAGCCAAAAATGTGGCTCCATTGGGAGCCTTGTGCTGACAGTGAAAGACGAAGTTGGAGTAGAGCTCACCTGAGTGAAAGATGGAGTTGGAGGAGAGCTCACTGTGTGTCCATAGTGACACGCATGTGATACGTATCCATCAGTGGATTGCCACTCGCTCCCTTTTTGGAATTCTTGGCTGACCTTTGGGAATCTGATAGTATATGTTTGGAATAGGAATGGCTGCTATGGTGAGCACTGAACCTTGTAACTGACATGTTGAGAGATTCCCAAATCTTTTACACTTATTCTCCTTTATGTTAGTTGCTTTTTTTGGTGACTGACCATAAGCAAAAGCTGGGTTTGAATTGACTGAGAGTTACAATCCAGACAGTATATTTGGTGTTATTTCCTTACTACACATACACAGCCAAATCAGCCCTGACACACACCCTCTTCCAAGGCCCTGCCATCATATACTCATCACTAAGTCAAACTCCCTACGCATACGTACTTCTGTCTCTATTCACTGAACTGAGTTCAGGGGCCAGATTTTCTCTCACTGATTCTTCTCAGGGTGGTGGGTCTTTGTTCTGCTCTGACCCATTAAGTTGGCTATGACCTTCATGGAGCCCCATTCTTCCCATCAAATTCTAGGAAAATATTCCAGCTCATTCCTCATGAGACCTCTGGACTCTTCAGAGGCTGAGACTGAGGGATGCAGAGTCCCCTTTAAACCCAGTTCTGGGTCCCTAGAACCTGAAGGTTCCTGGAGGGTATCAGGATTGTGTTATTGTAACGAGTAGAATTGATCGCCGGCCTACTTCAGAGCCAGCCTCTCCACAGTGGAGAAAATCCGTGAAAGGAAGTCCACTGAGAAGCCATTAGTACCAGAATCCCCTCACCCCTTTCTTTGCCTCATGCTAGGCACTCTCCTTCCTCTAGGCTTCAAGGAAGGAGAGAAAGCCAGACATCCTCTCCAAGGATAGAGGGTGGTCCATGTAGTCCCTCCAGGATTAGGCATTGAGCCTGCGTCTTGATCCCTAACTGGGGAAGGAGTCAGCTTGGGAGTCAAATGGACTTGGGCTCAAAACCCAGATCCACCTCTTAATAGTTGTGTGAGCTTGGGATAGTAGCTAGCCTCTCTAAGCCTCAGTTTCCACATATGAAAAATGGGCTCATCATTTTAACCTACATAGCACATTGAAAGGGCTAAACATGTAATCTGCTACCTGACCCCTGGTAAGTATAATGTTCCTGGGATGGGGACTGGAGTCAGGGGCTCACTTTTTGAGGGTGAAAAGGTAAGATGAGGCATCTCCAGTAACTTGGAGCCTCGTCAGCCCATTCTTGGTGCCTCCAGTGAGGCCGACTTCCAGCCTGCCAGCCCAGGGGCATCTCACCAGGCAGAGAGGCACAGTCCGGTCACACTGGTTCAACCCAGGGGAAGTGCCTGTAAAGCCAGGTGAGATGAACTGGTAGAGAGCCCCTGGGTCCAAGTAGAGCAGCGGTTCTCAACCTGTGGGCCGCGACCCCTTTGGCGGTCGAACGACCCTTTCACAGGGGTCGCCTAAGACCGTCCTGCATATCAGACATTTACATTACAATTCATAACAGTAGCACCATTACAGTTATGAAGTAAAAACGAAAATAATTTTATGGTTGGGTCACAACATGAGGAACTGTATTTAAAGGGCCAGAAGGTTGAGAACCACTGAAGTAGAGGATGGCTGTGCAGAGGCCTGAAAGGGGGTGGTGGGCACTGATTTTGTTGAAACTGTCTTCCCAGAGCTGCACTTAGGGAGCACACTACGAGCAGCATCACCTCTTCTCTGCCTGGCCCAGCCCCAGAGTGGCCAGTTAGCTGCTTTGTTAGAGAAACAGAAGAGGGTTCAACTCCTTCAGCCAGCACTGGCTGCTCTGTGCAGGGCTCCCCACCCGGAGTCAGGCACAGCCCCTGCCCTGAGGGGCCAACACAACAGGGGAAAAGGGGCCCGGAGTATGGTGAGATGTTCAAGAGCCATTGCCCAAGACAGCGAGACTAGGACATCTCTGCCCGGGGCCTCTCCTGCCTCTGGTCAGTGAGGCTGCAGAGTTCAGTTATGCCTGCCTCTCTCCTTCCTTCTCTTTCTCTGTTTCTCTCCTTCTCCCTCCAGTGGCAGTTTCTTCCCATAGCAGGGATGGCAGGCCAAGACAGGTCTGTGCCCAGAAGTCACCCATGTCCTGGGGCTGGTAGAGGTGCTTTTGTGTGTTGGTGAGGTGTGCATGATGGAGGGAGTTCAAAGCCCTAGAACCACACCCAGCTTCACAGTTGTCACCTCTGCCAATGGTGCCCAGCCTCCTCTCCTTGCCCCCTGCACTCCGATTTTAATTCTTTATTTGTTTCACTGATCGTTTGTGATCGCGATCTGTCTACCCATTCTCTGTGTCTCCACACCCCAGCCAAGCCCCTACAGACCTGTATGTGGCAAACCTGCCTCCACAAAACATTTAAAGTAGGAAAAGGCAGGAGAGCCTGCCCTCCAAGGGTAGAGACCAGGGCCTCAAGATGAGACAGACCTTGAAGCATGGGTACCATTTGATATGGGAGATGATGGGCCAGGGAGGGCATCATTCTAGGGCTACAGACTGGGCCTCTTGGACAAAGTGGGAACTCCCCTGATCCCTGAGACACAGGTCCAGGCAGTGGTCCCCAGGATTCTCTAGGGAAGATTCCATCATGCCCCCCTCCCCCGCCCATCACCACCACCAGGACTCTGCCAACTACCTCTAAGCCTGGGCTGCCCCCTCCGCCTGGAGATGAATAGGAGCAAGTCTGGATTTCCCTGGCGTTGCCCGCAGGGGCCACCCAATAGCCTCTGCTGTGTTTGGAAAGAGAATTTCCCTTGAAAGCAGTCCCAACCTACTCTCCGGATCCAGCTTTACTGGGTTTCTTACTTTGTTCCCCTTCATTTGCTTGCTTTCGTTTTTATAGGTGGGGATACAACACCTCTCATCTACTTTACAGACACTCAGTTTGAAAATTTTCCTAGCAACACTCTTTCTCTTCTTGAAAAAAGAGAATTTCCCTTGAAAGCAGTCCCAACCTACTCTCCGGATCCAGCTTTACTGGGTTTCTTACTTTGTTCCCCTTCATTTGCTTGCTTTTGTTTTTATAGGTGGGGATACAGCACCTCTCATCTACTTTATAGACACTCAGTTTGAAAATTTGGTAGCAACACTCTTTCTCTTCTTGAAAGACCTCATTTTAATTATTTAGCATTTTACACATGGAATTGGATCCAACTAGAACCATTTGATCTCGGTGACTTTGAACTAGATAATTCATTCAGGAGCCAGTAGATTCAGATACAATTAGAATGAGAACAGCATGCCAGTGGGGATTTGTTAAAAATCTCTATTCACTTATTTTTTCATTCACATATACTTTATCACGCCATTAGTTTAGAACATTTATGTCCTTTGTTACTTTTCCCCTATTTACTTTCAGTAGTCATTTATTGAGAGACTTCTATGAACTAGGCTCTCCTAGGTGCTGAGGAGACAAAGACATAGTCCCATTCCCAAGGAGTTATTTATTCACTCCACAAATGTATATAATAGTCATGCGTGATGCTGGACCCTGGAGCTCACGGAGTGAACAGACAGAATATAGCGAAATGCTTTACAATATCACGTGTTAGGTGCTTTTCTAGAGGTATAAGGAAGCTCTCTTACGGACTGAAAAGAGAGATGTAGTAGCTAGGATTCTCCTGGTTCAAGAAACAGAAACTCACCTCCCGCTGACTCAAGCTGAAAGGGGAATGTGTTGGCTTCTATAACTGAAACATCTAGGGGTTGCCTTCAGGCACTGCTGGATCAAGGTACACAGGTAATGTCTTCTGAATCTGTTTCTCTCCTTCCCAGGGCTTTGCTCTCCTGTGTGTTGGCTTTATTTTTAGGCAGGCTTTCCCCATGTGGTAGCAAAGGTGACCACCATCAGCTCCCTGCATCCTACTGATTTAGTAATCCCAGAAGAAGTGAATCATCTCTTTCCTAACAGTTTCCATAAAAGCTCCCAGATGAACTTTGATTGGTCTAGATCAGCCGTGGGCAAACTACGGCCCGCGGGCCGGATCTGGCCCGT
>NW_005360425.1:74429-109791 GCF_000412655.1 Myotis brandtii | reverse complement strand
GTTGGCCAGGCCCAGGCTACGTGGCTGTCTGCCCTGGCCAAACCTCATGCTTGGGAGTGGAGGAGGGTTGGTTCACCAAAGGAAAACCGAGTCACTGGGAGAAAAAGTAAAGGATGTCCTCTGAAAAAATTGTCAGTCTTCCTGTCCTAACGAAGGGGAGGACTCAGATAAATGAGTCCCAGATGAGTCGACTTTTGAGTTGAAGTGGGGCGGGGAGGTAAGTAAGAGCTTGCCACCAGCACTGCAAGTGGGGTTCAGGGTGCAAGAGAATAAGGGCACGATGTGAGGCTTGAAGTGAGCACAGGAAGAGCATGAGTCATGAAGAACCTTGTTTCCATGTTCCTAAACTGGGAGAGGGTTCCCTTGATTGTAGAAAGCTACTGACAACAACAACAAATAATAATAATCGTAAAATACACTTGTGATGAGTGCCATCAAGAAAATGAACAGGATGGGGATTAATAGTGGTGGCGACACTATTAAGATAAAAGGGTCAGGGCAGGCCTCTCTGAGGCTGTAGGACTTAAGCTGAGATCTGACTATTGAGAATGAGCTGCCATGGGAAGCACTTGGGAATCAGCATTTCAGGCAGAGGGATTGCACATGTAAAGCCCTATCATCACAATGCCCCTATTAGACCTCGAACTTCATACATGCATGTGGCATAGGCTGAACGCCTGTCCTCTGGGATTTCAGCCTGTTTGAATGTCGAGTAAGGCAGGGTCAGGGACTCAGGCTGACATAGATACTCAGGGAAGCATGACTGATGCTGCTGAACCCCATGGCACTTTGAACTGATGGGAGGGATCTATTCCAGCCAAGGCTCAGAGCCTCCTGCCTTCCTAGGGGTTTGTGATCTCCTGGCTTCCGTCTCCTTCCCTGCCACATCACAGTGCTGTAAGCCACCCCAAGAAGCTGTTCTCTTCTGATGGGGCCCATGAAATTGCATCTGTTGTAGCCATCAGGAGCCAGGCCATAAATAACGAGCCCTTTAAAATCTCATCTCCTCTATCTCTCAGAGTTGGAAATAGCATTACAAGCTCCACAGCCGAGCAGTAGGAAAGGATTAGTGCCCTAGCATGCTGCTGGTACAAACATGTCTGGAGAGCCAGTGTGAGGGCTCCTGCATGCTCTGTAGAGTATCCACATGACTTCCATGCTCCCACCAGTGAGAACTTGCTCTCAGAGAACAAAAGCCACAGCTTGAAGGAGTAGGAAGTGAGCCTGGTTGACCACTGTCCACACAGCAGCTCTGCTAAGAGCCTGTGGTTTGGCAAAGTGATGCGTGGGAAGCTAGGGTCGGGCAGCTGGCCTGGCCCCCATGGTCTTACTGCATGCAACAGGTTTGTACTAAGTGTGTCATCTGCACAGAGGCCCATGCCAAGACCATGAAGGGCACAGACAAGATGCTCTCCTCGACTTCTCTCGAGGAGCTGCCAGATGCCTGATGGTGCCACTAAAACAGATGGAAGGAGCTGTTCTGGGCCCTTCCAGAGGTCCCGCCTTCTGGCAAGACCTGCCTTCCCAAATGATGTTATTACTTCATTCAGAATGCTCAAGGCCCCAAGCCTGGTCTTCGATTTTACTCTTGGCCACAAATGTTTGTTCTACTCACTTTTGGTTTCACCAATCCCACATTTTACAGTGGTTTTGCCTAGCTCTTACTCCTACATCCTCTTTTGGCTTCCTACAACTGACCTAAGTTCTTGGTTTTAACCCTGAGCCTGTACTTCTTTTAATCCCATTTTCTCCTCATCAGTGGTATGTGACACCTACAGACCCGCCAAGGGAATGGGATTCACATAGAAAACAATCCGATGAAATGGCAAGGTGACTGCTGTTGAACTCAACAAATTTCACCATTTGTGAAGCTAGAGGGCAGGGTTGGTTTGAATAAAACGGGGAGGCTTCATGGAGGAATAGAACTCTTAACCTCTCTGGGAACTTCTCATCCAACTTCTTGGAAGAATGGTCTACACTACTGCCTCTGAGTCTTTTATCTCTCTTAATTCTTCACTGACTTCACCAGGTCTTCTACCCCAGCCTTCCCCTGAAACCATTCGCATTAAAATCTTCCTCAGAAGCCCCCCGCTTCCCCCCAACACACACATTAACACTACTACTCCCGAGGCCAAATACAGTCTCATTTTACTGGACACTTCTGCATTCCTTTACATTGTTGGCTATTTTCCCCTTTTGGAACTCTCCTTTCTCTCTGCCTTCATGCTGATGATCTCTCTAATTCCTCTTGAACCTCTTTGGCCATTCTCTATTTTCTTTGATGTATGTTCTTGCCTTACTGCTGGGTAATTTACCTAATCTTTTGGTTTAAGATGCCTCCTGTCTTTTTGACATTCCCTGCCTAGCCTAGCCTCTCCACGGAGCATCAAACTGTAGAGCCAACTATTTGTTGGACATCACCTTAATGTCTCACCAGTATCTCCAGCTCAACATGTCCCAACTTCATTCATAATTGACTCCTAAAATGGTCACTTTGTTTCCTTTCTTAGTTTATGGCATCTCCCTCTACATAGTTATCCAAAAATCTGGGAATCATCTCTGTTCAGTACCACTCTCTCAGCAGCCACATTCAGTCAGTTGCTTAATTCTTCCAATGTACTGCCTATAACATCTATAACATATCTTTGCTCCTTTCCTACCAGTCCCCCAGTTCAGCTCATCCTCTTTCCTTTTTTGTGGGTTGTAGTAGCCTCCTTACTGATCTCCTAGCTTCTTGGCACTCTCCCATTCAGCCTCCCTACTGCTACCAGAACAGTTTAATTAAAATGCAGATCTGGCATCCAAGCCCTAGGCAAAAGCTTTCAATCATCTCTCATTGCCCACAGAATAAAGCTTCATTTCTTGATAGCTAAGGAGAGGCTTCTTTTGATTCAACCCTTGCCTACCACCCCAGCCTCATCTCTTGCCACTTCCTTCTTTGAACTCATTAACCCTAAAATTCAATGGTATAACACAACAAAGTTTCATTTCTTGCTCATGCTGCATGTCTATCATGGGTCATTGGGTGTGGCTCCCATCAACATAGTCAATGCAGGTTCCACCATCTTGTAGCTGCATCATCTAGAATTTGTGGCTTTCTCCAATGCCATCACAAGGACATAGAAACTAGCATGGGTTTTTCACTGCCCTGGCCCAGATATGATACATACCATTTTTAGCTCACATTTCATTGGCCAGAAATAGTCACATGGTCCAGCATAGCTGCAAGGGAGCCAGGAAACAAGGTGAACAGATGAAATGCCTGGTGAGCCAATATCTTGGCTATACCTTATGTTTCAGTAGACAAGATAGGCTGGCTCCTTTCAAAGGCCAGCCCCTCCCTTTATGCTCCAGATGTCATTGATCCCCAAAGACTTCCCTACTAAATTCATCTCTTTTATTTTTACCTTTGTTAACTTTTTCTTCTCTCTTGAGTATTGTTAACAGCATAAAGACAAGTCTATTATCTACCATCTAAACTCCAAATTTAAACAGCATCCACCAAACTCCCCCATTACTCAGCCCCGTTCACGAATTGCTGCAACAGCTCCCTTTCTCAGTTCTGCCCTGCCTGCCACTAAAACTGACCTTGCTGAGATTGCCAGTGATCTCCAGGTTGCCACATCCCGTGTTGCTTCTCTATCTTTATGTGATTTGGCCTCTTGGCCATACATGACACTGGTCATCCAGCCTTCTTGGGCTTTTTCCTTCTCTTGACTAAAAATCACACAGCTAGCTGCCTATGGCCATTCCTTCTCTGTCCACTCCACTGCTTAGCCTCTGTCCAGCCTCTACATGTGGACTGCCCCAGGGGTCTTAGGACCCTCCTCTTCCCTATCTACCTTCTTTCCCAGGTAACCTCAACTAATCACAGGTTGACGTTCAATATGTATATGCCAGTCACTCTCAACCTAAATGTTCAATCCTTAAGGATTTTTGGGGGCTCCATGTATATTAACAGGAATCTCAAAATGAAATCTTCCAAGCAGGCTTTTTTGTTGTTGTTGTTGTGGTAAAATGTACATAATGTAAATGTTACCATCTTAACCATTTTTAAGTGTACAGTTCAGTGGCATTAAGTACATTCACATTGTTGTGCAACCATCACCACCATCCATCTCTAAAACTTTTTTCACCTTCTGAAGTGGAAAGTTTATACCCATTAAATAATAACTCCCTCATCCACTCCCAGCCTCTGGTAACCACTATTCTGCTTCCTGTCTCTATGAATTTGACTACTCTGGGTACCTCATGTAAGTGGAATCCTACATATTTGAAATAGCTTATTTCACTTAAGCATAATGTTTTCAAGGTTCATCCCTATTCTGGCATGTATCAGAATTCCCTTTTAAGGCTGAGTAATACTCCATGGCATGTATACACCACATTTTCTAATCCATTCATGTGTCCATGGACATTGCGCTGTTTCTCATCCCCTCCTCACCCTTAATTACTTCCTCCCCAGCCTTCTCCATCTCTGTCTACTCCCAAGAGGAAGCTGTTCTGCCCCTTCGATGCCAGCAGCATCTCTGGTTGCTCAATGGCCTTGTCTCCCAGCTCCTGCCCCTTCTGTAATCCAAACCATATAGTACAGCATCTGGGCTGACTATTGTTCATACATCAAATCACATCTCCCCAATGTAAGGCTTGCCATTGGCTTCCCATCACGCTTAGAATAAAATCCTACAACAGGACTGCACTGTCGGGTCACTACCCACCTCTTTGACCTTGCGTCTGCCGCTCAGGCCCACTCTCTGTGCCTCAGCTCTAGTCCCTTTCTCCTGCCCCTTGGATGGGCTAAGCAGGTTCCCTCCTGGGGCCTCTGCACTAGCTGCTCCAAGGGCTTAAGATCCCTTCCCTTCAAAGTTGTTTAAAAAAACAAAACAAAAAAATCTGACTTTTTTTTTTTTTGAAATGCAGAGTTCAGTGTAAATCTCCCCTCCTTAAAGAGGCCTTTCTTGTCCATGCATTCTAAAGTAACCCCTCACTTTCTGTTACAGCATTGTGTTTGATTTTAGGCATCTGTCAATACCTGATATTTTCTTGCTTATTTATTATGAATTCACCCCCAACCCCCCACCCCTGCCTGTAGAACCTTGAGAAGCCCGGAGAGGAGGCCTGGCACCTAGTAGGTATTCACGGGTGGTTGGTTTGGAGGAGAGACCTGCTTCTGCCTCCAGTAACAATGGCCTGTGGCTCCTTGCAAAGGTTATCTGGGAGCCTCTCCACCAAGTATTTTAAGTAATAACCTTCCTGGGGGACATTTGCAAATTAGCCCTGACTCTTGCTGATTATTCATCCTCAACTCATTCTGATTAATAATTAATCAGCAAACTGCTTGGCCAGAGCATGCTGATCAGTGCTAGAAAGGATCTCAAATTATGCAAGTCATTTGGCCAGTTTTAAAAAATAAAAAGCTCAGCAGTCCACACAACTGGAGAGGTTTGATTGCAACGTGAGTGAGGGAAGGCTTAGCATTTGTTTGTTTTTCTTTTCTGTCTTTTTTTTCTTTTGACTAAGAAATCAATTAGGCTCCAACTTGCAACCTCAGAGAGAGACTGTGTGGCACAGAAATAGAAATGTGTTAAATATCACTTTCCTTTTTGTTTCTTCCCTTCAGAAGAGTCTTGGTCTGGGAGACAGAGGTTAAAATTAGCCAGTTAGTTAAGTAAATGCCTGTCTGGCACCAGATGTCAATTTCTGCAGCCTCGTGAGTTTCAGCTACACCTTTGCTTCTTCTGAGTGGCAGCGCACAGGCCTGGCAATGAGGAGGTGAGGCATTTGATGGGCACTGCTCACTCTGCCCACCCATGGTTGGGAGGAATCAATTTGCTAGCAACCTGTGCTCTTCATCTCCTGTCTCCAAACCCCAGGGAAACAGGAGAAAAGGCAATCAGAGGGTGATGAGCAGGCTCCCTACTGCCAGGAGTGAACTCGGAGACCACTGGGGGCCCTTATTAATCCTCAATCTGAGGCCTCAATCCTCACAGGCTGGCCCCACATGAGGTTTCATCTTTCTTTTCCAGATTCCTCTCCTGGCCGTTGGAGATACGGCTGATAGGGAGGCTCAGAGAAAGCAGAGGTGTCATGGACATTGACCTCTGGGCTGGGGTGGGGGCACGTAGGGTTTAGTGCAGTCATTGCAACCCTAATGCCTGTTAGAACCACAGTGATGGCAAGGCAACACCCCGGACCCACAGGGATGGCATCAGCCATCAGCATTTCTTAAAGCTCCCCACGGGAGCCCAGGGCGCACCCAGGTGGGGAACCATGAACCATGTGGTAGGCTTTCGAGAAAGGGATTATGAAGGGAATCAATGAATGGAGGAGGAAATGGGCTTTTTAGGAGATGACTATCTTCCCCAGAAATGAAGGGACGTTGGCCTGTCCGTCTCATGACAGGCAGGGTGAGGGGAGAAGAGGCAGCTAGACACAGCAGCTTCTAGAAGCCCCAGAGCAGTGGTTCCCAAACTTATTTGGCCTACCGCCCCCTTTCCAGAAAAAATATTACTCAGCCCCTGGAAATTAATTTTTTTAAAATTTTAATAGCAGTTACTCATTGCCCCCAAATGCACCTGTGGCCATCACCGCCCCCCTGGATCGCTGAGCGCCCACCGGGGGGCGGTAGCGCCCACTTTGGGAATCACTGCCCCAGAGCCTCTGATCTAGCTCAGTTATATCCCCCGCTTAAAAAAATACCCTTTGGAACGCAACCCTTGTTTCTCAAATCAGGATGTACTATCCAGCTCCCTGCTTCAGAAGACTCACCTGAAGGTGTCTTAGAAAGTGGACTCCTGGTCCTATCCTAGATACTAAATCTGAAATTCCTAAGACATGGGTCCACATTCAGTATTTTAAATCATTTTCCTGGCTGTTCTGAAGCAGATTGAAGTCTGAGAGCTACCCTGGGCCTGAACTGAACTCTTTCCAAAACATAACATTGAGGGGGTGGACTTTTGCCCATTATGAAATGATCCATTTTCTTAAGAATGGACCCATTATTGAATTTTTTGGCATAGAAATTCCTGGGTTATATTGGACTTATGTGTTTGGTTTGGGTTTGTGCACAAGTTTGGGCAAGCACATGTATTACATAGCATACCGACTCCTAACAGACTTTATTAATTTATCTAACACATGTTTTTGCCTGCCTACTCTGTGCAGGTTCTCTGATCAGCCCGGCAACTATGATGCTGAACTAGAAAGTCTCCATCTCTGGCTTTAATTCTAGCCTCACCTTGTCTGTTTGGTGTAGGTCTATGAGAGGCTGTCTCTTTTCTGAAGCCTTGAGATGTGGTGGCTTCTCTGCTTTCCCTCTGACCACTCACCCCCTGCCCAACCTCCCCCTGTCCCTGGGTTCCTACTGCATCAGCACAAGCCACTTAGCTTCCCTAGCATCCTTCTCCCAGCATGAACTCCTGCAGAGCATGAGCCTGCCCCATCCTCTCTGAGTCCGCAGTGCCCAGCCGAAATCCTGGCAATAGACAGGCATCAGGATTGGCTGGCAATTTGTTGAATAAATAAAGCCTCTGAGGTCTTGGAGTCTCATGCCCTCCTTGCCACTGCATCTCACCACCATCCAAAGGAAAGGCCTGTGGTACTTCGCTTCACCTTGCCTGGTCTCCGAGCCCTTTGGCAACAGGACAGCTGTCAAGATGAATAAACATAAGCACAGCTAGTAAGTGCCCAGGCCAGGCGTTGGACCCCATTCTCTGGACTCTCAACCCTTGTCTATCCCCTCTCCCTTCTGCTCCTCTGAGCTCTGATTCGTTTTCTGCCCCAACACCATTGTTCACATGACTCTGTGGTTCTCTCTTCTGGAGTCACCAGTCCTCTGTCCTTTATCCACGGTCCTCTCAGTCTTTTATCCACAGGCCTATGGTGAGTCCCTCCTGGGTCCCCTCCAGCGGAGCACAGCCCCTGCCCACTGTGCACCTCCATGTCTCCAGGATTACACCTCCCACTCAGTCCTCCTTATTCCCACCATGATCAGGGCTGCAGGGAGTCCCCAGCCCTTGAACCAAGTATTTCGTTTTGCCTAGAATTAGGTTGGAGTCTCTCTCTGTTTCTGTGACAGGCCATTGAAACTCACAGGCTGCTTCTCATGCGGGGGGTTGGGATAATACAGCTTCTGCCAGATGCTGCTCCCCTCTCCTCAGTGTCCCTCATGGCATTCTCTATTGCCAGTTCTGTGAAATAGGCGTGAAACCTCCTTGGAGAATGTTTGTGGGTGTGAAACCTGGGCTACTAAGGCCCAGCTGGATGCTGACCACCTCCCACCCCCTGGCTGGGTCCCCAGTGGGTGTGACTCTCCCATGTGGGTGCCCATAGCTATGTGGATGTACCATGGTGCCACTCCAGGTGTCTATGCCCAAGTGGGGAGATAGCCAGGGCTTGGCCTGTTCTGCCTCCAGGTCTGGTCCCTGAGCCTCAGTCTGCAGACCTTGCTGAGAGAGAGACCGCCTCTCAGGGTCTCCCCTTCAGCATCCCAGGAAAGACCCCGGGACTCCTTCCTGCTCATCCCTTGAAACTCAGGGAGGGCAGCATGGAGTAAGGGAAAGAACATGGCATTAAAGTTGGGTGCAAATATCATCTCTGATTCAACTAATTGTGTGACCTCAGTTAACTCACCCTTTGGGCCCTTACATAGAGTTACAAGAAATGTTTGGCTTGACAGACCTTGAGTAGGCCCAGCTTCCTGCTTTTAAATCCTGCTCATGACCTTCCTCTGACCTTGTATGGCTGAAGCACCTGGAAGGGCCTTCCTTCCTGTCCCTAGCTCATTCAGTCCACCCTGCCCTCTGGCCCCACTCACGGAGCCTCCCAGCACATGCTCTGTGCAGACATCTGCACACAGCCCCTTCAGAGGCTCCGGTGGTCTCAGCCTCAGCAGCTGGCCAGTCAGGGGTCATCTCAGTCTGGCCCCCAGTGGGCAGCCACAGCAGGAGGTGGACATCACCCTCTGGGCCTGGCAGCTCTGAGGTCCCAGGGCCAGGCGACTTTACCCCCAAGGGCACAGAGAGAAAGACAGGATGAACAGTGTGGCAGGGCACTCAGCTCTCTGAACTTCAGCTGCCCTGGTTTTAAGGCATGTGATGGGTCCTTTCCACTCTCACCCCCAGCCCCAACCTGCTTTGAACATGCAGCTCAATGCACAAAGACCTCCTTGTTTCCACGTGGAAACACAGCACACAGATTCCCCTCCAGCAGGACCCACCTGGGAGCGTTTGGAGAATAAATGACAAGTACAGTTGATCCTTGACCAATGTGGGGAGGGGTGGTGAGGTGCACCAACCTCCTCACTAAAACTTGAGTATAACTTAAGTTGGTTATACTCTGCATACACGGATTCCCAACTTGGATAGAAAACACTGTTTTCCATTATTGTTTGGATGAGTCCTCAGATGGGAAACCCAGGAATACAAGAGGCCGACTATATATTTATTGAAAAAAAATCCACAGATACTAGTAAGTGGACCTGCGCAGTTCAAACCCATGTTGTCCAAGAGCCAATTGTACTCTTTGTAGAATGTCAACTACACGTCAGGCAATTACATGTATTATTTCCTTTACATCCTCAAAAGTAATAGTAAGACTTGGCGAGGTCATGTGCCCAGGGTCACAGAGCTAGGACGTTGCAGAGTGAAGCCAGGACCCTGTGCCTCCCAGCCTTTTGCTGTTTCTGGCCCACTAGAGTGGGGTGGGCATTTCAGGCTGGGAAGGGGCTGGGTGTCCTGGGGGATGCCCCTGGGCCTGGCCCCTCAGCTCTTGCTCTCTCCGCCTTGTGCTACTTTTGTCCTTTGAACTGTATTTGGTTGGCGCTGCAGGCTGGCTACCCAGGCAGCCAGTCTCATGGAGGCCTCATCTGCTGGGTGCTGCCAGCTCCCTGGAAGACACCCCAAGAGCATGGGACAGACTGCCAGCAGCCTTCCCCTGCAGAAGAGCCGTCGCTGCAGACAAATGGCCCATGTCATTCAGCGTGTCCTTCTCATTGCTGGTCCATGGCCTGAGTTGTCCAGATAATCCTTTTCATTTAGTATTGTCTTTATGGATGCCAAGAAGGTCCCCAGGCAGTGACAGCCCAGCCTTTACTCCAACTGAGAGGAGACGCAGGCAGGCTGCTTCCTGACTTCCGTGTGCTGCCCGTTCGGCTCTCACAATTATCAGAATCTGTCAGGCTCCATCAAGGGACGTTTTTTGCACAAAGGCAAGTGCCCCTTAGGGGATGACATCCTGGATGCTAACATGGCCTGCGTCCTTCCACCAGCATCTTCCTTCACGGTTGCCCATCTTCTCCCCACCCTTGCCCGACAATGCCCTCCCCAGCTCCCCTCCAGATCCCCTCAGTCTCTCTGCTTGTAACTGCCCTCCCCCAGCTCCACCCCCTCCTGGTGCCTTGGCAAGTAATTACCTTCACAGGGAAGTTGACAAGTCTCTGGCGACTTCTAACCCGGCTGGAAAAGATTCATTATTCTGTAGCTGGAAATAAGCAGGCCCATCAGCACAGGGCTGAGATAACACCAGTGTGAAAGTTCTCTATTCAGGGGAATTAATTAGGATTCCTTATTAAAGATCCAATTAGGCAAAAGGGCATTTTTATCTGTGATAGTCAGCTGCTGCTATGTTTCCAAAGCTATAACTCCAGGTTTTTAAAAAAGAGAAAGCCAGGGCTGTGTTTTCTTCTAAAACAATTCAGTCTTTCGGCGTCAGTTATGTCTTCATCAGGATGTGAAAATAGATTTTCTCATTCAATTTGCAATGCTTTATCTCTTCAGAGGCTGGTACTGATTCCACTCTATCCCCTTAGCAAGAACCTCAGCCCCAGATGGGTACTGGGGAGTGGGATGTCTGGTGAGGAGGACCACAAAAGAAATAGTGTTGTTTCGCAACCTGATTCATGGGCTGGCAGGAAAGGCTGGCTCTGCCCCTGTGACCTTGGGCAAGGCGCTCAACCTCTCTGAGCCTCGGTTTCCTCCTCTCTAAATCTGTCTCCCAGGCTGTGCTGAGAAACAGGAGGAAGTGGCTTCAATGGAAGGAAGTGGCTGAGAACCCAGGCTCTGGCCGCGATGAGCTTACATGAGCATGAACAAGCCAGGGGTCCTGGGACTGTGAGCCTCTCCCAGCCCTGATTTCCTCATATGCAAAACAGGAGGGAAGCCCCTCCTCCAAGGCTCTGGGTGGATTAAATGGGAGAACAGGTGAAAGCACGCTGCCCATGGGGGCACTTAGTACAGGGTTGTCCAACCTGAATCAGCCGCTTTTGGGTTTCCCTCAAAAAGCCCAGTGAGGAAGCTGGAGAGAGCTATTCCTACTCCCCACCCGGAGAGAACTGAACTCACTTTGTGCAGACGGGCCCGGTGTGAGTTCCCTGGGTGATTCTAAAGCACAGCTGGGTCTGAGACTGCCACAGCCTCTCCATCATCTGAGCTCCACTGATTGACATGCTGTGTCGTCTGTGGCTCCAGGAAGCAGTGCAGGAGGGAGGGGTCACCTCTTGTCCTGTATTGCCCTCAGCTTGGGACCTGATGCCCAAAGACCCACATGAGCATAAGAGTGGACAGGCTCTGTGGAAACCCCACAGAATTTTATTTACATCGTTAAAGAGAGTGGCACAGCTCTGGTATCCCAGGAAAGAGAAGATTGGGAAGAATATCAGGATCAGAGGTTTCCAGAAAGTTCCGTAGGAAGGGTGCTATTGCCTCATTCCATAGCTAAGGACACCGAGTCCCAGCATCACTCAGCAAGTGTGCGGCCGAGCCAGCGTGAAATCCAGGCTTTCACAGGCTGCTCCAGACCTGTCTGCTCCACCTTGGATGTTTCCGGGCTGCCTGCCCCTGGACCAGCCTTTGCCACACTCCACACAGGAGTCACAGCAGCAGCATCCTCTGAACATCTGTGTCCACCCAGACCCCACTTACTGCCATGTTCCCCTCCTGTTTGCTTCTCTGGAGCCCACCCTGCTAGTGCCTTAGTGCCTCAGTTTACTCCCATAGAGGAGTCATTTTATCTTCTGGGGCCTCTTCTCACCTTTCCGTAATGTTGTTTTGGCTTCAACACTCTCTTTTAAACCTCCCACAGCCTCTGACCCTGCTCCCTCCCCCATTACCTGGCCTTACCTCCTCCTGTTCTCTCGCTCATCCACTTCTGCAGCCGCACAGGCCTCCATGCCAATCCTTAGACACCAGGCATGCTCATCCCACCTCAGGACCTTTGCAGCTGCTGTCCCCTCCACCTTGAACGCTCTTCCTCCCAGACACCCACATGACTCCCTCCTTCACCTCTTCCAGGTGTTAGCTCCAGGTCACATTCTCAGCGAGGACCTCCCTGACCACCTCGCTACAATGACGAGTGCCTCTTCCATTCTTTAGAATGTTCGTATCTGTCTGTTTTTTCTCAGCTGGATCCTCACACATTAGAGTGCCTAGCACATAAGGAGCCTGAAATTCGGGGATTCCAACCCCATCCTTGGTTCCTTCCATCCCTGGAAGCTCCATTGCTTAACAGCCATCATCTTACTCTCCAGATGAGGAAACTGAGGCACGAGGATGTGGCTTGTTGAAAGACACCCCGGGGGTTCGTGTCAGAGGAGTGACTTGCTGGGTGATCTTAAACCAACTGTAAAGGTCACGGTGCTCTCGGGTCGGGTTACTTGAGGCTGACCATATGGTTTGCGCTGGGCCTTGGCCTGGCTTCTCTGGGTGAAGCCTTGGAGGGCATTCACTGAGGCCTCCATGTTCAAGACCCACATCAAAGAGACGAATTGTTCTGCTGCGAAATTGTGTTGCTGGAAGAGAACACAGTCTGGGCTGAGAACCAAGAAATCCTCTCCCCTCAGCGCTCCTCTCCTCACCCCCTCCTGCCCCCTGCCAATTCCCCCATCAAATAATTCCTAATAATGAAGTTAGGATGATTCATTGGTTTTCTGATGAGCATGAATTCATCATCAAAATCTACATATTTCAATCCCCTGATATGTACTCTCAGATTCCTAACCTGATTAATATGTAAAGTGCTTTATCCGGTGACTTAACAAGAGAAAACCCAGCTTGGTTTTAGGGGCCCACGTGTCTCTTAGCCTCAGGGGTTCTAGAGAGTAGGGGAGATGCCACTGGCTCCATGTTGGGGATGGCCAAGTAGCGCATCGGGTTTGGGGACAGAGTGCCAGTAGGCACCTCAGCTAAGAGAATATTGGTGTCTCGGGGCAAGCACTGCAGCCTTAGACCTGCTGTCTCATAGCCCAGAAAGCCTTGGATGCAAAGCTGTTCAATATTCACAAACCCACACACTTAGAGGGGCTGGGACCAGCCCACACCCTATGTCTGGGACCTGGAGACGATTCAGCAGCCCTTCTGACCCTTCCTGGAGGGCAGCCAGGGTGCCAAGCCACCTTTCAGCCAAGGCCATCTTCGCCTAATCCCTGCACCGTGTCCCTCATGCCTCTGCAGAAGGAAGGTCAGACTCAAATGCAGCCTGGGGCATGCCTTCCACAGCCCAGCCTCTGGGACTGGCCTTGCCACTCAGCTCTCGTGGTATATAAGATGTCTTCCATTTCAGATCCAGCCACCCAACCCCTCTCACCTCAGCCACCAGACATCCCCACTCTCCACCACCAGATTCTGCTGAGGGCCCAGACTGGACCTGTTTGGGGCCATGCTTCCTTGGCCTCAGACTGTTACCTCTTACCCCCAGGTAAGGCCACCCCTGCCTCTCTCAGCCTCCCTCCCCCCTGACCCACAAACCCATACCCACACCTACACACCCCTTGGTATCTCCTGCCAGGCAACTCCATGAGAGGCTGTATACCTAGAGGGCTCTACAGTTGGGCATGGCTTTGAACCTCAGAGCCAGGATTTAGGCAAAGTGTTTGACCTCTCTAAGCATCTATTTTATTTTTTATCTTTAAAATAGGCTGTCAGGAATAATAATCTACTGCTTAGGGCTGTTGTGAATTTCACATCAGCACTACGCAGCATGTCTAGCATGTAGGTAACACTCAACAGTAATGGAGCCAGTATTGTTACTCATTCTCATGGTCACTGACTGATGTTGGCTGGTGCTGCTGTGTTTCTGAGGTGGAAATGGAAGCTCAAGGACATTGAGGTTGGGACATGGTTGAGAGGAGCAAGACAACACCTCTTCTCCACAGAAGTACCTGGAGCTTCTTGGGAGAAAAGGATTTGGGATCCTGTAGATGATGGGAGTTCCCAAGAGATGACCTGCCCTGCAGGAGATGGGGATACAGGCAGCGACCCAGACAGCCCAACAAGACGATCCCAGCAGAGCGGGGCTACTTCTGGGCTCACCGTGTGTCTGATGCTGGAACCCTTTCCCCCACTGATACCAGAGTATTGTCCTAGTTTGGGTTTTCCCCAAAGCAGACCTGAGACAAGGGTTCAAGAGGAGGTAGCTTATTGGGAGATGCAGGTAACACCAGTAGAGGAGGGGGATGTGATACAGGGAAGGGACAGCAGCTGATAAAGGCTGTGTGATCACATCAGCTACTGCAGTGGGGGCTGGGACATGATCCCACAGGGAGATGCTGGGAAACCCAGGCCTGCATAACCCAGCTCAGAGTTATCCCACTGAGAGAATGAGGGAGCTGGGGTATTTACACCCCTATTCCTGAAAGTCATCGAGTGAAGGCTGCTCCTGGGGGTTAGTAGTTTCCTAGTCCTTCCAGCCTGCTGTGCCCCTGGCCTTCCATGGGGGAAATCTGTAGTCACGGGGGTACAGATGCCGGCAGATGGCAGTCAGGTGGCCTGCTCTGGAAGGACAGGGCACCAACAGCACCTGCTTAAGTTTAAAGGTACAAACTGGCAGGTGGAGGTGAACTGTAAGTGGTAACACTGGGTCCTAGGCAACTTTGCAGTGGGACCCAGCTCATTGGACATGACCTTGAGGAAGGAGCGTCTTCCCTTAAGCCTTGGGGAGCCCCTGAGACTTGGGCAAATCCTCAGAGGCCTGTGGAGGGGACAGTGGCTCTGGTGAGCAGGCAGGTACAGAGGAGCGCAGGACTCCCTCATCCAGGGAGCCCCATTGCTGTGACACTAAACCTCCTTCCCACTCACCACTGTCAGGCAACAGCCTGGAGACCTCCCAGGACAAGAGGAGGTGTAGACCTGATGTGAGGGTGTTTAGATCTTCTGTCCTTCCAGCCAGAAAGCAAGAGGACCACTTCAGGGACCACTGTCAGCCATCCCGAGGGTCTTAGGGAAAGGCAGGCTGCCTGCTAGTTTGGCAATTAGCCACTGATGTTTGGAAAATCAGGGACACAAAACCTAGTCTGTAATTACAGAATGGTAAGTTCTATGGATTTAGGTCACATGCACGTGCACACATACACAGTCACACAAACCAATCATTCACTGTATTCCAAGCGTCGGCTGTTAACACTCAAATATTTTTGGAAAGTTTTGCTTTTCCTGGCTGTGCATTGAGTGAAGTCATGCCTATTCTTGAAGTGGTAGGCATCGGGGTGAAGTCATAGAGAGCTCATGCATAGCTGAGCAGGGACGCCCACTTGGGGGCTTTATTTAGACACCCCAGAGTCATTTCTGGAACCATCATGAGAAGTTTCAGAACTCAGCTGGGGAAGAAGGAAAAGGGCTCAGAGTTCAAACACACTCATGACCCATTTATTCTTTTTTCTAAAGAACATGGGTGAAAGCTCCTACGTACTTTATTTCCACATCCTTCCTCCTCTCCTGCCTGAGAGGCCCTGGGAAACACCCGGGACCTGGAGTCAGGTACACTGAGCTCCACTGGGCAACCTTTGCAGTGCTCCCACCTGCAAGGTGGGCATTAGAGTGCCACTAAGGGTGCCCAGGAGAAAAGTGGAACATAATAGATGCTCAATAAGTGCTGCTTGCTCTCCTTCCTTTCTTATAAGTAATTTTAGTGCTCTCTGCTTTAATTCCTCATCCGGGTTGTACCAGGCAGAGATGTGACCCAGAAGTTTCTATTGATGTGGGGAGTGTAAGGATGAATAGCATGATGATCCATTCATTGCCGTTCTATACATCATCAGCTTGTTACACACCTACCACTATACCTGGAACATCCCATTGATTGATTTTAAGGAATAGCATAAACCCTCTCACCAGACCTGTTTGCTCTTGTTCCGTTTGATTTTGGTCATTCACCTCCTACAAATGCTCTCAAGTCTGTGCTCGGGGCTCAGGAATGCTGAGTCCCCACTTTCTTTTTTCCCCTTTTTAATTACATTTACTGGGGTGACATTGGTTAATAAAATTATCTGTTTCAACTGTACAATACTATGATGCATCATCGGTATCTTCCATTGTATGCCCACCACCCAAGGTCAAATCTTCTTTGTCATCGTCACCATATATTTGACCCCCTTTACCCTTTAGTAACCCCAAACACAAACCCCATTTCCTCTGGTAGCCACCGGAATGTTATCTGTGCCTGTGAGTTTTTGTTTGTTTTTCTTGTTTGTTTATTTGTTACTTCCAGTTTTATATCCCAGATATGAGTGAAATCATATGGTTCTTAGTTTTTTTCTCTGACTTATTTCGCTTAACATGATATTATTCTCAAGATCCATCCATGTTGTCGCAAATGTCATTTCATCTTTTCTTATGCTTGAGTAGTATTCCATTGTGTAAAAGTACCACATCTTCTTTATCCAATCATCTATCGAAGAATACTTCGGTTGTTTTCATGTCTTGGCCACCCTGAATAATGCTGCAGTGAACAGATTCTTTGCAAATAAATGTTTTCACATTTTTCAAGTAGATATCCAGAAGAGGTGTTGCTGGGTCATATGGTACCTCTATTCTTAATTTTTTGAGCAACCTCCATACTATTTTCCATAGTGACTCTACCAGTTTCAATTCCACCAGCAGTGAATAAGGGTTTTTTTTTTCTCCACAACCTCTTGACACTTCTTATTACTTGTCTTATTAATAGCCATTCTAACAGGTGTGAAGTGGTATCTCAGTTTTGATTTGCATTTCCTTAATAGCTAGTGAAGTGGAGCATCTTTTCATATATCTGTTGGCCATTTGTATGTCTTTTTGGGAAAAGTGTCTATTCAGGTCCTCTTCCCATTTTTTAATTGGATTGTTTGTTTGGTGTTGAGTTTTATGAGTTCTTTATATATTTTAGATATTTACCGCTTTCTGCTTTAAAATCACCCAACCGGCCTCAGTGGAAAAGAGGGAAAGAGCAATTATTTTACTGAATTGGTTTTCAGCCAAAAGGAAACAATTTAAAAAGAAACTATTCGTTTTTATTTTTGCTATAAATGTAACACATGGTCATTAAAGAAATTTTAGAAAATAGAGAAATGCTAGATTAGGAAAAAACCCTCTTATGCGTGAACATTTTGATGTATTTCCCCCCATTTTTTCTAGGCATGGCTTTGTTTTTAATTTAAAGAGCTGTGTTCTTGGAGTTTATATCCTTTTTCGTTATTTACAAAAGCAATTTATGCTCATTGTGAAAAATTCCCAACATACCCAAGAGTACAGAATAAAATGTGAAAGTCTGCTGTTTGTCAAACTCCTACTCTAATCCTACTGTCCTCCCCAGAGGCAAATATCATTAACAAGTCAGTATGCAGCTTTGTTACCTGTCCCTGTGAATTCACACACACACACATACATACACACACACACACACACACACACTCCGGAGTTAAACATAAACATGTTATTTTGTAGCTTGTTTTTATTATCTTTAGCATAGATGGTAGATATTTTTCCATGCCAGTATCTGTAGCTGCCCCATTTTTTTTTTTTTGACAGTTGTCCAATACTGCATTTTTCATCATTTCAGACAAGGCTACAATTAACCTTTCATGCATATATCTTGGTGTGTGTGTTGGAGCATTTATAGGATAGCTTCCTTAAAGTGGAATTGCTGGGTCAAAGCGGGTTTTTTTGTTTGTTTGTTTTTTGTTTTTAATTTAGATTCTACCCAAGTATACTCCAAAGAAGCTGCACCAATTTAATGTTTCATCAACCATGTATGAGACTGGCTATTTCCCCACATTCCTCTCAAAGTTTTGTTATTTTTATCTCTCTTAGTGGGTAATTTTGATTTCCATTCCTTCAATTATTTGTAGTTGATAATCTTTGCAGGGTTTTATGGTCAATTTTATTTTTTCTGAATTACTCATTTATATTATTTACCCATTTTTTATTGGTTTGTATGTGTTTTTCCTGTTGATTTTTAGGAGCTCTTTGTATATTTTGAATATTAATACTGTGTTTGTGCCAGATCATTCAGGCTGTTACAGCATAAATACCACAGACTATAGATTGTTCTCAACCTTCCTAATGCCGCGACCCTTTAATACAGTTCCTCATGTTGTGGTGACCCCCAAGCATAAAATTATTTTCGTTGCTACTTCATAACTGTAATTTTGCTACTGTTATGAATTGTAATGTAAATATCTGATATGCAGGATGTATTTTCATTGTTCGTGACCCACAGGTTGAGAACCACTGGCACTAGATGGCTTATAAACAGCACAAATCCACCTCTTGCTAGTTCTAGAGCAGTGGTTCCCAACCTTCCTAATGCCGCGACCCTTTAATACAGTTCCTCATGTTGTGGTGACCCCCAATTTCATTGTTACAAATTGAACATAATTAAAGCATAGTGATTAATCTCAAAAATAATATGTAATTATATATGTGTTTTCCGATGGTCTTAGGCGACCCCTGTGAAAGGGTCATTCGACCCCCAAAGGGGTCGCGACCCACAGGTTGAGAACCACTGTTCTAGAGGCTGAGAAGCCCAAGATCGAGATACAAGCAGACCTGGTGTCTGCTGAGAGCCCACTGGTTCATAGACAGTGGTCTTCTTGCTGTGTCCTCACCCAGCAGAAGGGGCAGGAATCATATCAGGATCTGTTTTAAAAGGGCTCTAATCCCATTCATGAGAGCCTCACCCTCGTGACCAGACTACCTCTCAAAGCCCTACCTTCAAATACTGTGACACTGGGGGTTAGGTTTAAATAGATGCATGTTTGTGGGGGGACACAAACATTCCATCCTGTATACGGTAAAAACTTTCTATCAGTCAGTGACTTGTGTTTTACCCATGTTTTGTTCTTCCTCACAGCAGACATTTTACATTTTTATGTGATCAATTCAGTTGATCTTTTCCTTTGTGACTCCGGAGTTTCATGTCAGTTCACAATAGCTCCCCACTTGGAAATTATAAAAAGAGTCTTCCCTCTTTCTCCTGGAACTCTCAGAGTTTTCTATCTTACAGTTTGCTCTTTAATCTGTGTATTATAGTTTGAGCCAGGTATGAGATGTAGACCCAACTTTTAGTTCCAAATGAATAATGAATTAGCCCCAAACCTGTCCTTTCTGATTTGAAATGGCCCTTTTATCATAAACTAAGTTCACATCTATTCGAGGTTCTACATCTGGATTTTTTTCTTCTATTTCACTTATCTATGAATTCTATTTTTGTGCCAGACTCACATCATTTCAGTTACCATAGCTTTATGGTAATTTTTGCTTTCTAGTACAAGAAGTCCTTCCTCACTATTATTTCTAAAATATTTTATTGCCAATTTTTTAAATTTTTATTTTTTTATTGATTTCAGAGAGGAAGGGAAAGGGAGAGAGAGAGAGAAACATCAATGATGAGAGAGAATCATTGATCGGCTGCCTCCTGCAAGCCCCCTACTGGGGATTGAGCCTGCAACCCAGGCATGTGCCCTTGACCTGGAATCAAACCATTGACCTCCAGGTTCATAGATCGATGCTCAACCACTGAGCCATGCTGGCCAGGCTATTGCCAATTCTTGTACATTTACTTTTCCAGATAAATTTTAGAATAAGGTTTTCAGTTTCCCCCAGAAAGTCCATTGTGATTTTGGTTGAAAGTTTACTGAATGTGTAGATCAATTGGGAGAGAGCTGGCATTTTTACAGTAGGGAATCTGCTTTTACAGGACCAAGGCATGCCTCTCATTTTTCAGATCTTTGTTTATGTTCTTTAATAAAATTTTATAGTTTTCATCATTTAGGCCTAGTAAATTTCTTGTTATGTTTATTTCTAGTTAGCTTTATCGTGTTTTTTTTTAAATTATTGTGAATAGTATCATCTTGCCATTGCATTCTCTAATTGTTTGTTGCTGGTAAATAGGAAAGTTATTGATTTTTGTATATTTCTTTTGGAACCAACCATCTTATAGAACTCTCTCATTAGCTCTAATAGTTTTAAAGTTGATTATTTTAGCTTTCCTAAGTTAGGCAATCATATTAGCTGCAAGTAATGTAATTTTGTTTCTCCCTTTTCAATATGTATGACTTTTTTTTTCTTTTGGCTTCTGACATAGCTAGTGCCTCCAGAACTGTATTAAAGAGAAATGATAGGAGAGCATTGGTAGCAGTCCCATGATACCCCATAGGAGAGGCTTAAAGACAAGCACAGTTTTCACTAAATTCTATAGCACAGATCAATAAAAATGACAAAATTGCTAAAGATGTTTTTATTCCCCTTTTATATAAGACTGAGAAACTATGTGCTGTCTCTATTAGGTAATATTATTTTTTAAAATCTGGGGTGATTCAGAAAGGACTGATGGCAACTAGAGGAGGAGGTGCTAAAAAATAGAACCCCAAGTGGCTCTGCGGCACCATCGCTAGACGATGTTAGGTATAATTTTGTATCCTGATTATTTTGCACTTATATCTTTGGCATTCTCCCTATTATTAGAAACCTTGGCCCCAAAATATTCCATGAAGTGGATATCTCACAACTTATTTAACCATTCCTCTTTCTGTTGACATTTAGATCGACTCCGGTTGTTCACGTTATAAATATTGCGGTGAAGAACATTGTTGTGTGGAAAGCTTTCTTTTTTCTGAATTTATGGTTATTTCTTTAGGAGCGATTCCCAGAATGAATATTTTTTAAGACTCTTGATTCTTATTGCCAAATTGCTTTCTGAAAGCAGTCCATCACTTTACACTGCCACCGGCAGTATGTGACTGTCTGAAGAAATGGGACTTTTAAAATTAAAGATTATGAAATATGTAGCAGGGGAAAGAGAATGGGTTCTAGAGTCAGACAGTGGGATTTGAATCCTGGTTCCTCTACTGACAGACAGGGTCAGATGTAAAAACAACAACTCTCTGATCCTCCGTTCTCTGTCTGTAAAATGAGTGACCACTTTGCCCAGCTGGAGTGATTCAGTGGTTGAGCATTGACCTATGAACCAGGAGGTCACAGTTTGATTCCTGGTCAGCGCACATGCCCAGGTCGCGGACTCGATCCCCAGTGTGGGGTGTGCAGGAGGCAGCCAATCAATGATTCTCATCATTGATGTTTCTATCTCTTTCTCCCTCTCCCTTCCTCTCTGAAATCAATACAAATATATATAAAAAATCTAAATTTAAAAAAATGAGTAGCTATTTCTTTCTGCAGTCACTCTGAAGGCTGCATAAGAACAAATAGGGGCTGGCACTTGACACAAAGTAGCTATACACATATGAGAGTCACCTTCCTTTTATTTGGACTGTTTTCAGAGGTTTTTACTTTCTAACCAGTTTTGGAGACTTCCCCTGAAAAACATGTTGTAAAATTAGGAGAGTGACTCCTATCCCTTACCAAGGCCTGTCTGCTAGGGGGAATCTCTTCCCCATGATGGGCCACTGGCCCCAGCTGTAAGCTCCAAGGCTTGTTATATAGAACTTCCCACGGGCTTCCTGCCATGTCCAATCACAAGCCTCCTGAACCCTAGTACAAGGAGCAGCAGGGCCAATGTTCCCAGTGGCACCAGTTGGGGAGGCCACAGCCCCGCCCCAACTCACTGGTGGGAGTCTCTCCTGTATGGCTCTCACACAGAGCAGCGCAGTTGTCATCTGCTTAGGTATCTCGGTTCCAAGCTTTGTCAGTCCTACCTCCCATATATCTTCCCAGTTTGTCCCTCTCTCTGCAGTGCCAGCTCCCCTTCCTCACTCAGGTGCTCCCATGCCTGGAACGCGGAAGCAGCCTCCCCCAAATCCCCACAGTGGCTCCTTTCATAGGCCCTGTCTTCTGGTCTGGCCCAGTGTGATCCTTCCAAAAGCCCTTGTCTGGCCTTGCCCCTTCCCTGCCGAAGCCCCTTCACTGGTTGTTGTCGCCACAGGGTTTATAGTTCACACTCTTCACTCAGCACCCAGAGCTCCCTCCAGCTGCTGTCACCCCTTAGCTGTGCATTCCACTCATGTGTGAGTTTATTCAAGAAATCTGTAAGTGTCAGGGACCCAGTGAGGTGTTGGGCGCACACAGTTGTGCACCACATAACGGCATCAGTCAACAAAGGACCAAGTATGCCGTGGTGGTCCCATAAGGTAATAAAGGAGTGAAAATTCTTATTGCCCCGTGATGTCATAGCTTTCATAGCGTCATAGTGTGATGCATCACTCACGTGTTTGTGGTGATGCTGGTGCAGACAAACATAGTGCACAACCAGTCGTATAAAAGTACAGCACACAATTATGTATAGTACACAATACTAGCCGGTGATAATAAATGACGATGTTACTGCTCTATGTCTTTTCTATGCTATACTTTCATCATTATTTTAAAGTGTACTCTTTCTGCTTATTAAAAAAAAAAGTTTTCTGTCAAACAGTAGCTGTGCTACACCGGCAGCAGCCTCATCTCTTGTTTACCCGGTCTCTTGATTGCACCATTTTCTCTTGCACTTGATTTAATCTCATGTTATTTTGTGCAGTAACATACTGTACAGGCTTGTAGCCTAGGAGCAATAGGCTAGACCATCTAGCCTAGGTGTGGAGCAGGCTAGACCATCTAGGTTTGTGTAAGTGCACTCTGTGATGTTCACACAGTGATGAAATCGCCTAATGACGCATTTCTCAGAACATCTCCTCATCGTTAGGCAGCACATGTCTGTAACTGTGATTTGTTTCAGGCTAACCGGTCTGGAATAAGAATTGTATTGGCGAACACTTTTCACACTCTTGAGGCACCTGGTGCTGTGCTGAGCACTTTACAGGCATAATCTCTCTTAACCCTTTCAGTAACCCTCTGAGGCAGGTATTATTTTCATTCTCCCTTTTTTATAGAGAGGGAAACTGAGGCTCAGAAAGGTAGCACAGGGTGCTCAAGATGGCTCTGCTAAGAAGTACTTGAGCCAAGTTCTATGACCAGAGCCCATGCCCTCAGCTACTCAGCAATCCCAATTTCTCTCATGTGTCTTATACCTGAGAATTCCTATTAGACTAAACTCGTGGTCTTTTCTATACACTTATCTTATAGGAAATATGGGCATAGGATTCACATAGATTCTGATTAGCCAAATTACAAAACTCAGCACTGACCAGGGGCCAGCACAAGAACTTGGCAAATTCTCTACAGGGCTTAGATTCCTGCCTTGAACCCCGGTTCCTAGCACCCCAATTCCTGCTTCCTCAGGTGGCATCCCATGCCTGGGCTAGTCATGACATCTCAGGAGGGGGCCTCTGCCTTTCTCTCTGGACCATCCACAGCCAGGCTTTGCAGGGCACTCGATAACTGCACTGAATTAAATTGGACTGGATTGAACCAAATTGAATTCAGAAGTAGATATCCCCAGCAGTGGCCGGGATTTCAGCTCATTGTTGTACTGATCATCTTGTGGTAGATAGCATCGCCTCCCCCGTAAGTCAGGCTAAGCACTGGGGTGTGTGAGGATAGCATATCTTAAGGGGTTTCTTAGCCTTTTCCGCATAGACCACTGGAAAGAGATTTGAGTTGTTCCCGTTCTTTGATGTCATTTTCTGATAGGTCTCGGAAGTCAGAAAATGTGGGCTTAAGAATCTTCTGTGCCACTTGTACTGCTGCAGATCTTGGGCAAGTTACTTAACCTCTCTGAGCCTCTGCTTCCTCATCTGTTTCTGTCCCAAGGGGATATTGTGGGGATTAAAATGAGAAATTGATGTAGAGCTCTTATTATGCCTTATGCATAATAAGAGCTCACCGGTTTTGACAACAATTATAATAATTGTTCTTCGCTCCCTGTCTCTCCTGTCTGATACATCAGATGGGGGCAGCAGCAGTAAGGAAAGGGCAGAGGCAAGTAATCAGAAGCAAGATCTTCAAGGAGAATACTGGCCCAGGGGCCCTGGAAGGAGGGGGAGTTCCCAGGACTCACCGGAGGCCCCAGCTCCATCTGAGGTGGGTCTGGAGTTGGTTAAATTGCCTTCCATTGTGGCAGGGAAAGGCCTGGGCATTCTGATGTCCATTGTGTGTCTGCTGTGGTCACAGGTGACACTGCAGGGAGCTAGAGTGTGCCCTGACTTTCAATGTGTTGAGCTGGCCCATTAGCCCTTGCCCTGTTTCTCCCCTTCCCAAGGGCCTAGCCTCTCTTTCTAGCTATATGAAGATTTTAGAATAGTTTAAGCTCCGATCTACATGGTAGCACCTTTCCCAGTACCTTCCCACTTCCACATTCCAAATCCTGTAATACAGAGGGAAGGGCTGTATCTGAGAGTGAGCAAAAGAGTGAGACACCCTGAAAATGGGGGTGTTTTCCAGTTCAGAGGCACGTGTCCTCTGTGGGCCACCTCATCCAGGGATCAGATGGGCCCTTGAAAGTGGACCTCCAAGAAGATTTGGAGAGTTCCCATATGTGTTACGGCCTTCCAGCTTCTTGGCACATGAATACAGCTAGACAGATAGAAGTTTCTAGACTTAACGCTCACAGAATGTGACTTAGTAGATTAGGGCTATGACCCAGAAATCTGCAATGTAAATGCCCACATTAGACCATCTTGACGCAACAGATCAGAGAGGACCTCTGGGAAATACAGACTTAGGAAAAGACAATTGTGAGGGGACCCAACATCTAACAACCTCCCACCATTTGCCATATTATTGACACTTCATTGATTCCTCATGCTCTCCAGTGAGGTAAGTGCATCATCCTTTATCGTCCAGGAAGTAATTTGAGACTCTGAGATATTTAGCAATTTGCCCAAAGAAGTACAGCTGGTTATCAGCAGTCAGAAGTGGAACCCCAGGTCTGTCTGACTCCAAAGCCTTTGACCTTTGTTCCCCAACACATCACATCCTAAGAGGAAAATAACACCTGTTTTCAGGTACTTAACTGTCCATCTGTCTTATGGAAGGAAGTTTAGATGATTGGCAGAAACTGAAACAATGGGTAGTTTCAAGAGTCAGACCTTGGCTGAGTGTGAGGTCTAATAGAATAGAATAGCTTTCTTCAAGAGACCAGTGGAGTTTAGGTGCTAGACACACACTGCGGGCTGTGTACAGGGGATTCATGAAGTAGCCTGGAGTGTGACTTTGAACCCCTTTCAAGCTTGTAATGTGTAAAATATGGTGTTTTGATGAGATAACTCCCTGAGTTTAGCCCTCATGTTTGCCCTAGACTTATGTTATTGCATTTGTGGCTGTGAAGGGAGAGGAGGGAAGGCAGAAGAGGGGAGGGGGCAGGAAAGAAAAGGAAGAGGGGGAGGTAGGTAGGGAGGGGGAAAGTAAGCTAGTAGTTCAAGGTGTGAGGATTAAGGGAGTTAAGGATGCTGAATCTTTTATTCCTCATTGAGTCATTCAGTTATGAGACATCTGAGAGAACATGTCGTGGCCCCAGAGAGATGAGTACCTCTGATTTTCTTACGGCTTACTGAAGGGTATGGTGTGCCCAGTGTTGTCTTACTCCGTACCCAGGGCCTTAATGAGGAACCTCCTTGAATCAACCTTCAGATGATCAGGCAAGTTTTCACATGTGCCATTCCCCCTAGTGCCAGCACCAGGCCTGGGTCTACAAAGGAATAACAGTGAAGAGAAAGGTAGATATATTTCATTTTTCTTTGGTCTGAACCTCCCAAATGGGAAGAGTCATGACATAGGCAGCTATAGGGAGAGTATGAAGTTACAAGTGTTGTCCATTGAGCAGCTCATCTTTTGAAGTGTCTCATTAGACCATCTTCATCTGAGTCAGTTTCAGTCCTCCAGACTCAATTACCTCTGGCCACTGCTCCCCTCTCCCCACCAAAGTTCTGCCATAGCCCTGTGGACACCAGGGCCCACATTGGATCCCCAGCTCTACACTCATGAGCTATTTAATCTTAGGCAAGTCGTTTAACCTCGTCGAGCCTCATGCCCTGTTGGTGGGATTATAAATTGGCACGGCCTTTTTAGAAGGCAGTTTGACAGTAGTGATTAAAAGTAAAAGGTGTGGCCCTAAACCAGTTTTGCTCAGTAGATAGAGTGTTTAGCCTGCGGACTGAAGGATCCTGGGTTCGATTCCGGTCAAGGGCCTGTATCTGGGTTGCCCAAACCCTGGTCAAGGAGCATGCAGGAGGCAACCACTGATGTGTTTCTCTCACATCAATATTTCTCTCTGTCTTTCCTTCTCTCTTCCACTTTCTCTAAAAATCAATGAAAAAATATCCTCGAGTAAGGATTTAAAAAAAAAAGTAAAAGTAGGGGAGGGTGGGGGTAAGGGGAAGAAATCAACCAAAGTTCTTGTACTATTTTTGTCATCACCCTGTCTCACTGCATATAAGCCAAACCAAAGGGACACAGACAACAGGGGGATGAGGACACATTTGTAATACCTTAACCAATAAAGAAATTTAAAAAAAGGTGTGTATCTCTCTCAGGAATCTATCCCAAGGAAATACTGTGAGGTTAGTGTAAAAGGATATATGCAAGGATGTTTATTGCAGTGTTATTTATTATAGTGGGGAAAAGGAAACAATATATGTTCTACATACATGGTTCAGTAAACCATGGTCCATGTGGCTGATAAAACATGTAGCAGTTAGCTTCAAAGAACATTCAAAGAAATTGGAAAATGCTTAATATGATAGTAAGTGACAAAAACCAACATACAAAAATGAATACATAGTATGAAATAAAATTTTTACACATACATACATATATGATAGTCATTTTAAAAAAGACAATAAAAATGTTAACACCATGAGTTCTGAATGGAGTGCTAGTGTTTTATGTTCTTTTGTATTCTCTCAAAATTTTACAACAAGCAGGTATGACTTTCTGGGTGCAGGAAAATCAGTGAAAGTTAAAATACATTTTAATAGCTACCACCATATACAGGATAAAGAGCAAGCTTCTTAACACGATTGTCATAATCTGTCCCCATCCTGAAAAACAGCAGCTTCATCGTCCTTCATGTCTCCCATCGTCATCAGCGCCCCACACCATTCCCATGTGCTGTGCTGTAGCCACTCAGAGCTACTCGCCCTTCTGTTAACACATCATAACTATTTGTCCTGTCATACCTTTATTCTTCCTGTATTCTCCACCTGGAATGACCTTCTCCACACTTTTCAAGAACCCACTCAAGTATCCTTACCTCTTCCTTGACAGTTGATTATTTCCTGCTCTTTTCCCCTGTATAATTTTTTTACATACCTGTATGGTTATTTAGTATCTTTCATTTCCACTTTCCCTTTCTTCACAATTTTATGGGGACCCCAAAGAGGGAAGAAGGCTAACTCTGTCTTGTAGAGTCAGGAAAGGATTCACAGAAGAGAGGACATTTGATTGGCTCCTTGAAGAATGAATAGGAGTTTGTTGGTTAGAAAAAAGACAGTAGATGCCCCACACAATTCCGGAGCAAGCTCCCAGCTGGAAAGTTCTTGTACTATTTTTGTCATAACTCTGTCTCACTGCATGGTGTGCTGCATGGGGGTACGTGTATCTCCCTACAAAACAGTAGGTACTTGAGGGCAGAAAATGTGCCTTGTTTCCTTGCAATGTTCAGCACCATGACACATGTTGGGCATCATAGGTACATTTTTGTCCCAAAGAATGAAGATCTGAAATTACCAATCCAGTATTTACCTTTCTCTTTGTCTCAAGGCAAACTGGGAAAAGAACATATCCTGTCTCCTGTCAGTGGTTACAAGTACAGGCTCAGAGACACTGAAAATACTCTATGAATTGTCTGCTCATTTGAATCAAATTGAAGAAGTTGCTTGCCTGGTGGGCATTACAAGGATCTCCTGCAACATTTGGACTTCATTTGAGTATAAAAATTCTACCAATATGAGATTTACTTTCCCTTTAAAAACAAACAAAACATGGTTTTAGAATGATGCCTTTAAAATAAATCCTGTTTGAGTAATGTTTCTCTTGGATTCGTAAAATCTTTATGGCAGTCTTTTCTCATCTCATAGACTATCAGAAGTAAGAGAGAGCAAGAACCACTGAGCTAGAAGTGGGGAGTGTAGTATTTTCTCCTCATATGTGGGTCACACATTAATGTAAATAGTTTTTACGGTAAATGCAAATCCAATACTGATGAGATATTAGCCGACAAATCCTAGCTCTGTCCAAAGTGCTGAATCTCTGAGTAAAGAGTGGGTGGTTTGGAAATTATGTATCCATTCAGATAGAAGGTTTGAATGTCTTCAAACATCCAGTAATAGCCACACTGGGGATAAGAACACAAATACTGGCAGAAATAAAACACGGATGAACAGCTTAGTGCACCTCCCCACTGCAGAAAGAGAGAATGAGAATACGTTGGTAGAGCTTAGCTCTCAACCCAGTTATGCAAAAGAAAACTGATTTGAGAGCCATGCATTTATTCCAAACATGTTTGAGTGCCTACTGTATACTAGGCATTGCTCAACCACTGACCAGATGCTTACCTTGGGCAACTTACTTAACCTCTCAAGCCTCAGATTTTTCATTTAAAAAGTTGGGATAATAGAATCTCACAAGATTACTGTGCAAATGAAGGTAATGTTTCCAAAGCACTTTGCACAGAATTTAACATATGTTAGTATTTTGTATAGTACATTATGCTAAGTTTTTTAGATCTATTATTTCATTTATACTCTCATTTACTGCACACCAGTCACATAGGATACATAGGTGAGGAAAATGGGGCTCAAAAGAATGGAGTTAGTTAACTGGCCTAGGTTCATACAGTTGGTTAGTAGTGTGGACAGAATCCAGGGCCAGCTCTTTTTACACTAAAAGCCAGTGCTCAGAATTACGGTGATGCTGGTTAGAACAGGATTTGAAAATAGACCAAGTGTCCAGATCAACAACCAAGGAAATAAGACAAATTCTACCTTCATCTGGGCTGGCATGCTTGAAAAGGCAAATTCTAAGGTAACAGGTGGTCACATGACCCAGGTGCTTGTTTAGGTCAGAGACACTTGTGGGTTGATGGAGACAGGAGATAAATCCCAACCTTCAGGAGAATGGGGCCAAACCCCAGCCAGCCAGAGTTTCACCAGGCTCTCAGCCTAAGAGGGAGCCAGAGGGGGACCCAAGAATGAGCAGACCAGCTGGACAGACGGGCCAGCCAGGCACATAGGTGGAGTGATTGACAGAAAGGCTTCAGGGGCTCCGGTGGCTAAGTCCCAGAGGATTAGTCCCCTGGCTGGGGGGAGGGGGCAAGCAACAGACTATTTCCAGAATCCACTAGGCAAAAAGGGGAGGGGCTTGTGATGAATTGCAAGCTAGGGACTCACCGATGGGACAGGCCAGGTTAAAATTGAATATGTGGCTAAGCAGAGGCTGGGCAAAAGCTGGCATCACAGAGCCACTGTCTCACATACTCCATTTGGAACCTCCAGCCCAGGAAAGTCTGATTGTGCTGGGCTGTGTCTTTGGATTAAAGGAAAGAGGTGGGGCGGGGACTTGGGGGGGGGGGGGGGGGGGGGGGGGCAGTGCTTCTGAATTAGTGACAATACATTGCTTGGTGGTAAGAATGTGCTTTTTCTTTTAGTTCAAGAGCTTATGATTCAGTCCTACAGATTCCACATAAATATATATTCTCTTTGCTTTCCTCCCTATGAGAGTTATGAAGCACAACAATACCCACCCCGTACCCCCCAAAACCGTCTAAAACTTACTGAAATAGGAAAGGTCACATCTCAGTAGTGTCTTTGAGGCTGGCTTTTCCCATTTGTGACAATCCCAGGCTGTCCTGGGGCCTCTGTCTTCCAGCTCTGACCTTCCATGGGTATCTTTAGACGTGGAGTCTGGCCAGCCATCAGGCAGGTAAGCGGATCAATAAGGGCTGTTCATGGAATTGCACTCCCAGGGCTTCTGTGTCTGCTGCCTGCCGCCCCTGCTGCCCCTGTCAGATCAATGGGGGGACCAGATGGCTGTGCTGTGGCATAACAATGGCCCTGTTGCAGAGACTTTTCTCAGTCCTTCTCTTTTAAGCTGGAGAGGTCAGGGGCTGCTGTGCCCCACACCCCAGAAGCTCTGGGGAGGCCTTTGTTGGTTCTGATAAAGTCAACATGCGTCTTCAGTATGGACCACGTGCTGGGGTCCCACTTGCCTGTGTGCCATCTGGTCTGTCCCTATTAGAGGGAAAGTGTGTTGTGTACATGGAGCCCACGGGGCTTGGCCTCGTCTTCCGCTGAAGCCGAAGGGAAGCATGCTGTGTTGGAGGAAACAAAACAGGAGTGTGAGGTCATTTCCAACGCCTGCCCTTCATGCAGTGGTGGTCTCATGGGACGGCTCCTGGCTTAGGAATCCAAAGGGTTATTGAAAAAATATGGAAAGTGCTGGAAGCAGGTTTCTCAGGTGCTGCATAGTTTATTCCCCTTCTCCCTGCTTGTTAATCAGTACAAAGGGTCACCCCAACCCTTGAGTCTGCCTTACCTCCTAGCTCTAGGGACCCAACTGACACCCAGTTTCTAAATATCTTGATTAAAATGATCAAGAGAGAGAATCTGATTGGCTCAGCTCATTAGTCCTTGACCAATCAGCTGATACTAAGAAGGGTCATACCCAAATGGTACAAGCGTGGCTCCAATGCCCATCCCTTCAGTGGTTGCGAGTAGGGACATGAGGGCGAGGGGGCAAAGGCAGTTCTGAGAATAGGGCTCGGGTTGGGCAAGCAACCCCAGGTATATCTTCTACAGTGGGTTAACCTTTCCATCTTCTCTTTGCTCTCCCTCGGAAGGTAATGGAGAAAACTACTCTTTTTATCTACCTCCTTGAGCTAAACAAAATAAGACAAGCTAAGGACCTGGCACTCTGTGAAGAGAACTCAAGAGCAATTTCAGGGTGTCCTCGCCACTACAGTCATGTTTGTCTGGGTTTCAGTCTGCAAAAGGAAGCTCTGTAAATACCAGGGATTACTGTGATTATTACAAATCCTCTAGCAGCTAAATTTCCCCAATTCTCAGAGTTGTAAAACCTTGGGATTTAGAGATATAATTAAGAACAGATGAGCCTCAGAAAGATTGGTGACGATGATCTGAGGTGTAATCAAACAGCCAGAGAATGTTGATGGGAGTTCCAGCACTTCATCTCTCCCAGGTGGTGAAATGTGACCTTGGGGAGGGAGGGATGGTCAGTGGCTGAAGGACCTTGGTACTGGAGCCACTGGCCCAGGAGTCCTTGCCTCCCAGTCATCCAGAATTGGTGACACAACTGATAAACCCACTCATCAGGTTAGGGCAGCCGTGGGCAAACTACGGCCCGCGGGCCGAATCCGGCCCGTTTGAAATGAATAAAACTAAAAAAAAAAAAAGACCGTACCCTTTTATGTAATGATGTTTACTTTGAATTTATATTAGTTCACACAAACACTCCATCCATGCTTTTGTTCCGGCCCTCCAGTCCAGTTTAAGAACCCATTGTGGCCCTCGAGTCAAAAAGTTTGCTCACCCCTGGGTTAGGGCTAGGCAACACTGAGCAGCCTTGGCCGTGGTGCTGTGGCCAACTTGAACAGCCTTCCACTGTTACAAGATCGAAGAAGGCTGACCATGTCTGGTCCATTTCCTCTGGGGCAGCCATTTGCCTTCTGCCCACACATAGATCTTGCCACAAGAGGGCTTTGGCTGCAGCATTGGGTCATTCCTTACCCATTTAGTTTTCACTCATTTCCCAGTGTTTTTCTCTGACCTCAGTACTTACTAAAAGGCATAGAAGTACCAAGAAGGCAATACTATGTTTTATTTGATCTATTGACCACAGTGACCTGAATATATATAATCTGTCATACCAAGAATGTTTTTATCTTCGAAAAGGAAATAAGTACTTTCCAAACCTGAGCCAAGAAAGCAGCTTAGACCCTCCTACAAGCAAAGGTCTAGGAGCAGGAAGTTCCAGGGCATTAAATCATCATCAGAAGTTGACTAGCCTCAGAGCCCTTGCAGCAAGGGATGGGAAGGAGCAGTGATCCAACAGCTACCATGAGAGGCAGTAGAGTGAGGGTGCTGGAGCCAGAATGCCTGAGTTCTTCTACTTGATAACTGTGTGACCTTAGATAAGTTGCTTAACCTCTCTGTCCCTTTGTCTTCTCACCTGCTAATAGAGGTTATAAGAGAATCTGGCTCTTGGGCTTGCTGTATTAGATGAGTCATACATGTAGGTACTTAGGGCAGTGGCTGGCATACAGCAAATGCTAAGTGTGCTAAGTATTGTTCTCAGGGGCTTTATACTGTGTCTTTTAACTTTATTCTCCCAGTAACCCCAGGAAACAGATTTTTGTATTCCCATTTATACTAATAAAAGGGTAATATGCTAATTAGACCAGATAGACCAGATGTCTTCCAGATGTCCTTCTGGACAAAGCCACAGTGGTGGGGGCCGAGGCAGAGGCTGTTAGGGGTGATCAGGCAGGCAGGCAGGGTGGTTAGGGGCGATCAGACAGGCAGGCAGGTGAGCGGTTAGGGGCCAGCGGTGCCAGATTGCGAGAGGGATGTCCCAGATTGTAGAAGGTGCAGGCCGGGCTGAGTGAACCCCCGCCTCTCCCAGTGCACAAATTTCGTGCATCGGGCCTCTAGTTATGTAGAAGACATTGAATCTCTGATGCTAGTAAGCAGCACAGACAGATTTCTAAAGTGGACATGTCTGGCTCTCAATCCCATGTTGTGTCTACTTTCCCATCATGTCCCCTCCATGGTCATATGCCTGGCCTCCTATAATCATACCCCTGCCCTCCAGCCCCCTGAGTCCCTCCGCACTCACCTGAGTTTGTTACTGGGAATCACAGTGCCACCCCCTACCTATGACAGCTCTTCTCTGGGCTGAGAGAGGGCAGCAGAGCCTGAGGGCTGAAAACTGGCCCAGCACCATCAGGTAGCCGCAGCGTTGCTGGGAGCTGGCCTGGCAAGATCGTGGTGTTCTCCTGCTGAACATGAGCATCGACACCAGGCATAGCCACACTATGATTGATGGATGAAGTAAAATACAAGCCTACTTCATACTCATGTCTGAACTCACACAAAAGCAAGAGCATTTCCAAAATACAAAAATGACCAAACATTCCTCCCTCTGCATCTTGGCCCATATGAGTGACAACTGTTCTTTACGGATTACAACTTTACTTTTCCTTTACTTCTCCCACCTTCTGGATAAAATTTATTAAGCACTCAATCAGAGAATTACACCTACTTTGTAACAGCCTCCAATCCAGAGCAAAGCTCCTCTTCCTTGAACCCTTCCTCTAATCACCTAACACAAGCCCAGACCCTGTAGTAAGTTCTTTCCAACACTCCAACCCTCCCCCTCCCCAGCTGCCCACAGTTCCCTGTACTGTGTACCCTCCTTATTGCCACGAGCCAATAATCCCAACTTTGTTCAGCTGCAGCTGGGTTCCCGAGGGTCTCTGGCTGTGGGGGGAGAGTGGGGAGTGGCCATCCACACTGCCTTCTGGAATTAAAGGTGATGATGCCTGGAGAGCACTTAGAAATAGGGCCTGGTACACAGTAAGTAAGTAACATGCTAGTTTTGGCATTATATTGATTATAAAAAATGTGCCTATCCTTTGGCCAGAGCTGGCATGCACCCATGAACTCTCACTGGCCAGCTCTCTTCCTTTGTAAAGTCCCTGCAGACACCTCCTAGGGGTGCCTGGGCACTGCAGCATGCCCCTTTTGCATTTCACATACCTTTACCGCCCACCACAGACCCCATGCCTCTGAAAAGCTTTATCAGTCATGACATTCAGGGTGTGGTGTGCCCTTTGGGCCTCCTTGGAGGACATGCTCTCAGGGTGGTTAGGGAGCACAGAAGGTGGAAGAGAGGCCAGGTCAGCAGAGGAGGGACAGTCAGGCTTCAACAGCCCTTCCCACTTTCTGGCAGAGCAGACACTGCAAAGAGAAGTTCCCTCACCCACTTGCCACAGCTGCATGGCCAAAGGAGCCTGGCCAGATTCCTCCGCACAAATGCACTGGCAGCTGCATCTGCGAGGGGTAGCCAGGGGGAACACAGAGGTCTTCCTGCCCACTGTGGCTAATTGCAGATCATGCATTAAAAATGCAGAGCCGCATCTGTTCATTGCAATGTGAGTATCGAGGAACTTACGTGGCTTGTAATGACGGGTTGTGGTGTGAAGGGAGGAAAATGCTTATTCTGCCTGTGGGCCAGAGGCACAGCTGTGAGCAGGGAGCCTGAGGTGTGGTTTCTGATGCCCAGAAAATCCTCTGGGTGCCAGCCAAGCCCTTCCTCAGAGGTGCCAAGGGATAGATCCAGGTATTTCTCTGGAAATGCAAAATTACATAAGCAGTCAGGCACAGAGTGTGTCTAGGTGCCCAGGGGTCCTTCTGGCCCAACTCTGCAGAGTTCCTGGGAAGAGGGGGACCAACTGCTGCCAGGTGGGGCACAGGAGGAGCAGCGTACATCTCCTTTTCTAGCAAGCATGTGCTGAGCACCTAGCACCCAGCCTCGTCTTGGTTCCTCCTCACAGTTCACGCCTTATTGCATTTTTTAATAAATAAGGACTAGAGGCCTGGTGCATGAAAATTTGTGCACTGGGTCGGGGGGGGGGTCCCTCAGCCCGACCTGCCCCCACACAGCCCAGCCTGCCCCTTCACAGGGAGCCCTCAGGAGATGTCCTACTGGTGGCTTAGGCCCGCTCCCCCAGAGGAGCGGGCCTAAGCTGCAGTCTGGCCTCCCTCTGCGGGAGGTGACCAGGCTGATCAGGGGAAGGTGCCGCCCCATCACCCTGCCGCTGCTGCCACTGCTGGCCACTGCAGCTGCCTGCCCTTGGCCCTTGTAGCCGCCGCAGCTTTGTCCAAAAGGACGTTTGAAAGGATGCTCAGCTGTCTGATCTAATTAGCATATTATGCTTTTATTATTATAGACTAGGGGCCTGGTGCACAAAAATTTGTGCACTGGGGAGGGGGTTCCCTCAGCCCAGCTTGCCCCCTATCACATACTGGGAGCCCTAGGGGATGTCCTACTACCTGCTCCCTGCTCCCCTTGGGGAGCGGGCCTAAGCCACAGTCTGGCCTCCCTTTGTGGGAGTCGACCGGGCTGATCAGGGGAAGGCACCAGCCCCATCTTTCTTTCTTCCTTTCTTTCTTTCTTTTCTTTCTTTTCTTTCTTTTCTTTCTTTCTTCTCATCTGGGTGGGGATATGTTTTCCTTTCTTCCTTCCTTCCTTCCTTCCTTCCTTCCTTCCTT
>NW_005360425.1:71079-73803 GCF_000412655.1 Myotis brandtii | reverse complement strand
GCCTGGGCCAGGGCACCCCCAGCTCCCTGCCGCCGCCGACATCAAGGATCGCTGGCTGGCTCCACCCGGGTTCCCCGCCATCGCCGCCATCAACCATCGCTGGCTCAGCGATCGCTGGCTGGCTCCTCCCTTACCCAGGCCTAAAGCCTCAGTCTGTGGCTTGGAGCTGACATATGCAAATTAGCCACCATCTTGGCTGGCGATTAATTTGCATATCTTGCTGATTAGCCAATGGGAAGGGTAGCAGTCGTACGGATAATTACCATTTTCTCTTTTATTAGATTAGATAGATTATTAGAGAAGACTAGAGGCCCGATCCACGAAAATTTGTGCAAGAGTAGGCCTTCCTTCCCCCAGCTGCTGGCACTGGCTTCCCTCCGGTACCTGGGACCCGGGCTCCGGGCTTCCCTCCTTCAGCCGCCAGCAGGCACCTGGGACCCGGGCTGGCTTCCCTTGGGCCACCCACAGGCACCTGGGACCCCGTCTGGCTTCCCCCAGGCTGCCCACAGGCAGCCGGACCCGCGCTAGCTTCCCTCTGGCCCTGGCTTCGTCAGGAAGGATGTCCGGAATGACATCCAGAAGATGTTCAGTCTAATTAGCATATTACCCTTTTATTATTATAGATAGTTACGTGTAAATCACCTCAAACCATACCAGGCAAGACATAGGCAGTTAATAAAAGTTTGCCGCAGCAGCCTCACTTTATCCGCGGTTTTGCTTTCTGTGATTTCAGTTACCCATCATCCACCATGGTCTAAAAATATCAAATGGAAAATTCCAGAAATAAACAATTCATAAGTTTTAAACTGCACATCATCTACTAGTGTGATGAAATCTCATGCGTCCGGCTTCATCCTGCCCAGGATGTGAAAGGTCCCTTTGTTCAGCATCTGCATGCGGTATGTGCTAGCTGCCTGATAGTGACTTAGCATCCCTCTTGGTTATCAAACAGACTGTCACAGTGTGGCAGTGCTTGTGTTCAAGTAACCCTTATATATTACTTCATCGTGGCCCCATGATGAAGGGTAGTTATGCTGGCAATTCAGATGTGCCATAAAAGTGCTTGTTAAATATTGTGAGAAGGTTACGAGGAGCCTAATGCTATGTCACAGTGCCTACATCATTTGCCTCACTTCATCTCATTGTGTGGGCATTTTATCGTCTTGCATTATTACAAGAAGTGTGAGTTCAGTACAAGATATTTTGAGAGAGAGACCGCATAACTTTTACCACAGTATATTGCTACAATTGTACTATTTTATTATTAGTTATTGTTGTTAACCTCTTACTGTGCTTAATTTATAAGTTAAACGTTATTATAGGTATGTATATATAGGAAAAGCACAGTATATACAGGGTTTAGTATTATCTGTGGTTTCAGGCACCCACTGGAGTTCTTAGAATGTATCCCCTGTGGATAAGGGGGGGGGGGTTGCTACTGTATTATTATTTTATTTCATGTCAAGCCTTATATTCAGTTTTAAGGCTACTGGGATGAATATAGCAACATCCCTGCTCTCTTCCACAAGTTAGGGTGATAAACCATAGTTAGAATGTGATATTCAGTAGGAGACAATGTTTCATGGAAACACAGAGAGGGGGTGGGAGGGTCAAAGAAGGCTTCCTGAAGGAAGGGACACCTGACCTGAGTCCTGTAGGACAGATGGAAGTTCAGCAAACCTAAAATGTAGGAAATTTGATCCCAGCCTGGAGTGGCATGTGCAAGGCCCTGAGGACTTTTAGAATATGGTGTTTCTGTGTAGGAGGACCTTGGGATGAGTGTAGTAGGTATCTATTGCTGTGTAATAAGTTACCCCAAAACAAATGGCTCAAAACATTGCTTATCTTACATTTTCTGTGTGATAGGAGTCTGGGTGTAGCTTAACTGGGTTCTCTGGCTTAGGGTTTCTCACAAGGCTGCAATCAGGATGTCTATCAGGGCTGCACTCATCTCAGAGCCAAACTGGGGGAAAGGACTTGCTCCAAGCTTACTCACATGATTGTCTGAAGGACTGAGCTCCTCAGTGCTGTTGACTAGTTCTTTTCCACAGGGTGGCTTTCAGCAGGCCTGTTCACTTCAGCAGAGCAAGCCAGAGAGAGACAGTAAGACAAGAATCACAGTCTTGTATGTATAACCTAATCTCAGAGTGGCAGCTCATCACTTGTGCTGTATCCTATTTGTGAGAAGCAAGTCACTAAATCCAGCCCACACACAAAGGGAGGGAAGGGCGTACAAGGGCATGAATATCAGGATATAAAGATCATTTAGTCATTTCTGAAGATGTCTACCACAACTGCCCTCAGGCCCCCAATGCAAAACACAGTAATCTCTTCCCAGGGTCCCCCAAAATCTCATCCTATCATAGAATCAGGTTCAGGTGTGGATGAAGCTCTTGGGTATGTTCCTTAATACAGGTTCTAGAATACTGTTCCTCCAGATCTGTCCGTCTGTGAAACTAAAGAGACAAGTTATATTCCCCACATGCCCAATATGTACAGGGCTGGGATAGGCCTAGGCCAGTGATGGCGAACCTATGACACGCGTGTCAGAGGTGACATGCGAACTCATTTTTTTGGTTGATTTTTCTTTGTTAAATGGCATTTAAATATATAAAATAAATATCAAAAATATAAGTCTTTGTTTTACTATGGTTGCAAATATCAAAAAATTTCTATATGTGACACGGCACCAGAGTTAAGTTAGGGTTTTCCAAAATGCTGACA
>NW_005360425.1:23408-70915 GCF_000412655.1 Myotis brandtii | reverse complement strand
TAGCTCCGCCTTCTGAGCTGTTGGTTCCTCCCTCTGAGTCATCCTTCTTTTTCCATGAACAGAAACACATGTTTGAGGCTGACTTTTCCTCGGTCGGCTTCCTACTGCCAGGTCTGGGTGTCCCCTGACCTTTTACTTTGTGCTGTCTCTGTCCCTGTCAGGCCAAGCCCCCACATTTCTTCTGATAATAGGTTTTCTTAAAAACTTTGTGGGTCTCCTAGACATCTCATTGAGATTCACTTACACAAAAGCCACACCCACAGATTTCTCTGAACTAAATCCCTGTCTACCTTGGGCTTCTGCTGGGATGGCCAGGGGACAGTGCTCTCAGGCTTCCCAGAGGCCCCATTGTTTGACCTAGAGGATTTGTGAGGCACCCTAATCTCTTTAAAGGGCCTTTGTGTGACTAAGTAAGACTCTGATCCCCTTGATCTGCCTGAGGTCTTAACCAAAGGCTGCAGTCACGGCCTCGGCTTTATCTCCAGTCCACCTTTTCCTGATAGTGCTCAAAAACCATTTTTTTAAATGTTAGCATTTTTTGATATCTTGGGAGACTGAGTATTTTCAAAACTAGCAAGTCCTGGATCCTTTTTATTTAACAATCTTTCCCTAGTTTTGTATCTCTTCTCACATAAGCAGCAAAAAGGAACCCAACAGTACCGCCCCCACTTAGCTTAGACATGACTTTAGCTGGGTCACTTAGTCCTGGATCCTTTTTATTTAACAATCTTTCCCTAGTTTTGTATCTCTTCTCATATAAGCAGCAAAAAGGAACCCAACAGTACCGCCCACACTTAGTTAGACATGACTTTAGCTGGGTCACTAAGTTTAATAAGGCATATGATCTGCCTTCCAAATAACTGCAGACAGCAGTGTCACTAGCTTCCTGCAACCACATAGCAAGGGCCCCTCCTCCATTGTCCAGTAACCTGCTCCCCATGTCCTCTGAGCCCTCACTGGCAGCATCCTTAAAATCCGGATTTCTCCAACCAGCTCCTCAGAACACTCCCAGCCTCTCCCACTGCCCAGCCACAGCCATCTCATGTATTTGATATTTTTCAGGACACTATCCTTCTCTTGGTACCAGCATGTGCATTCATGATGACTTTTAGTTTGTTACAAATTATCCCAGACCTAAGTTTGGCATGAAACAACAACTATGATAGTTTCTGTGGGTCAGGAATCGGGCACGGCTTAGGTGGGCTGTCACAGCTGCCGTATAGGTGTCCCCGGAGGTGGCTAGTGATCCCCTCCACACTCACTCATGGCTGTTGGCGGGATGCATTTCCTTGCAGGCGCTTTGACTGAGGGCCTGTGTTCTTCACTGGGCATTGATCAGAAGGCACCCTCTCAGTTCCTTGCCACAGGGGCCTCTCCATAGGGCCGCTTTCAGCGTGTCAGAGTGCTTAGAGCAGTGATTCTCAACCTTCTGGCCCTTTAAATACAGTTCCTCATGTTGTGACCCAACCATAAAATTATTTTCATTGCTACTTCATAACTGTAATGTTGCTACTGTTATGAATCATAATGTAAATATTTGATATGCAGTATGGTCTTAGGCAGGCGACCCCTGTGAAAGGGTCGACCGCCAAAGGGGTCGCAACCCACAGGTTGAGAACCGCTGGCTTAGAGTGAGCAAGCAAGGAAGTGAGAGAGAGAGGGAGTCAGAGTCTTTTAAAGCCTAGTCACTTCTGAAGAAGAGGCACCCTGTCACTTTTGCCCTATCCTGTGCATTAAAAGTAAGTCCCTAGGTCCAGCCCTCACTCGAAGGAATTGCACAAGGGTGTGAATACCAGGAATTGGGGATCCCCGTGAGCCATGTCAGAAGCTGAGTGTGGGGGAGAGTGCAACTAAAGAGGCAGCCATGGCCTGATTATGCCGTGTCAGACTCCCATAGGTGATGGCAACAATGGAAACATTTCACTGTTGAAGGGGAGGAGTCTCAGAGCAGAGGGAGAATGGGAAAGAGAGTGATGGGTGGGAGAACTGTTGCAAGGAAACTGTCACAGGGGATGGCCACACAAGGGAATGCTTATTGTATCACTGCGGACCTGACCCAGAGGTCAAAGCCAGTCTTCGGGGTCACATGGCCCCTCAGGACCTTTGGCTATGCTCCCCAGCTACGTTTTGTGTATTGTTCTCACCTTCTTTAAACCATCCTTTAAATCTAGGGCAGGCACCCCGGTTCATGGAACACTTCTTGCACACCAGGCCTCATTTACAGTGACATCCCAGACATTTCATTTATTCTCCTGCACACCTGTCGCAGGTAGTGCTTGTGGGAGTGTGATTCGAGGCGCAGGCCAGGACTAAAGGGTGTCAGTGCCTTTGTGACCTCACCCTGATGGCCTCACCCTCTCCATGGACCTGACCTCAGCCTTTAGTGGAGGCTGAAATCAGCTATAAGATCCCATGTTGCTGTGTGGCCCAACACTAACTGATTATTTGCAACTGGGATCAGCTTCGCTGTTGGGATTTGAGGGAACCCCAGTAAATAAATATACTTCTTCCCCTATGAGTTCAGAATTAATTGGCAGGTATGGGAGAAAGACAGATGAGGATCAGCCTGTCACCCTTACTACTGATGAACCCAGTGGTGAGCAGACCTGAACACACTCCTCAGTGGGGGTGGGGGGAGGAGAAAGAAGAGCATGGTCACGCCTCCTCCCAACTCACCACGCAGATGAACCAGCCCACCAGGCTGTAAGGGGGAGAGAATTCCTCTGTGGCCTGGGAACAGGAGCCTCAGGACCACATGGGAACTTTTAGAAATGCAAAGTATAGGTGTGACTCCCGGAAATATTGACTCTAGGCATGGGCCCACAATCTGTTTTACTAAACTCGGAGGTGATTCTAATACAGGTCAAAGCGGAGACCCACTGGTCTTAGTGGTAGCTGTTCCCCATGGAAATAGGAGACCCAGGAAGAAATGTTCCCCTGGAACATTCTCCCAGCTGTGCCCACCTTCCCCCACCCCTCACCCCTATTCCTGGAAAATGAAACCTAAGAGAAGAAGTTCCATAGTGGATTTCTAGCTTTCAGCTGCTACAAGGAATGCCAGGTAGAGTCTCCTCTCCAAAAGGGATAAATGTCACAGATTTGATATTTGCTAGTCACACCTGTTTCTCTCACAGACTGTGGAGGGACTAGCATCCCCTTGTTGGCATTTGATAGTCTCTGAAGACTCGAGAATGACCAGTAACTGGAAGTTATGGATAGAAGCATATGGCTCTTCATGCTCTGTGGCTCCCGGTTGCACTTAGATTTCAAAATAAACTTGATAATGCCTGCCCCTCTCCAGCTTCATCTCACCAACACTCTCACACCTCCAGACATCCCTTCAATATGCCAAGCTTGCTCCTGCCTCAGGACCTTTGCACTTGCTGTCCTGCTGCTTGAAGAACTCTCCTCAGACCCTGACATGCCTGGCTCCTTCTTGCCCTCTAAATCCAACCCCACATGTCATCTCTGACCACCCATTTAAGGTGCCATCAGCCCCACATATCACTGTCAAGCTCACTGCCCTGATTTATTTTCTTCAGAACACTTGACACTTTCAAAAAATGACCTGGTGTGTTTGTTGACTTAGTCTTTGTCTCTCCCTTACTGGAATGTAAGAGATCAGGGACCTTGCTGTATCCATAGCATCGGGACGGTTCCTAGTCTATTGCAGGCCTAACATTTACATAAATATTTGTTGAATAAATGAATAGATGAATGAGTTAATGGACACAGGAAAAGGTTCTAAGAGCCCAGTGGAGCGTTTTCGTCAACAACCAGAGGGTGACGGGCCCAAAGACCCTGCCTTCCTCTTCCCACAGGATCAACTGGGCCAGTGGAGCAGGTCTGGAATGCAGGCACCACACCAGAGTTTCCACCTGCTTTTCCTGTCACCCATTACCTTAAGCATAGGCTTCCCCCTTCTCCTCGCCCTCCCCTGCCTCCCCCTTCACTGTCATTACATTATAGTCATTAGAAGCCAGCAGATTCGCACCCTCCTGTTGGCTTTTTCATAAAGAAATGTTAATGGAGTTATTTTTCAGCAGGGGCGCTGCAAACTGTTGTCAAAAACGCTGACTTGGCCACCCACATTGACATAATTAATCACACAGGAAACCAGAAAGAGGTGGCATGAGGGCTGGGGCCCAGCTGTGTAGCTGCACCCACCAAGAGCCCACAGGTCAGGCTGGAAACAAGACAATGCAACTAGAAACATTACCAAGTAGTTCAAGTCAGGATCGAATGAGCACTGGGGGTGCTCCTCTAGCTTCAAGCAATTGGTAACAGAGGAGAGGAAATTAAACAGGTAGGGTGGAGACTGGAAGGAGAAATACGGTTAAAGACAGTCTCTTCTAGAATTATAAGGAAGATGACATTTATTGAGTATTGTATTAGTTATCTATTGCTGGGTAACAAATCACCCTAAGCTTATTGGCATCAAACAACATACATTTATTATCTCCCTGTTTTCTGGGGGATCAGGAATCCAGTTACAGCTTAGCTGGGTCCATTGCTTGAAGTCTCACAGGGCTGAAATCAAGGTGTCATCCTGAGCTGAGTCCTCCTCTAGGGCTTAGCTGAGGAAGGACCTACTTCCCCACTCATGTGATAGCTGCAGTTCCTGTAGTTGTAGGACTGAGACCTTCAGTTTTTTGCTGGTTATTGGTCTGAGGCCACCTCATCTCCTGAGACTTCCCACTGTTCCTTGCCACATGGGCTTCCCCAGGTTGAAAGCTTACTTTGTCAAACCAGCAAGGAGAATCCCTAGAGCCAATCAACCAACAAGACTATCATCACATAGCCATGGAAGTCGCATCCCGTCCTCCTTGCCCTACTCTATTGGTTGGAAGCAAGTCACAGATTCTACCCACAGTTAATGGGAGGGGATCGGTACAGTGGGTGTGGGGAAGGGGAGCCATGGGAGAGCCTAGAGGGTGTTCACCACAGTCCCTATTATGTGTTAAGGGCTATGGCAGATACTTTTGCATGTGTTACATCATTTACTAACTAAAACAATCTGTAAGGCAGACATTACTGCATTGCATAGATGAGAAACCCGAGACACAGAGGATTGGGAACTTGCCCAAGATCCTGTGAAGGTTATGATGGAGGCCACTTGTATTGTGACACCAAGCTAATCTGTGCAAGCTTAGAGGCTGGGGTTCAGCATCTTTATAGTGAAGAGCAGGGCCTGTGGGAGGAAGGGAAGGGGTTAGCAAGATTGTTATAGCTCTCCATGAGACCAGGAGGAAAGGATGGGTGTGGTTGCATGTTGAGAAGAAAACTGAGAACACTTATGTCTGATGATCTCTATTTTCTCAGTGAAGCAGAAAATGTGGGTGTCTCCTGAGTGAGTGGAGGTTGGGCTGCAGGGGATGCCAAGGCAGGCTGGAACAGCAGCTATGGGGAATGAGAATGGGAACCTTGTCAGCATGAGTGCAAGGTTGCCAAGTAGCATAAAGCTGCTTCCTCCGGGAAGACTTCAGTGGTTGCCTTGGTGAGTGGTACTCATCCTGCCCCAGCATGTTGTGTAGTCTTCACTCTCCTCATCCTGCCTTGCAGTGCTGTGGATTATGCCCACGTCCTCCATTCTCATCAGAAGGAACATTCTTACCGGGCAGGAACCTAACAGTAGTCCCTGTTGGACTTCCTGGCACCCAGCACAGGGTCTGACACATGGTAGTCCTACATAATTCAGGATTCCTGCCTGATTTTAGACCCTGAATTTCTGAATGACACCATATTACCTCTCCTCTTCAAGGTTCACCCAGTTCTGACTTTTCAAAAATATGTATTTTTCACTTTTGAAAGTAAAAGTTTAAACAGTAGAGTATAAAATGTAAGTCCATGAGGGACTAAGGGTTGGAGGTGGGACTAGGGAAGTCTGTTGCATGCATAGCCTGGTGACAAAAAAAGCAGGCTTGCAGGTAGGCCCAGTCTATTTGATGTCAAGAAGTTGAGAGCCATTTTAAAATATTCCATCTGAATCTATATTGATTGGTATTAAATGTTGCCTACAGTATATTGTTGCCTGAAAAGTAGTTACAGTACAGACAAACCCAGAACAATTCCTGGTACAAAATTGCCTGTTTTGACTCCTTTTAAGTGGCAGAAAACCTAAGTCAAACCATCTTAAAGAAAAACTGAAATGTGGGGCCATCTTCAGTGATAAGTTCAGCCTGACAATGAGCCAAATGATTGTCATCAGCCCCCAGGGCTGCCTCCTCCCCTAGGACTCCTTGCACAAGTCCTGAGACCCACTCTGGACCAATGTGGGTCACATGCTCATCACTGAACCAATCACTGAGGCCAGGGGGATTCCATCTCATCAAACTTTGGTTGGGCTGAGACAGGGTGCCATGAGCAAGAGGAAAAGGAATGAATGCCATGTGGTGTTAAAGGCAGCACATCTCTCTTCTCTGTATACTATCCTTATATCCACAGAGAAATGGGTGGGTGCCCCCAAAATATCAACAGGGTTTTCTCCAACTTCTAGGACCTGGGGCACAATCAGGCAGCTGTTCTTATAAAATCAGCCCCGAGCTTCATCCTAACCAGGATAGGGACCACCACTGGAGTTTCATCCTGGCACTAATGGTATCCGAGCCTTACCGTGCTGTGGTTTATGCTGCAGGACCTGTTCTGAATTATGGGGAAACGCAGTCCCCTAAGGCCCACCTGCACTCCAGGCTTCTGACCTCCTGGTGAGGAGGCTGGCAGGACTAGTGTTCATAGACCTGGCCTTGAGGAAGGCTGTGACCCTGAGCAGGGCCTTCCACCCCGGATAACCACTTGGAACGGGAGACTCCTCCCTTCATGACTCCTAGCATCTTAATACCTGAAGACTCACACACCCCCAACCCCCGCCCAAATGAAGCCCTGTAGGTTCTGACCACACACATCCCTTTGGACACTGTTGCCACTTCTCTCAAAGTTGTCCCCTCCCCAGATGGGTTTCCAAACCCTACCACGCTACTCAAATCCGCAAAGCAGCAGCCACGGCCACTCTAACGCCACACATGAGACCAGGGACAGGCAGTACAGTTGAATGGCCTTTTATTTCTAATGGGAGCCACCAGCTGCAGCGGCCTCAGCCTGCCTGCACCCTCTGCACGGGTTCCTCGCCGACCGTCTGAGTTTCTTCCTGGCCATGCGTTGCTCGCGGTAGACTTTCAGCTCCTCGTAGTACTTAGCTCTCAGGATAGCCGCTCTGTCTTCGTACAGCTGCTTCTCCATGTCCGATTTTGCAGCCCACAGCTTCCCCGAGGCCTTAGCCACCTGCACGACGGACCAGGTGGGGTTCTCCCTCTTCAGCTGGGCATAGTGGTCTTGGCAGAAGAGTAGGAAGGATGATGGAGGCCGCCTGGGCGCGAGTGGGTCCCGCTTTCTCCGCTTTTTCTTCTTGCCAACATAGTTCATCATCTCTTCCTGGTATCGGGCTTTGTCGAGCTTGGCCAGGGCTTCATATTTGGACTTTTCATGCTTTGAGATGGACTTCCATTTTTCCGAACACTTTCTAGAGAACTCTTTAAAGCCAAGGAAGGTATTTGGCTGCTGCTCCTTAAACTTGTTTCTGTAATTCAATAAGAAATGGATGTAAGAAGAGACATTAACCTTGGGCCTTAGCTGGATTTCTTTTGCCATGTTCATCAGATCATATTTTTCTGGATTCAGTAACTTGGACAGCAGAGACTTTTGTCCCCACACTCCAGGAGCAATCTAGAAGGTGCTCTGCTTGTGGTGAATTGTCCTCTCTGTAAGAGCTGCAGGCAAGGGCCGGCCTTTTCAGTGGTAGTGACATTATTAGGTCGTAGAAGGGGATTGTGACATCATCCACAAACTGGCCACTCTTGGCATTTGCATAGAGGGACTCTCATTGGTTGGCTACACAATGGTCAATTTTTTTGCTTCTCATGAAAGATAATGATTTTTCTGGAGAAAGCTATTGAGTAGCACCTTTCCCTGGACTATTTCTCCCTGGCTTCCTGGAGGCAGCAGCTTTGCTCAGCTTTGGTTCCTCAGCTGCAGCAACAAACCATGGAATCTGCCTTCCTTGCCGTAACATTGACAAAATGCCGCTTCATCCCTTCCAAAGACAGGCTGGAAGTAAGGAACTCGAGGAGGTGGATGGCCCCAGAGCTGTCGTGATAAAATGGGAAGTCTTTCTGTTTGCTTCGAATAGTGGCAGCTCACACTGCACAAAGAGTTTAGTAGTAACTCTAAAAATAATCAGGCGTGACAGCTTTGACTCGCTTCCTGTCAGGACAGAGTTGTCTGATTTAAAACCTGAGCACTTGGGCTGTAAGTCTAAATTCTTCTTCCTCTGAAGAGATTTGAGGGAGCGGGGAGGGCAGAAGGGAGGAGAACCCTGACGTTTTGCTAATTGCATTTGAGATCTAATCCTTGGTATATCAAGTGGACTCATTTCAGGGTTCCCCACTTCTTGGGGTTAGAAGGCCCAGGTCTAACAGCTACATTCAAATAAGTTGGGCCTCTGGCCTTTTGTAAAAGCAGTCGCAAATATCCCACCAGTCTTCCAACTGGAAGAAAAAGAAAAGTTCAAGTGTTGACCTTTGGTGACCAAGGGGTACTTGCTTGTATGATAATGGAGTTAATATAACTCAGTGGTTGATGATAGGACTAGAAAATCGAGCCTCATTAACATAAACCTTAACCTGGTTAAGGTAAAACAGCCGGGAATAGGTGGGAGTGTGGATTTGGACTCATTTGCCTGACACAGGCCTTGCTTCCTCCCTCTGATAGAAAACTAACTGCTCCTGTGAGGGCCGAGGGTCCAGGTGAGCCTGACAAAGAAACTTGCCGAAGACTAGACTGCATTTAGAATTTTTGCCAAGTTCATTCCAAGGGCCCAAGATTGACTTCATTTTCCATCTTGTGTGAAAGAAGGATGGAAACCGACGAGAGACCCAGTCTTGAATTCTAGCCCAGCTCTGCCGAGGGCCACCCAAGCCATCCCCTTTCTTGCTGTGAGCTTATGATTTCTCATCTATAAATCAGTGCGGTGGACTGGCCAGAACAGGCCCTCCAGCTGACATGCTATAGTTCTGTGGCTGGATTTGGGGGCCTCTGAGATACCAGGTGCCAGCTGAGAATGTCTGGGCTAGGGTAGGGGGGAGAGGGGCCTGGCCATGAGAACAATTACTCTGAGGACATTCGTCAGCCCAGGTCACTTTTTCCACTCCAACTTTTTCTCCCAAGAGGCCACAGGTTGGCTCACAAGATGAACCCATGATAACCATCTGGGCCCACCAGATCTAGGAAGAAAAGGTATAAAAGCGTAAAAGCTATGGCAGTCCTTGGTTGTTCGGGTCACATCCCTGACATGGAGGGATGAAGCGGGAGCCGAGGGTCCTTTGTCTGAAGCTTCCAGAGGGTAACTGTCCCCTGCTTTCTAGATCAGTGCTGTGGGTGCTGGTGTCTGAGGTCTGCTCCTCCAGAGCCCCTTACCTACCTCTGCACTCTGCTCTCTGACCCATATGCACCACATCAATGGATCCTGTGTCCTCTGACTTCCATTTGTTTGACCAGTGGAGATCCCAACAGGAGATGAAGGAGGGAGGAGGTGAGGTCAAGGCATTTACTCTCCTGGCTCCCTCCCAGGGGGCTCAGCTGGAGCTGGCTCTCAGTCCCTGGACCGAACACCTCAGCTTCTCCTTAAAGCATCCTCTCTAAATCACAGACCCCTTCCAGGTTCAGGAGCTGCCCCCTCTCCTTGCCCCCACTTGTTGAGGTGGCAGGAACTCTGCTTTAACTAGCCTCAGAGGACTAGCTGTCCCTTGTGTCTTTCCCACACCTTGCCCTTCCCTTTGTAAACAGCCTCTTTATTAAACACTCTTTGAATTCATCTAATTTGAGTGGCCATCTGTTTTCTGCTGGGGCCCTGATCAGTGCCATCCACTATGAACAGCCGTGAGGTGGATAAAGTGTGGACATCAGTCCAGGTAGGAGGGTATTGAGCTTCTGGATACCCAAGAGCAGAGCAGTCACACCATCTGGCATGGTCTGCATGGCCAGGAGTGCCTGCCAGGGCAGTGGCAGGACAAGACAACCAGGCCCAGGAAGAAGTGTCTCATATCCTTGAGATGACGTCCAGGCAGGGCCAGGCAGTAAATAGTTTTAGGTTTTATAGGCCACACAGTTTCCGTTGCAAGTACTCAACTCTGCCCATTATAGCTCAAAAATAGCCATAAACAATATGTAATGAATGAGGGCAGCCGTGTCTCAATAAAACTGCAAAAACATCTGCCATCCCCATCCATTTTACATCATGACCCATTTATTTATGCACATGCATACCTCATAATAATAATATTTACATAATGCCTAATTTGTGTCAGCCTCTGTTCTAAGCACTTTGCCTCTATCAGTTCATTTAGTCCTCATAGGAGCCCTGTGTAATGGGATGGGGTGCTGTTTTTCTTTTGAAAGATAAATGTCTTTGAGCACAGACCTTACAGAAACAAAAGTTTTTTGAAACCTCCATTTTCTATTCTATTCTGTTATAATCTTTCTCTATTTTATTTTGTTATTTAAACTACAACCCACAGACTGATCTCATGACTCCTTAATTAGTTTGAAAAACACTGTCTTAGGCAAGCTGGGAGGGAGCTCCCCTTTACTTGGTGATAAAATGAAATGAAAATCAGAACATGGCCTTTGGAGTCAGACAGACATAAGTTCAAATTCTAGCTTCACCACTTACTAGGCTGAGTAATTCCAGGCAAGTCTAGCTCATTACATCCTTCTCTGTGCAAAGCTTTGAAGTGATGATAAAAGCAAGGATTAACTCATTGAAATAATAGAAGCCCCTGACACTCCCCATCTCCTACAGTGTGGGCTGGATTAGGGACTTGCTTCTAATGAATAGAATATGGAAAAAGATTCTATCTTTACAATGGAGGTACCAAGTAATCAAAGTGAACATCAAGCCGTGCTGATATCACATCCTCCCTTTCTATGATGTCATTAACAAGAGCAGCTCCCCTCTGTGGTATTCTCCCCCCAAATCCATAAACCCTGGTCTAATGAGGAGCAAATATTAGACAAAACCAAAGTTAATGAACATTCTAGAAAATACTTGACCAATACTTTCCAAAAGCATCATGGTCTTGAGAAAACAATGAAAGCATGAGAAATGGACACAGATTGGAGGAGACTCAGTAGATGTGGTTACTGAATGCACTGAGAAATGCTGGACTGCGTCCTGGAACAAAAGAGGGAAGTAATGGACAGACTGGGCAGATCTGGATAAAGTCTTCAGTGGAGCTAACGGTACTGTAGCAATGTTGATTTCTTAGTTTTGATACATTAACCATGGTTATATAAGTTGCTAATATTAGGGGAAGCTGCTTGAGTGGTATTCAGGAAATTTCTGTGCTAATTTTGCAACTCTATTCTCATTTCAAAATAGAAAGTTTTGGTGTGTTTTTTTTTTTTTTTTAATCTCTTCAGCCCTGGCCAGTGTGGCTAAGTTGGTTGGAGCATCATCTTGTATACATCAAAAGGTTGCAGGTTCAATTCCCAGGCATGGGCACATACCTGGATTGTGGATTTAATCCAGGGTCAGGGCATGTATGAGAAGCAACCAATCAATGTTTCTCACATCAATGTCTCTCTCTCTCTTTCTCTTTCTTCTCTCTAAAATCAATAAAAACATATCCTTGGTGAGGATTTTTTTAAAAAAATCTCCCCAGCTGAAAGTATTGTGCGCCCAGGGTTGAGACAGCCTGCTCTGGACCCTTCTCCTTCAGGACACACAGGGCAGATTTTAAACCTCGATCACAGTAACATAAACTCTGGGCATATCTTTGTTGCAGTGTTTCTCAAATATGGGGGCATGCCGGAACCACCTGAGAAGCTTTAAAAAATCCCAGTGCTCAGGCCACAGTAACAGCAAGAGCAAAAGGACCAGGCACAGACAGGAATGTAATAAATGCTTTGATGCTTCCTCCACCCCCTTCTGCGGCTCCTCCACCTGCGGGCTGGGAATCAGTGGCTATGCGGGCCCTCCAAGCAAGGTATCTGTGGCAGGAAGAATGACTCCACCAAGACCCCAACATCTGTGAATGTTAATTTGCACAGCAAAAGGAACTCTGCAGATAGTTTATGTTAAGGATTTTGAGCTGGGAGATTATCCTAGATTATCCAGGTGGGCCTGATGTCTTTTCATGGGTCCCTGTAAGAGGAATCAGGAGTGTCAGTGTTAAGGATGGATATGTGATGACAGTTGCAGAGGGACAGAGTCTGAAAGAGATTTAAGGTGTTGCCCTGCTGGCTTTGAAGATGAAAAGACCACAAGCCAAGAAACGAGTCTGCTTAGACCAGCGGTTCTCAACCTGTGGGTCGAGACCCCTTTGGCGGTCAAACGACCCTTTCACAGGGGTCGCCTAAGACCATCCTGCATATCAGATATTTACATTACGATTCATAACAGTAGCAACATTACAGTTATGAAGTAACAACGAAAATAATTTTATGGTTGGGTCACAACATGAGGAACTGTATTTAAAGGGCCAGAAGGTTGAGAATCACTGGCTTAGATGCTGGGAAAGGCAAGCAAATGGATTTTTCCCTACAGCTCCCAGAGGGCTCCACAGCCCCGCTGACACTTTGACCTTAGCCCAGTGATATTCATTTTGGACTTCTGAGCCCCAGAATTGAAAGATAATAAATCTGTGTTGTTTCAAGCCACAAAATTTGTAGTAATTTGTTAAAGCAGCCATGGAAAGCAAACACAGTATCTTTCTCGTCTAACTGGTGGTCTGTAACTTTTCCTGTGCTATTCTTAATCCCTGCTTGTGTTAATAGAGATGAAATATTTACACTGATGTTTATTGTATTAGTTAAGGAGGCAGGGAGCATGAGCTATTCAATGTCACACACTCTTCTTCACTCACTGGCTAACCCATTATGTCACTAATTCACTCATTTGCTTACCAATTCATTCATTCACTCACCCATTCACCACTCATTTACACACACATGCACGCACACCACAATAAATAACTGTGAGTCCCTGGAGCAGTGTGGCTGATTTATGATGACCTGTGAGAAGCAGTCTCTAAGGGATGGACAGGTCTTAGAAAGGAAGGTGGTACTAGAGAAAGGAATCTGAAATTTCCTAGAAGCCAAACTAGTGGGGAAGGCAGGGTCATAAACCGTACACGTAGGCTTCCTTGGCTCTGACCTCAGGCCAGGCACTGTTACTCAATCAGATGTGACTGTGCTATTGTAATAAAAATAATGACAATGCTTTAAGTTTATCAACTTTGGAAGCCTAGACAGAGAGGTTAAGCGGAGACAGGCCTTCACGTTCAGGTTGGTTTGACTCCTGAGGCCATGTGCTCAGCCCCAGCTGGGAGTCTAGAGACTGCCTTGGCCAGGGTCAGGGAAAGGAGGAAACCGGGAAGCAGCAAGGCCAAGGAAGAAGGCAGGCAGAAGGAGAATGTTGTGTCTGAATCTCTGCACCGCAGGGAGTCAGGCGAGACTTTCTCATCTGGGCTGATGCTCATTCCAGATGGATCTGGTCAGGTGATCCCAGTTCACAGGATGCCCAGAGTCCAGCAGGTAGCCTGACCTGGACAGCCCACGGCACCACACCAGCCTCTGTGGAGGTGTACATGGAGCCTGCATCCACTCCTAAGGACAGGCGCTGACCGGAGCTGGCGGAGGTGTCAGCACCCAGCCCCATGGACCAGTGGACAGGAAAGGGGATTGATGATCAAGCACAAGAAGGGGATCAGCATGGTAGGCCAGGCATGCCTGCTTTCCTCAGGCAGGATGCAGCGAAAAGGGAGGAGATCTAGAGCAAGACCAGCAGAGGGGAGGGGACCCCACAGTGAGCCCTGCCTGCTTCCCAGAGGCCTTGACAAAGCCACTCCCTTGCATCACAGAGTCCGAGCCCCTGCCTCTCTGAGCCACAGCGGACGTCTTTGATTTTGTCTGCTTAGGACCCCTCCCATCTTTTGACATGTTTCTTCTTTTGAAGAACTGTCCCCAAACCAGTCCCAGGGTTCTAGTAGATGCCCATGGCACATCTCCCAACCAGACTAAGCAAAGGCCTCATTGACCCTTTTTGAGTTGGAACCAAGGAAAGAAGTCCTCTTCTCTCAGAATGAAGAGAGAGGGTGAATCAGGGAGCTCCTAAGGGTGGGCATGGCTCCAGCCTCGAGCAGCCAGCATTTGCAGTGGAGAGAAGGGAGGCAGCAGACAGAGCTCAAGAGAGATGGGGTGCTGAGAAGGCGGCCTGTGGCAGCCACGTCCCTGGGTCTAGTCATCCCAACCACCGCCCTGCTCTTCCTATGGGCTGGCCACCGCAGCCAATAATCTCTCCTCAATTCCAGACTGATTGGATCGGGATTTCGGCCAGGATTTCGGTCAGAGCTGCCAGACTCAGGCGGGGCTGGCTGGCTGCTTTCTGGGGGGAGAGAGGGAGCACCAATGATGCTCAAACTCACAATGGCAGTCAAGTGGCAAGCGAAGGCTGGCATGGGAGGCTCCTCGATAAGTCATGTCCAAGCATTTCCTCTGGGTGAGAAGTAGTATCCAAATGTATTCCCGACGGCCTCCGCGAGGCATACATTGCCACCCTCCCAGGAAGTGGGCAGGTCCCTTCTCTGAGTCATGCTGACAGTGAACAGGCAGAAGATGGCCAGCTGAGTAAGCAGGAGCTGGTGGAGGCCAGGCCAAAGGGAACGTGGCTGCCAAGGGTACCGGCCACTCTGGGTGCCACAGAGTGCCCTGTCCTTTCACCCCCATTCTGTTCTGTCACTAGAGGGGATACAGTTGTCCTTACTTCCCCAGTGGAATCTAGGCCAGCCTGCTCCTGGTCTGCTTTATCCCTGTACACTATGGAGCAGCAGTCACCAACCGGTGGTCCGTGAGGTCCTAAAGGTTGGTGACCACTGCTCTGGAGAATAGGGTTTACGGCCGATGAGATGGTATCACCTTTCTTCTCAGACCTAAGCAAGGGAGGCAAAGAGTTCACATCTGTGAGGCGCCTACTGTGTGTCTGGCACAGTCCTGGACATGCTATATCCACCACCACGGTTGTTCTGCACAGATGAGGAAACCGAGACTCAGGAGCTATGGCACAGGTCCACCTTTACACAGCTGGTAAACAGTGGAACCCAGGTTCAAATGCAGGACTGTCGGATTCCAGAGGCCCGGCCCTTCACCCTTGACCTTTCTAAACCTATTGCCTCTGTGTAGGGGAACAAGACAGGAAATGAACCAGACAGGTGACCTTTCTACCTTGGCAGAAACCTGAGCCAGGAAGGGGAGGGGCCGTGTGGAGTGTAAGCTTGCCTTGGTCTCCAGGCTCCTGAGGCCTGCACCCCATTCCTGGGCCACGCCTGATGGAGGTAGTCTCTAGTGTCTCCAGGCATGGGGACCATTAGGTCTCCACGCAGGATCTCAGTTCTAATCTGTAGTAACAGAGACTTAGGTGCAGCGAATGGGCAGCTGAGGTCGCAGCAGCTGGTCAGGGCTGAGATTGCTCTTAGATTCTGTCCCAGTCAGATTGGAGAGGACCTGGAGGAGGACGAATGTACAAGGCACAGGACGGTGTATAAGAATGAAGGAGAAGTAGAAGAAATGATGCTCAGACACCTTGTTTGCAGATCTCCTGGGGGCAAGTCTGATTGGCCCTGCTCGGGTCACATGCTCATTCTACCCCCACCCCCCAGTGCCATCAGCTGTGCCCTCAGGGTTTCAGGAGCTGTGGGTTGAGACAGAGGGAGACTGATCTTCTAAGGCAGGGGTGGGCAAACTTTTTGACTGGAGGGCCACAATGGGTTCTTAAACTGGACCGGAGGGCCGGAACAAAAGCATGGATGGAGTGTTTGTGTGAACTAATATAAATTCAAAGTAAACATCATTACATAAAAGGGTACGGTCTTTTTTTTTTTAGTTTTATTCATTTCAAACGGGCCGGATCCGGCCGTGGGCCGTAGTTTGCCCACGGCTGTTCTAAGGATTCTACCCCCACCCCCCAGTGCCATCAGCTGTGCCCTCAGGGTTTCAGGAGCTGTGGGTTGAGACAGAGGGAGACTGATCTTCAAGCACTCAGAAAAGAATGGAAGTACCTGATTGAGACCTGGAGACAGAAGAGGAGAGAGTTGGGCAGCCCCTTGAAAGGTTGTAGGAGATCCACCAGGAGATTCACCCAGAGCGTGGCACCTGGCACCAGACCCAACCCATCCTGTTCACTTCAGCATCATGGGCACAGCCTCTCACAGAGTCAGATAATGCCTCACCCAGCAGTCCCGCCAATGAGCAGCTGAGCTGGAAATGGAAGGAACTGACACCCCAAGCCACTCCCAGAACTTCTCAGTGTAACATCCCCAGGACATCAGTAATGACATTCTCATCCCTCCTGACAGCAAACACAGCCAGGATCCCTGCCCCTCAGCTCTCCCAGGCTCACATGCATGCCTCCAGGGTGCAGTGCATCAAAGGGAAACACATTAACCTGATGTAGTTAGTTGGTGTGGGTTCCCTGGAGCTGACAATTAGCTGCACAGGGAAGGGCCCTGATCATTTGTTGAGTTTATTGAGTTGCTGCTGGGAAAGAAGAAACATTTGCTCACATTTATTACCAAACACCACCCATGCTGTATTGGGGATATGTCAACATGAGAAGAGTCCCCCCAAAAGATACTAGCAGCTGCCACATGAATGAGGAGCACAGCGAGGGCTGAGGGACCAAGGGGTTGGGGCAGCATGTCTTCATGGTAAACCCAGCATGACCTTCGAGGCCCTGCCTGCTGCCCCCAGGCTCACCTGCTCACCTGACCCCTGCTTTGCCCTATATATGTCGTCTGCTTCCACCAGCAAGATCTCATTCATGTGTTCATTCATTCAAGGGTTCCTCCTTCTAGTGAGTGATATTTACTCTGCCCTTTCTTTGTATCATGCACTCTGCAAGGTACTAAGGAAAGAACTGAACAAGAAAGAAACAGCTCCTGTCTTCAGGGAATTCACAATTTGGTGGGTGAGGCAGACCCCTGAATGCCGCTGGTGAACCAAGCACTATGGTAGGGAAAGGGCAAGGAGTCCAGAGGTACGTGGAAGAAGCCAACTTCTTGGAGCCATTGGCTGTAACATGACACTTGAAGGATGAGCAGGCAATAGCTAGAAAAGGTGTGGGTGTGGATCAAAGTGGGCAGGGAGGATTTGGCAAGGAAGTGAGTTCTTGATCACTGGAGGTATTGAAAACATCTCTACCGACTCTTTGTCAAGAATGCTGTATTTGGGCTTCATACATAGCTGGGCATTAGACCTAGGAGACTTCTGAAGCCTTCTCAAATAAGATTTTAAGGCTAGCTGGTTTCCTCTCTCCTGATCACAAATTAGAAAAGGTGTTCCACTATTGAAAGCAAGAGAATGCTGTTTGTTCATTCGTAAATTCTTTTATTCATTCAAAGGCATGTGTATGCTTAACCATCTCCACCAAAGCAGCTGCCTGGAGTAACTGGCCCTCCTATGGCCTTGATAGATCTTCCTGACCCGTGCCTGTGGTGCTGTCAAGCCCAGCTGCCTGCAGACCGTCTCCCATCCCCACCCTCAATGCCTGTGCACTCCCTGCTCCCACCAGCTGAGTCTTGCTCTTTCTGAGAATCAGATGGGTTTGTTGCCAACTCTCTCGTGCCAGTCATACTTGTTATTGTAATTATGTGATTTAAATTAAACATCACATAAACTGATGAAATATGAGTGTGAAAGGAAATATAGTTGCATCTATGGAAACTAAATTGAATGCTTTGGAATGGCTCCATGAAGGGAAAGCTCTGGAAAGAATTGCTTCCTAAATATTAGGTGTGCGTGAGTGAGGCAGCTGTACCCACTGAGTCAGTTCCACTGGGACAGGGACCAAGTCTGTCTTGTTCACTACCACGTCCCCAGTGCCTAGCACAATGCCTGGCACATCATAGGTGCTCAATAAGTATTTTACTGGACGAGCTATAGCAAAATTGGAAATGGTGAATGATGTATTATGGGAGTAGTATATGCAAGATAGACAATGCAGAGAATGAACCCATAGTTAAAGGAAAGGCTGTGGTCCTGCATTAAATGGATTGGCAAATAAATGTACATTCAAGTATTTTATATTATAAGGAAATGTTTAAGCTACTTATGCATTTTCTTATTATTCACTACTTAGAAAAGTAATTTTTTTTTTACCAACCAACTATATCAGCAGAAAGGCCTCTATGGTAAGTGTCAATAAAATCTTTCTATAAAGGGCTAAATAAATACTTTTGGTTTTGTAGGTTATAGTTTCTGTCACAACTACTCAACTCTGCCACTGTAGCGTGAAAGCAGACAATATGTAAATGGATGAGTATGGTTGTAATCCAATAAAACTTTATTTACAAACAGCCAGCATGCTAGAGTTGGCCAACCCCTGTTCTGTGGAAGTGATTTGTTCTGTCAGGAACTGTGTTGTGTTGGTGAATATACCAAGAGAAAGAAGATCTGTCCCTGCTCTTAGGGAGTTTGCCTTCTAGACAGAGAGATGGACAAGTCAAAAGATGATCATGATTTGGTGCGCCCAGTACAATGGCAGGGGCATGTGCATGGTGCAAAGGGGACACAATGGAGGGAACTGCCCCTCTGGTGGGAGCAGGGGAAGGGAGAGGTGGAGAAAAGGAGACACTTCGTTAGGTTCATGGGATGAGTGATTTTTTTCCTGGGTAGTCAGGTGGGACAACAGAAGGGCATTCCAGGTATACAGGGAATAGCATATGCAAGGCATGGAGGCATGAAAGTAGCTAGAGTCAAAGAGGGTGTCATTGGAGAGGGAAGGCATGAAAAAGTTTGGGCTTAATCCTGGAGCCAGTGGGCCTTCACCAGGACATTTCTAGAAGGGTTTCCAGTTGCATCCTGGTGTCCTTTCCATCTCTCAGGGAGAAGCGCAGTGGGCAGGTGGGAAGGAAAGAGGGCCTGGGAGTGGGGATAAGGTAAGGTGGTGATTACCTGCTGTATTTCATATTCTTCCCAGCCAGCCTTGAAGATGGAGGGCTGGTTTATGGTTGGCCCCGGGACACAGAGATGCTTTAGCTCTGAATCAGATCCAAGCGGTGCACATAAATTAGTTAAGACATAAAGCCCACGGAGGTATTCTAGGACAGCGGTCGCCAACCGGTGGTCCGCAGACCACTGGTGGTCCGTGGGGTCCAAAATGTTGGCAACCGCCGGTTTAAGGAAATATTTGGAGCAGTGGTCGCCAACCGGTGGTCCGCAGACCACTGGTGGTCTGTGTGGTCCTGTAGGTTGGTGACCGCTGTTCTAGGAGCACAGAAGTCAAACGCTGTATTGACTGAGAGTGGAGGCTCCAGAGAGAACAGGACATTGCAGTTAAATCCTGTAGGTTGCAGGCCTAGCAGGGACTCCCCATATCTAGGGAACCACAGTGGGAGTAGCACCCAGTGGCAAATACAGTGCCTTGTATACAGTATATGCTTGGTGAATATGTGAAGGAACGAATATTCTCCTGAGAATGTCAATTTCCAGGAATGATGAGATTTACACCAAGATCTCATAACAGTCCTCCCCCTCGGTCCCTTGCAGAGTCACTGTCATCTTGTAAGGGTGGCTCTCAGCACCCCAACATCCTGACTGTGGGGGAAGCTTCTTAAGAAGAAATGCTTCCCACAAAGTCTGCTCTGAGCTCTCCTGTTACCAAGAAAAGAGCTTCGAGCTTTCTGCAGAGGAACTCAAAGCCAGTTTTCCCATAATCAGCTACACGCATTAAAGGGAGTGATTTTTTTTAATCCTCCCAAGTCAGATTCCATTAATGAAGCCCCATTTAACGGAAGTCAATTTACCAAAAAGGGAAAAAAAATGGAGTGTAATTGCTTAAATACATTTTATGTTGTACCGCAATAGCAATTTCCTGGGTGAACTTGGAATTCCCCAAGCCCCCCATAGTGAAATTAATGTGGACAGAAAGGTTTGAAAGGAAGAATCTCTCTTTGTGTTTCTCTCCTTTAATTATGATTCTAAGAGGGATCAAAATTAAAGAGGATGCTGGAGGGAGGGGAACAACAGGAACAAAATGGAATTCAGCCTAAACTCCACTGCCTTCTTCCTTCATGCCTGCATATTATGTCTGAGTACGTAAGCTCTGAGTGTGATGGCCTGGGTTTGAATCCCACCTCTGCCAGTTAGTAACTGTGTGATCTTGAGCAACTTACCTAACTTCCCTGTGCAGCCAGGTGGTACAATGGGAAATGGCATAAAAAGTGCAAAAGCAGAAAAGCACAAAAAAGCAGTCTGTGTTTCAGTTCACATAAAGTCTTCTATTTGGCTGGAGTGTGTGTGTGTGTGTGTGTGTGTGTGTGTGTGTGTGTGTGTGTGTGTATGTACGTACGTACATACGTACGTACTCAGGGAGGGCAGGCAGGTGTGAGTCATACCAGGAAGGCTTTACTGAAAAAGTGACATTTGATCAGTCTCGAAGGAAGTGTGGGAGTGAGCCAGGTGGAGGTCTGAGAGAAGATCCAGGTAGCAGACAGAGGGATTGTCAAGCGCAAAGGCCCCGAGGTAGGATCAGGCCTGGCCAGTTTTGAACTGCAAGGAGATCATGTGGCTGGTCATAAAGAATAAAAGGATAAGGAGAGGGGGAGACAGGAGAGAGAAGGCATGTAGCCATAGTGAGGTATTTTACTCGGAGGATTGGAAACTCAGAGTAAAATTTTAGTTTGTTTTTACTTAGCTCTGTTAAGGTACAATATACATAAACTAAAATTACCCATTTTTATTGTACAGTTCTCAGAGATTTGTCAAATGTGTGCATCCCATAAATTGCTGATTCTGTCTTCTGCTTCATTTAGTCTGCTGTTGATTCCTCCTAGTGTATTCTTCACTTCTGAATGGTTCTTTTTTATGGTTCTATGTCCTTTTTAATGCTTATTATGTCTTTGTTTACGTTCTCAATGAGATCATCTATTCTTCCCCTAAGCTCTTTGAGCATCCTCATAACTATTTTTTTAAACTCTGCCTCTGGTATCTTGGTTGCTTCCATTTCATTTAATTCTTTTTGGGGAGATATCTCTTATTCTTTTTTGGGGGGCATATTTCTTTGTCTCTGTGTATTAAGTAGATCTGATATGATTCCCAAATTTGTTATAATGGCTTTATGATGTAGGTTTCTTGTTGGGTTCAGAAGCACAATCTTCCAGATCACCTGAGCTTGGTGCTCCAGGAATGCTTCTTGTGGGTAATGTGCACTTTCCTATTATAATTGAGTCTAGAATGTTGTTGGCCCTTTTGTGGTGCGGTTTACCCTCAGGCTGGCTGACTATAAGGATGAACCTCTATCACCCGTGTATGAGTCTCTGTGCAGGGCTGCCCCCGAAGTGGAATTGTTTCCAGCAGGATCTGGTGCCTGCCACAATCCCCCTTTGGGTATGCTGCTTGTGTGGCTAGTTGGGTCAAGCTCTGGTGTAGTCTGAAGGCCACCACTGGTTGTATTGGTTCTGAATCACTTGGGCAGTGTTCTGGTACAGGTTGATGTCATAAATCGTGTGTAACCAGCCTTGGGTTACCTGTCTGGAACTACCACACTGTTCACTGTTTGTGGCTGCATCTACTGGACCTGGGTGTGCATGGGAGGGGCCAAGCTGTGTACAAGGGTCAATTTCCTTCAGCTTATAGCTGGGGGCAGATTAGAGGCTACCTGGTCTTCCTGGAGTCTGCTGAGGAAATGCTGCAGAGTGGGCCCAGGCTGGCCGTGTTCACAGGAAGGGGGAAGCACTTACTGAGTTTCCTCCAAAAGCTTCTCCAGAGAAAGAACACACCAAAGATCCCCGCTGGGTGCAGCCAGCGTACCCTCTGCAGGACTCAAGCACTCAGAGTGGTGTCGCTAGTAGTTGGGGACCTGGTAGTGCACTCTCCAGGCAGGTACTGGAACAGTAGGAGTGCTTGAGCTGGGAAGATGTCTGGGTCTCTAGCAGACTCTCTGCTCTCCCAGGCAGATTGAGTCCCCGCTGGTTTTCACCACCAGATGCACTGTGGGCTCCTCCATCTCTGCTGCTCTGGGTTGGGGATCCCTGCATGGGGTTGAGCCCCACGCTCCTAGTAGGAGGGAGTTTTGCAGCTGAGATATTCCTCTGGTTTCTCAGCCACTCCACCTGTGTGGGGGGGGGGCGGAGGGTAGGGGGGGGGAAGCTCATCCTTTTCTGTGTCTCCACCCTCTTACCAGCCTCTGTGTGGCTTCTTCTGTAAATCCTTTGTTATAGTACTTCAGTTTAGCTAGCCTTCAGTTGGTTACTCAGGTTGATTGCTTTATAATTTAGCCATAAATCTGGTTTGGCACCGATTGGGAGGAGGTGAGGGTAGCTTCCACCTATTCTGCAGCCACCTTGGCATGTGTAAATCGCACGTAACTGCCACCTTGTTCAGGATAGAGAACATTTCCACTGCCCAGAAGGCCCCTTGTACTCTTTCCCAGGCAATGCCATCTGTAACACCCCAGCTCTGGCCACCACAGTCTGCTTTATCTCGCTGTAGATTGGTCTTTCCCAGAGTTGGATGTAAATGGAATTGCACAGCATATACTCTTATCACTCAGCATACTGCTCTTGAGAGTCATCCCTGTTGTTCCATGCATCAGTACTTTTTACTGGAGAGTTTTGAATAAAGCATGACACCATCTCCACAGCAGAGTTTGTTGTTAATCCTCACCTGAGGATATTTTTTCCATTGATTTTTAGAGAGAGTGGGCGGGAGAGAGGGAAGCAAGGAGGGAGGGAGAGACAGAACATCAAAGTAAGAGAAACATATGCCCAACTGGGACCAGAGATCCAACTTGCAACCCAGGTACATGCCCTTGAGCAAGAATCAAACCTGGGACCCTTTGGTACGTGGGCTGATGTTCTAATCACTGAGCAACACCAGCCAGGGCACACACACACAACCCGCCCCCCCCTCGCCCCACCTTTCTTTGATAGATGCCAAGAAAACTCTTAAATGTGCAACATTTACATCCAGGGAGGTAGAAGCAACTTAGGACCCTGCAAGGTTAAGCCTTGGGAATTAACAACAGGATCCATAAGGTGGGAGGTGACCCTTGGGGCTTTGCCAGGCTGTACAGTTAGGGGTTAAAGCAGATCCCGGGGCTGGCTTCTGGTTACAGTCTTGATCATTGCTCCCATCCTGCTCTTGGGACCCCATTACCCCCCATCTGCCCCCCTCCCCTTCATCCCATTTTGCAATAAACAGCTTTTGGTTTTGAATTATTCAGGTAATTTCTCCCTCTTTTTACTTCCTTTATGTAAATAGCCTCTAAGCTTTGTCATTGAGATAGAATTGAATTTGGCCTGGAGAAAAAAACACAACCCACAATACTGTTTGTGGCTCCTTAAAAAACTTAAATGACTCGGCCTGTAATAAACTACTTTAAATGGGATCTGGTGAAATACAGTAATTGGTTTCTATAATAGCTCTTACCATAACAATATGGGTTATATTCCTGGAGTTTAGTGTATGTCAGCATTTTCATTATAGTAAAAACTCAGTGATGCAGGGTGTTGAGCTCTGTGGTTAGTTCTTTTGTTTAGTACCTATTAATGGAGACCTACCATGCTGGATCTCTTCTGTTTGCTCCTCCAGATCCTCTCCCCTCCCTATGCTTCCTGTCCCATGCCCAGGAAGACTTACCTATCAGTATGCTCTCTTGCCCCCTGGCTTCCAATTGGACAAGATCAACAGAAGCCTCAGCGAGAGATTGGAGGAGGGGAGGGAGGAGAGTGAGTTCCAGGTATTCATTCCTTGCTCCCTTCTGGTGCAATTTGGACAAACTGGCTGCAGTCTGGACTGAAGATCTGGGTCCATGCACCTCTCTCCTTCAGGGATAACCATTTGCTCTGGAAAGAATCATTTGCTTTGTGAAGAATCCATTAAACTCCTGAGATTATTCTCATACGACCTTGCCAGCTATTTTCTGCTGGAATCCTGACACTCCTGCTTTGTACCAACCATTCTGTTAGGTGCTTGGTACAAAGAGGAAGAATAAAAATGATGTGGAAGAAAATAGCAGCTGCCACTTACCAAGAGCTCTCTGTTTGCCAGGGACCATGCTAAGGTCTTTCTGTGTATTATCTCATTTAATCCTTGAAAGCCCTTGAGGGAAGGGTTATTATTGTCCTCGTTTTATAGAGAACGTCACAGAGAGCTTAAGTAACTTATAAGATCACACAGCTGATCCCTCCAGAGCCCACCCCTCTTTGCCACAGAACTACACTGCCATCTTTGAGGAGTTATCTGAGGGAGACACACACCTAAAATGAGTTATAATTTGAATAAAATACTGTGGCATCACAGAGGAGGGGCAAGGAAAAGTATATTGACTGAGCTAATACGTGTAAGGTACTGGGCTAGGTTCTTTACCCACAAGGTCTCTCATTTATTCCCACAAACTCTTTGGGGGCTGGTGTTCTTATTCTCATTCTCAGAAAGGTTCAGTATCTGGTCTTAGGTTACATTGGTAGTTAGTGGTGAAACCTGGATTTGAACCAAAATCTCTGTGGCATCAAAGCCAAGGAGAAGAGGAAAGGCTGTCCTGGGGCTGTGATATCTGAGAGCTTCCCAGAGTCATCATGGTGACGTGTGGTGCAGGGGTGAGGGTGGCAGGAGAGTATGTCCCGGCAGAAAGGCAGAGACTAGAACAGGCGACACATGGAGCGCTTAGGTGATGGAGGCAGTGTCGGGGAGTGGGAGCAGACGGAGCGAGGGTGACTGTGACCGAGGAGAAGCGTGAGGAGGCTCTTGCCTGATTTGATTGCAGGAGGAACAGAGGGAGACACTGGGCACCTGGCCAGCTTGGAGGCTGTCAGATAGAGGAGAGAAGATGGGGGGATATCTGGGGTGCAGGAGAGTCAGCAGAGCGAGGAGGGGAATCAAGGGCTTAGGCTGAGTGTGGTAGAGAAGGCCAGCAAGGAGCAGAGGCCAGTTCAAGCAGAGGACTGGGGGAAGGTTTGGAAGGCCAGTCTTGTGTAGATACTGGGGAGCCACGGAAGATACTTGTGCTCTGAGTAACTCTAGGAGGAAAGATCTGATTGAGCTGGAAGTTGGTTCAGGACGGCAGTTGGTCAAGAGGCCAGGGCAGTGACCAGTGACAGTGGGGGATATCCTGATGTCCCACCCACTGAACTGGACTGGCTGGAACCCTGAGGAGGCTAACCTAAGGGAGGAAGGGCGAGCCAGCAGGGACAGGGAGAGGAGCCAGAGGAGACCCAGGGCCTAATTAGTGGCTCCAAAATGGGCTCTCACACCTGTGAAGGGCCACACTGTCTATAGTGGTGTCCCCAGCCCTTTGTCCTGGCCCCTTGCAGGTCCCAGGGGCTTGCCAGGGGGAGCTGAACCTCTGCCTGGGAATGGGCACTAGCCACTGCTGGGGAGGGGGACACTGGTTCTCTACATGGGGCTGACCTTGCACTGGGGGTTCTGGGTCTCTCCTGGGGTGATGTGGACATCTGCAGGGGGGTACTATGCTGGGGGAGCTTGATTTCTCTCCTGGGGGGCAGGCTAGAGTCTGCTGGGGAGCTGGACCTCTGCTCCAGATCTAAAGGACCCGCCCCCTCCTCGGACATCTCAGGGAAACTGGGCAGTGGGAAGGCCCATGGAGGAGCCACCTCTTGCAGCTTAGGCCCTGGCTACTGGAGGCCACTGGGCCAGCACACCCCTCCCTTCTTGCTCCAGGCTTGGGCAGAGGCCCCAGCAGGCATGGGAAGTGGGGAGACTCCTGGATGCCTATTCCCCTGTCCCAACCAGCTGTGGTCCCTGACCTTGCCACCTTCCTGTCCCCATAGGTTCACTGGAGCCAGCCTCCCAGCCCCTGTCATCAGCAGCAAGAACTGGCTGCGGCTGCACTTCACCTCCGACGGCAACCACCGACAGCGTGGCTTCAGCGCCCAGTACCAAGGTAGGCAGGCCGGGGCTGCCACGGGTCCTCGGTGGGCGGCAGACGTGATACCAAGGGCAAGCTCACCCTGTCCCAAACTGGGTCTGGTGTGTAATGTGGCTTCAGGGCATACTCTTCTCTGTTCTTTTTTTTTTCCAATCCTCACCCGAGAATATGCTTATTGATTTTAGTGAGGGGGCGGGGGGTGGGGCGCAGAGAAAGAGAAACATCGATGTGAGAGAGAACACTGATCGGTTGTCTCCTGTACGTGCCTGACCAAGGATCAAACCTTTCAGTATATAGGACGACATTCCAACCACCTGAGCCACCTGGCCAGGGCTGAGGTCCTGTTCTTATTGCAGACACGGAGATCTGTATAACTGCATCTCTACATCTGCCTCTGCGGTCTGTGGCCCAAGGGAGTGACATTTCTCAAATGTGTAGGCCAAGTCGCCCCACTGCAGGCCGGGCTACTCATAACACTCAATATCGTGCTAGACACTTGATCAGCATCATCATATTTAATCCTCATCATTGCCCTGGGAGCAATGATGAGGATTAAATGTCACCATTCCCATTTTATGGACAAGGAAACCGAGCACAGAGAAATTAAGCTAGTTTCCCAAGGCCATCTGAACTGCCTTTTAAATCTAGAGTTCACCCTCTTAGCCTACCCCAGTGCAAAGTGGGAGAACAGTCACATGTCAGCCCTCTCTCATTTGATGTAGAGCACAATGCATTTCACATGTAGGCAACATAACTTAGGGAGCACTGTCGCTTAGAGGCTCAAATCTCTCAAGAGGTGTCAGTGGCCAGAGATCAGACCAGGAATGGCAGGTGGAAAATGCAGGGAGCAGATTTCTACTCCAATCATGGAGAATTTCTAACCCCAAGAGCCACCTATAGAGAGGAGTGGGTGAACCCCAAAGCAGGGAGCTCTCTAGGACCCAAGGAGATTCAAACTGCAAGGGACATATGGGAGGACATTCCTTTCAACCTTGAGTTTATTCGCAGTGCACACAATTTACAGAGCTAAACACCAGTGGTTTGCTACATAACTTGCTCATTAAGCCTTTAACTGTTACCAATTACAAATTGATGTTGGTTCTAATTGATTCCATAATGAACTTGGATTGTGCACCTATTAAGGATCCAGCCCTTAGGAGGCTCGGGGGAATAAAAAGAGGAGTGGACTTGCATTGTGAGGGAGGGAGGGAGTGAATGATGGAATGAATGAGGGACTGAGGGAATCAGTGAGGAACTGAGTGAGGGACTGGGTGATGAGGGTCTCAGTGTGCGGGACTGAGGAAGGAAGTGGGCACACAGTGACCATGCCAAGGGCCTGAGGGAAGAGTGAAAGTGAACTCTAATCACTGCCCTGTGCTGAGAGGGAGCCATTGATACCAAGTGGAGATCTGGGCAGCTGTCCCTTCGGGCCCCACTTGAGCCACACAGCGCAGCACCCCGCCCACCCCAGAGGCGGCACTGGCAGAGCGGAGCCCCCGCCCAAGCCAGGCTTTCTGGCTAGAAACTGGGATAAAAGCAGCACCGGAGGCAGAGCGTTCCCTTCAAAAGTGAACCTCTGATGAGCGCCCTCCTTGCCTCAGCCGTGGGTAGAAGGACATCTTTGAAATATTTACAAAATAAACAAGAAACTCCCCGGGAGGTGTCCTGGGGACATTTTCCATGACTGAGGCTGGGCCTTTGCGGGAGTGAGGCGTCTGTCTGGACCTTCCCATGGGTTTCCCAAAATAGACAAGCAAAGATGAATGTTGTCATTTCATCGGATTAAATAGGTGCTGGGTGTTTCTCATATTTCCATTTACTCAGGGTCCGTTTGTCTTGGTCATCAGTTAAGGTTTGATGCCAGACAATGGGCAGTGAGAACCCAAACCAGAAGGCTAGGAGGTCAGGAGCACACGTAGGTTGCACACCTACTGTGCACCAGACCCTGTGTTAGGCACTGTGTGTGCATTGCCTTTTTAGAGTTTCCCCACAACACGTATGTTTTTAATTCACATTTTTCAGCCAATGAAGCTGAGGCTCAGAGAGGTTATGTAACCAGCCCAAAACACACACACACACACACACACACACACACACACACACACGTGTCACACCCTGTAAGTGGCGAAGCTGGACTTCGCAGGCTATTGTAAGTTTTCTGCAAAATCATAGGACCTTCTCTTACAGCACTTTGGGTGTCTTGCCTTTTCTATTTGACTGGTAGCTTTTAAACTTTGTTTTGTTAATCTCACTCCACTGTAAAAAAAAATAAATTTTCCATCACAACCCAGTACACACATATATCTGTAGAACTAAAAGGAAAATGTCACTAAGTGGTATTTACCCTGACTCAACGTGAGGCACCCTGAAAATGTCTTTTCCAATTTTTAATGTTAGATGCAACCTCTAAAAGAATTTCACAAGTCTGTAGCAGGGAGCAACCTGAAACCTGAAAAACTGTTTCACTTATGAACCTCTTAGAAGTAGGCCCTGTCTTATCCTCTCTGTCTCCCTCAACACAGCCTGGGAAGGGTTTGCACATTTGAGTGTGTCAGTGTTTGTAAAGGGCTTTCTTCCTAGTTGCGTGCTTGTGGCATTTATTGCTTCATTCCATCCTAACAGCAGCTGTGTGAAGTAGGGACCGCCATCAGCACCACTTTATAGGTGAGGGCTGAGAGTTGCAGAGAGGGTGCGTGGCCGGCTCAAGCTCTCATCGCAGGTGTGTTGGAGCAGTGACTTGGACCTGGCGGCCGTGTTCCCCAGGATCCAACATGCTTACATACGGAGGTGTGTGCTGATGGTGGGAACAAATGATTCTCCCCAGGACCTTCTTTTTATAGCACTTTCCAGGATGGGTGTACGTAGTGAAAGGGTATACACTAATCATTTAATAATTCCATTGGTGACTCCATCACGCAGGATTTCTCAACCTCAGCACTGTTGACATGTGGCCTGGAGAATTCTGTTGTGGGGGACTGTCTGTGCATTGTGGGATATTGAGCAGCATCCCAGACCTCTACCCACTAGATGCCTGATGCCAGTGGCACCCGACACACATACACACAGTCGTGACAACCAAAACGTCTGCAGACATTGCCAAGTGTCTCCTGTGTGCAAAGTTACTCCTGATTGAGAGCCACTGCTCTAAAGGAATGAAAAACTACTGAAGACCAATCTATGGTTTCCTGCCTGCAGATTCAATCCAAAAGAGTGGCAAAGACAGGGCTAAGTTAGGGGGCTAGCAGGAGACAGAAGGCATACTGCACGGCTTAACTGAAGGCTTAGTGAAGGGGCCAGTGACAGAGGTAAGGGTGGGATTAAAGGAATCCATAGGGACTAAATAACAGAGACACCCTTAGGCTAGGGAAAGGGTCAGGGAGGGAGCAGTGAGTGCTGAAGCCATTGAAAAGGGGCTGCGTAGCAGAACTCAGGAGCCTGAACACTGCCAACCCACAGTGCAGGAGGGAGCCCCAGGAATCAGTAACCAGTGCAGGAGGAGGGAGCCCCAGGAATCAGTAACCAGTGCAGGAGGAGGGAGCCCCAGGAATCAGTAACCAGTGCAGGAGGAGGGAGCCCCAGGAATCAGTAACCAGTGCAGGAGGAGGGAGCCCCAGGAATCAGTAACCAGTGCAGGAGGAGGGAGCCCCAGGAATCAGTAACCAGTGCAGGAGGAGGGAGCCCCAGGAATCAGTAACCAGTGCAGGAGGAGGGAGCCCCAGGAATCAGTAACCAGTGCAGGAGGAGGGAGCCCCAGGAATCAGTAACCAGTGCAGGAGGAGGGAGCCCCAGGAATCAGTAACCAGTGCAGGAGGAGGGAGCCCCAGGAATCAGTAACCAGTGCAGGAGGAGGGAGCCCCAGGAATCAGTAACCAGTGCAGGAGGAGGGAGCCCCAGGAATCAGTAACCAGTGCAGGAGGAGGGAGCCCCAGGAATCAGTAACCAGTGCAGGAGGAGGGAGCCCCAGGAATCAGTAACCAGTGCAGGAGGAGGGAGCCCCAGGAATCAGTAACCAGTGCAGGAGGAGGGAGCCCCAGGAATCAGTAACCAGTGCAGGAGGAGGGAGCCCCAGGAATCAGTAACCAGTGCAGGAGGAGGGAGCCCCAGGAATCAGTAACCAGTGCAGGAGGAGGGAGCCCCAGGAATCAGTAACCAGTGCAGGAGGAGGGAGCCCCAGGAATCAGTAACCAGTGCAGGAGGAGGGAGCCCCATGAATTAGTAACCAGACCTCTCCTTCCTCCCTCCCTCATGTGCCTCCCACGTGCCTCCCACCTGCCAACCCAACAGGAAGCCAAGAGCAAGGGCCCAGATGCCCTGCCCTGGTCTGCCCTGCCTCACCAGTGGGCTCCCTGGTCCTCTGGCAGTCCACGGAGGTAAGCCTCTGGGCAACCTGAGCAGGACAGGGACATCTGAGAGTGGACCCGGCGAGTCACCAGCGCAGGACCCGTTTCACCTGTGCTCAGCCTTATGGCATCCGAGTCTCAGTGATGTATGGCATCACTTCTGAGCTAATAATTACCAACTCATAATTGTATTGGTAAGTATATCATCCCAAAGAAAACAAACAATGAATTAAATTCATAAATAACCTACAACATAGCACATTCCATTCCTATCTCAGCCCCGTCAGAATTTAGGATTGTTCGTGGCCAGACACAATTTTAACTAATGCCACATGGTGTCAGAGGATCTGAGTTCTAGTCTGGCTGTGCCTCCAGCTGGCTGTCAGAGGTGGGCAATGGTATGTAACTTAACAAGCATTGTCTGTGTGGCACTACCACGTGACAGCATAGAAAGATGAGTGCAGGCAGACCACTATCTGGTCTCAAGAACAGGTGAGTCAAGAGAGGAATAGACACAAGTCTGTAAGTTCTGTACAGCATGATAAGAGCTATAATTGAGGCCCTTAAAGGCCCAGGACTACAGATAAAGGAGCAGTTAGTTTTGTGGGAGGCACCTACGAAAAGCCACACACACGAAAAAAAGAACCCACAAAATAGTGGCAATGACTTCACCATGGGCCTCAAAAAGATGCCAGGTGGACAGTAGAAAGAGGCATTCCAGGTAGCGCCAAAGCAGGAGGGCATAAAAGTGTGCACTCTGCAGAACCACAAATATTCATGTGTCTCTAGAGCAGAGACGGGCGAACCGCAGCCCGCAGGCCAGATGCAGCCCTCTGCCTGTCTTCCTAAGAATAGGTTTTACATTTTTAAACAGTCCAAGAAAAAAATCAAAAGAAGATGATTTCATGACACATGAAAATGGTATAAAATGTAAATATCAGTGACCATAAATGTGGGTTTATGGGAACATGGCTTCGTTCTCTGATTTATGAATTGTGTATGGCTGCTATAGCACTGCCTGGGCAGAGCTGAGCAGTTTGCAGCTGAGATGGATGGCCCACAGCCTAATATATCTACTCCCAGGCCTTTTACAGAAAACATCTACTGAGTCAGAACTAAGCCCGCAGTCTAGAATGGAGGGGAGCAGCGAGGGGCAGCAAGGCCTGAGGCCAGAAAGTCAGGTAGGGCTCACGTTGTGAAAAGCTGCAGTAAAGTTGGGCTTGATCCCATGGGTGATGAGAGGTGACCAGAAGTTTTTAACAGGAGGGAGATGGGATCACATTTTCATTTTCCAAAGCTCTTTGATTGCTATAGAATGAAAATGTGCGGGAGAGGGCGGTGAGGAGCCTTGAGAATTAGAAGATGATGAAGACCAGGGTTTAGATGGAGATGGAGGGGAGGAGACAGACCAGACGAGATCTTCCCATGGTGCACCACACTGGACTCGTGACTAGTTAGATTTGGGAGTGAGAGGGGATGGGGGAAGGAGATGAAAGAGTCAGAGATGAACCTTAGGTTTCTGGCTTGAGTAAGTGAGTAGAAAATTATTATATTAACCAGGATGCTCTTGGGCAGAGGCAGTTGGGGGATGAGTTTTGCTTGGGACACATAGATTTTTGGGTAGTATTGGGATATCAGGGGACTATCTAGCAGGTAGTTGGCTATTCTGCCAGTCTGTAACTCAAAGAAGGATATAGGCTAAAGATAGAGATGTGAAAGGTTCAAGGCAAAATAGAGGCTGGGGCCACAGTCCTCTCTTAGAGTGGGAGTCCTCCCCATGTATATCACATCAGAGGAGGAGCCCAAAAGAGTGGGTTCCTTGGAGGCCAGAGGGTTCTCCCAGTAGCTGTTCTGATAGAGGCTGAGTGGGTGGGACTTGAAGTTTCCACCCCAACTTCAACCAGAGCAGTTCCTCTTTCATGTATTTTGTGTAGCAGAAATTTACCCAAGAGTGTTAAAATGATGGGTCCTGTACCTAAACTTGGGAACCCCAGGACTTGAAGGACCACAGGTTCTTCCAGTTTTGGGAGGCCACTGAGGTTGTGTAACTCATCCCTCTGCCTCCAGGAACATTTCCAATTCTTCTCAATGTTCATTACTTTCTTGATTTTCTCAAGGCTTCAAGGAATCAGAGTGAGAAGAATGGCCCCAGTAGTGACCCAGTAGTGCATGATCACAACTAGTGAGGGACCCCTCACTATCACCCTCCTCACCTGTAAAGAGGGAATAATATTAACCCCATGGGGCTATTGGAAACTAAAAGAGATCCTGGTGAAGTATCTGGGATGTGGTAGATGCTCAGGAAATGGGACCCTGAAGCTTCAGACCCCACCAGTCACCTTGACTCTCTGTGCAATAAGAGCGAGCTGGTGGCTCTGGCTCCTCCTTGGAGGTGTTCCCTTTGCCGGCCACTCTGACCCAATAATCATCATCTAGTGCCCGCCCCTCCCTTCAGCCAAATCCTAGCCCGGCCCCACTGTCCCTTTCACTGCCTCTTGTCAATTCAGTGCTGGTGACCAGGAGATGGGAGATGTTCTACAGAGAAACTATTGGCTCCTCGGCTTTCTCGAAGTCCTGTAAACTCAGTTGTCTGCAGAATAAACTTTTCCATTTGGAAACAGTTTGCATTTGCTGAGCTGCTTGGGGCTGTTTATAGTAACAAGCTGAAGCTTGTTTTTCACTTGAACCTGTCCTGTTCTTGCTCGTGACTGATCTGCAGTCTGGACCAGGGCAGAAAGCGCCTCAGGCATCCCGTGGTCCATTCTCTGACTCTTTTGTCCTCTCCTGTTAGCCTGCTGAGTTGCCAAACTCTAGCCAGCCTCATTTCCAGGTTCGGGGTCCCCAGGGACCTTTGCACAAATTGCTGAGTTGGCACTACCTGGCTCAGGAGCCCACAAAGCCAGGCTTCTGAATTCAACCAAGAGTGAGCCTGAACTAAAAAGTGAGAGCATGAACACAAAATGGGGCACTCCTCACCCCACCAGCGAGTAGAACCCATTCCTTTTTCCAGGAAATGAATTCCCAGGACATATTTTTCTAAAAGTTGACCATTCACCCACTTAGTCATCAGACTATTATCAGAAACCTTCTCTGTGCCTGGCTGTGTGTCTGTCACAGGATACAGACATAGGAGCTCATGGGACAAATTGGCAGGAGAACCAGAGAGGACACTGCCGTGCGTTAAGGCTTTCTGTGGTCTGAATACAGTCCCGAGAGAGCATCAACTTCTCCCTGGGATGAGGGACAGCCACAGAGAGCAGATAACCTCTGAATGAGGCCTAGACCAGCAAGAGAAGAGAAGAGAGGAGGGGAGGGGAGAGGAGAGAGGGAAGGGGCATTTCAGGAGAGAGAACAGCATTGCAAAGGCAAACTCAAACCAATAACCGATGTCCACGGTGATTCCCTGAAACATCTTTCCTCCGGTCCTTTTCTCCAGCTGACTTCTCGAAAGTAGTTTGTGAAGATCATTGCACAGTCCATTAATAACAAAGCACTATTCTAGAAATTAGAACAGTCCGCCCCCACACTGCCCCCCATCTCCCATGCCAGGGTCCTTCTCTTCTTTAGGAATTCTGGTGAATTCCTAGAAGCTTTGCTGTAATCTCCCATGCCAGGGTCCTTCTCTTCTTTAGGAATTCCGGTAGCTAGAAGCTTTGCTGTGGTTAACCAAGAAGTCGCACCAGCAGCATCCAGCAGAGCACCTCTTACCACCTGAGCTGGGTTGATTTCCTTCTTCCGTCCTATTCAAAAAGACAAATCACCCAGCCTGTGCATAACCTGCTTCTGGGGGACTTTGCATATATTTCTTAACTGTCAATAATCCTTCAACACCTGCATTCTTAGCAATAGTATTGGCAGGATGTGGAGTGATTGTTTCCTGATTTCCACACCAATGTTTGGCTTTTTATTAGTGAGAGCAGTGAATTCAGGGCTGGAGTGCACTAAAGCAAAGTACCCAGACAAAGCCCTTTCTTGTAGAGTTTAGTGGGTCTTTGACTTTCTCTTCATTCTCCTCCACTCCATTTGTCCCAACAATCCTCAGCACAAGGACTATCTGAAGTTCCACCAGATGGCCATTTAGTTGTTTTTTGTCACCATCAGTCATAGTAACGTTCTAACTCCTCGATGGCTTCTTGAGTATGTTTCTCAACTCAAATCTTGTCACCTTTTCCTTGCAAGAACATGGCATCATCTTGGGTCACAATAACCACTCCAACTTTTTCTAAGTCATGGAGCGAAACATCTTAAAGATTGAGAGACCAGCTCGCGTTTCCAAACCCCACACCATCAGTAGCACCAGCTACTTTCTGTGACACCAGAACCTGGAGCTTGGACTGCTGTGACTGGAAAGCCAACTTCTATCCTATTTAAAATGAGTGGACTGAGAGCATCTTCAGCAATTACAACCAAAGACCTGCATTGGCCTTGGCAATTTCCAGAGTGGGTACAGTGGACAGGACACTGGAAATCAGAAGTATCCCAGAATCCCCCTTTCTGAGCTTTTTATGCATTACTCAACTAGAGGGATGTGGACTCTTAGTTGAATTCTGTGCCTTCAATTCCTAATTCACCACTCAGTGTTTTTCTGCCCTATGATGTGAGGACACTCTCCCGAATCTTTGTGATTCCATCAAAAATGATGTCGCTGATTTCTCTGTCTCCATTTGCAGGAATTGTGGCAAAGTGAGCAATCTCTTCAGGGGTTAGCATAGGTTTAGGGGGCTTATTTCTAAATTTGTGGTTACAGCATCAACATGCAACATCACACCTTTCTGGTTTCCCCTGGTGAACACCTTTGCTCAGCCTGAAGCCTTCCCTGGCCACTGAACATTCCAGTGCGTAGCAGGGTGGTGCCACCACAGCCTCTTCATTTATGTGTTGGCAGCATCCTGGTCAAATCTGGTGTGATGGTTTTATATTTATTCTGTAAGGCATCTGACCTGGCAACAGACACCTCACCTTTGGTTGCTTCCCAGCTGTGCTTCGAAACCCCTGTCCTCCCCACTGCTCTTCTCCACGCCAAGGACGTGGGTGTCTGCTGGAAGGTCTGAAGCTGGAAGCAGTAGGTCTTAGGCATCCGCACTGAATTTTATATCCGTGGCATAAATCTGACTGAGATGAGGAGCCAGTGTGCTAGAAGGACTGTGAGTAATGAAAGTATTCCTGCAGGCTGCTGCCAGGCGGCGAGGCAGGCCTCTGTGACAGGGACAGAGTGCAGGAGGCACATGCACATTGTCAAAGGGGAGATCAGATTTCAGTTTTTAAAAGATCACGCTCTGCAACGTTTTTAAAGATGGGCTAGAAGAGACTGAATCGGTGAACAAAATCAAGCGGAAATGATGAGTTTAGGGCAGGAGTGGCTTAGAACATGGAAAGAAGGTACACATTGGAAACTTTCTTAAGGTTGAATGAATTGGATTTGGTGAGGGAGGAGGTGTGTGTGTGGGGAAGGGGGGGCGCAGGGAGGCGATGAGGGGATGCTCCAGCCAGCAGGAGAGCCCAGTGGTGGGGAAGGGGATGATCAAGATTAGGGCATGATCGCCCTGTGGAGGGAAGTCTGAATCCATTGGGAAGAGCAGAAACTGCAGGTTCCACCACCCGAGATTCCCAGAGCCTTGGAGAGAGGTCAGACCTCCCTCTCCACTCTACTCACAGGTCCTGTCTCTGGCTAGCTCAGCCCAATAACTCATGCTGGAGGCTGGAGAGGCATTTGTATTGCCAGATTCTTCTAGCTAAATGTGTACCATGTGTCCCGCTAACCTTTACAGCAGCGGGGAAATGTCTTGTAATTAACCAGAATATAAAGGATGAATGGAGCAGCCTGGCAGGCTCCTGTAGGCATTATCATTCGCAGGAGATGAATGCACCTAGTAAGATTTCCATCAACCAGTTAAAGCCCGCACTCCTCGCCTGGGAACCCTGACTGTTCACATTCAGCACGAGAGCATGTGTGAGTGTGAGTTGCATGGTGTATGTGAGCACTGACAGACACATGTACACAGTGCGCCGTGTGCTCTGTGGACATGACACCCCCTCATGTCCTCCTGCCCCTCCCGGTTCCCCTCCAGCAACTTCAAGGAAACCCCATGCAGGATTTGCCCCGGGAATGGCATCCATGGTGCACTGGCCCTTTCCCCACCCCCCTTCCCAAGTGTGCAGGACAACTGGAAACAAGAGAACTGGGAAGACTGACTCCCCTCCTCCTTCTTGGCTAGGTGCCCAGTCATCTCCACAGACCTGGCCTCATATGGGCCGCACTGGGTGACAGAGACCTGCCCCACACCCCTACCCCAATGCTGGGCCTCAGGGAGAAGAGAACCCCACACCCCTACCCCAATACTGGGCTTCAGGAAGAAGAGACCCCCCCACACCCCTACCCCAATGCCTGGCCTCAGGGAGAAGAGAACCCCCCCACACCCCTACCCCAATGCCGGGCCTCAGGGAGAAGAGAACCCCCTACCCCTACCCCAATGCTGGGCCTCAGGGAGAAGAGAACCCCCCCCACACCCCTACCCCAATGCTGGGCCTCAGGGAGAAGAGAACCCCCCCCACACCCCTACCCCAATGCCTGGCCTCAGGGAGAAGAGAACCCCCACACACCCCTACCCCAATGCCGGGCCTCAGGGAGAAGAGAACCCCACACACCCCTACCCCAATGCTGAGCCTCAGGGAGAAGAGAACCCCCCACACCCCTACCCCAATGCTGGGCCTCAGGGAGAAGAGAACCCCCCCACACACACCCCTACCCCAATGCCGGGCCTCAGGGAGAAGAGAACCCCACACACCCCTACCCCAATGCTGAGCCTCAGGGAGAAGAGAACCCCCCACACCCCTACCCCAATGCTGGGCCTCAGGGAGAAGAGAACCCCCCACCCCTACCCCAATGCCTGGCCTTAGGGAGAAGAGAACCCCCCACACACCCCTACCCTAATGCCGGGCCTCAGGGAGAAGAGAACCCCCCACCCCTACCCCAATGCTGGGCCTCAGGGAGAAGAGAACCCCCCACACCCCTACCCCAATGCTGGGCCTCAGGGAGAAGAGCTCCACTGGTCTTGCAGTGCTGGGACCACTCTCGTTCTCTTGGGATGATCAAATCAGAGGAATTTTCCCTGCCGCACTCTATTAGCTAGGCTTGAATAATGCATGCTCCCCTACCGACACCCTCTGTTTAATAATGGTCCATGTTGGTGTTCATTGGAAATTTTCCTGCTGGATACACTTGGAGAGTAATGCACATTTATAAAAGGGTCTGAGTGCACATTAGAAAGCAGGGGCTCTGTGGTAGTTACTGAATTCTGTCAGGTGTTCAGCTTCGACAGCAACTTGGCAGCGGCAAATCCTTGGGGAGCTTTTTGATGCAGGCAGAGCAGGGTGGGGTAGGGGTGCTGGGCGGTGGACCCCTGGCACACCTGGTCACTGTGGGCTTTAGTTTCAGGATTGGCACGTCACCACAAGTGCAGAGCAACTACCTGAGTTTCCAGGGCCTGAGCTGGGAGGGGCAGATGCTGGAGAAGGTGGACAGTGCCCCTGGGATTGCTGTGGGGGCAGGTCGCAAGAGAAGATGCTGAGGTTCGGCAGAGAGCACAGCCGATGCTATCTCCATGTCAGAAAGCCAGGTCCTGTTTATTCCTATCATTGTTCTATGTAATCCAGTTGGAAATGGCCAAACCTATATGACTGGTTCACATTATTCCATTTATACTGTAGTGGTTCTCAACCTTCTGGCCCTTTAAATACAGTTCCTCATGTTGTGACCCAACCATAAAATTATTTTCGTTGCTACTTCATAACTGTAATGTTGCTACTGTTATGAATCGTAATGTAAATATCTGATAATGCAGGATGGTCTTAGGCGACCCCTGTGAAAGGGTCGTTCGACCGCCAAAGGGGTCTCGACCCACAGGTTGAGAACTGCTGACCTAGGGCAAATCACTTTAACCGCTGGGACCTGATTTTATTATCTGTTAAGTAGGTATAATAACTACGGGTGAAGGTGGTGGAGTGTATAAGGACCAAATGAAATGAGTATTGAGTGCCCACTGTGTGCCAGGCACTATTCTGGGCATTGACGTTACAGCAGTGAACACAACAGCCGAAAACCCCTGCCTTTGTGGAGCGTACATTGCAATGTGGGGTGACCAGACTCGCTAAGTAAATGACATAGTGTGTGAGAGAAAGTTTGGGAGATAAAGTAGGGAATGGGAGGGAGAGTTGGGGTTGGAGGTGTAGTTTTAAATGGAGCAGTGTGAGAAGGCCTCCATGAGGAACTGGTGTTTACGTGAATACTTCAAGGGGAAAAAGGAGAGAATCATAAAGATTTCTGGGGGAGAGCCTTCTAGGGAACTGGCCAGTGGGAGCAGAAACATGCCTGGCATATTATAGGAACAACAGGGAGGCCCGTGGCTGGAGGAGAGTGATTGAGGTAGTGGGGAGGGCAGATAGGTCTGTGCGGGCCATTTTAAAGGCTTCAGCTTTCCCTCTAAGAGACAAGGGTTGCCGCTGATGAGTTCTGAGCAGAGATGTAATATGGTCGCACTTATGTTTTAAAGGATCCCTTTGGCTCTTGTGTTGAGAACAGATTGTAACAGGGGCAGGAGGGAAGATGGGAGGCCATGGCAACAGGGAGAGAAGTGGTGCAGGGTTGCGTCAGCATGATAGACATGGAATTGCATTTGGATAGATTCGGAAAGGTTTGCTGATGCAGCGGTATGGGTGGAAGGAAAGAAAGGAGTCAAGGACACTGATGTTAATAAAGAACTGGTAAGGCACTTAGCCCAGGGTGTGGCACCTAGGAAGTGCCTGGTCACAGATACTGCTGCCACGGCTGGGTGCCTGAGTGGGGCTGAGTCAGCCTGCAGAGGCCAGCTGTGAGATGCCACGGGGCTCTGGGATTGGATAGATACCCGCGAGCCACCTAACCAGAGACAGGACGAAGCCCTTGGAGGCCAGCAGAGTGCACTGGGGAGCTGGGGTAGTCACACCCAAGATGGTGGATTTATGTAGAAGAGTGGTCTTTGGAATTGAGTTCTGGCTCAGGTGCCTTGGCTGTGTTATTTGGCAAAGTCCTAAAAACCTGTAGACTGGACTCGGTGATTGGATCAAAACCCAGTTTAATCCATCAGGCCAGCACCTGAGCCAGGCACCACCCCCTAAAGGCCTCCAGGACCTAGCTTCTCCTGCCCACAATAGGTCGGCGGGAGTAGGCTGTATTGATTGGCTCCACAGGTCCCTTGTCCTCCTGGGACCAGCCATGTCTTTCTCCTCCCAGTGATGCCAGGGGGCAAGACTGATCTGATAGGCACTTTTCAAGCCTTTGGACATGTCAAGGCCTCCAAAATTCCACTGCCCAAACCCAAAGTCAAGGAGGACACAGTCACCTTGCAAAGGGTGTGGATTCAGAGGAGGGTGACAATTTGGTGCCATTATCCAGTCTAACACACCAGGTCAGGGCGGGTTTGGGGCATGGGCAGGGCTGAATCTGCAGGGAAGCCGACAGGCAGGGCTTCCCAGGTGCACAGGAGGTCACCTGGTCTGCCTGGCCCAGAGGACCAGCCTGGATAGCAGCTCTTGCTTCAGGTCTGGGCGCCTGCTGCACTTGAATGCTACCCTTGGTGTATCCTTGCCTAGAGGGGCTTCTGGCATTAACCCAGCATGGAAAGTCCCAAGCCAAGAGAGGGATCAACCCAGAGGGCCCCATCCCTAATCACAGACAATAACTTAAACGTTTTTCCCTCTTGCTTCCTCTCTAGTCAAGAAGCAAATCGAGTTGAAGTCTCGAGGTGTGAAGCTGATGCCCAGCAAAGATAGCAGCCAGAAGACATCTGTGTGTAAGTGTCCGCCCGCTGGCCCGTGCCAGCCTCTCGCTTTACCTCAGACCCTCCGGTGCTGTGACCATGGGGGAGCCAGATGATGCTGCAGTGGTTTCCCTTCAATCCTGCCTCCCTCCGTCCCAGGCTCTGCACACGGACACACTGGCCTGGTGGCCAGTGAGCAGCCCAAGGGCCTGTCCTCAGCCTTCTCCTCCTCCCCGTCTTCCCATCTCCCTCCTCGCTCCTCTTTCTCCCTCACTTCCCATTCTAACTGTAGTCCAGGGAGTCATTACTGCTCCATTTCTCTCTTTATTTTTCCTTTTGAATCACTTCCACCTGCTAAGACCGTCCTTTTTCTGGCTCCTTCTCTAGGAGTCAGTGACCTCCAGCTGGGACCTTGGAGTCTGCAGGGCCCCAATTCCAGGCCCCGTGGCAAGATTGGGAAGGGGAGCGAGGGAAATGCTGAGTAACCTCCACCAGGGTCCCTGGACCTGGCTGGGCCAAGGGTGGACTAGAGGGTGGGGGTCCTGCCTCTCGAGCCAGTGGGGCAGTGCTGGGCTCTCTGCTTGGGGACAGTTATGTCTGTGGAACATGTTCCTGCTATTGGTGTCTGAGAGATTTAAAGGGGGGCATCTGACACTGGGGAGTGGGCTGGATGTCATGCAGAAACACCTGATTGAAACCTGTGCTGTGGAGCTTTGGGGCTAGCTAGAGCATAGGAAGGGGTTGGGGAAGGCTCTGGGTGCCACCTGGAAGGCTGGTCTTGAAAGCAAAGGAGATTTTTTCCAAAAATCACTCTCTTTTCATTCTGGAAGTGAGTGGGGGGCCTTCCATGGTCCCCAAATGACTGGCCTTCAGGTTTACTATCTCCTCCCTTTCCTTCCTTTACCCTCTGCATCTCACATCCTTCAGTCTCTCCCTCCACGTTCCCCCCTCCTTCCTCCTCACCTTCTCTGCTTTCTCCTCCTCCTCTGTTTCTCTCCTCCCTCCTGCCCCTCTCCTCTCATCTCACCTCCATGTGCTTACTTCTCTTGAGGTGCAAGCAGTGCTTCCTGAGAGACAGGAAGCCGCCATCGGTGTCCCAGAGCTCTGTGCTGTGTGTGGTGGGAGCAGGACTGGGCAGAGGCAGTTCGGTCCTGAGACCCCAGTGGAACTGGGCCTGGGTGTGGGATTTTTCTGTGGTCTTTCAAGTCATCCAATCAAGAGAGGGTACCACTCCCCATCTCTGGGGTCCATCATCTGGTCATTGTACCCCCGAGAAGGCTGGATGGCAGGGAGCAGTCAGGAGGCCATACATCTATGTGTGACTAGGGACCAGGGGAAGAAGCAGGGAGCCAGGACAGCAGAGGGTTAGGCCAGGAGTCTGCAGAGAAGGCTCGAACCCTGGCCCTGGCCCTCATAGGCCACAGGAGACTTGATGAACTGAGGCAGGCACGATTTAATTTCCGAGTTTGCCCTGAAGCCTCAGGCAAACTATAAGGAAATGGCCCAGATTTGGGAGAGCAAATTTTTATCCCACTGTGTCTTCAAGTAACCGTGTTGCCCCAGGAACTTATGTATCAGTTTCCACGTCTGTAAAAAGGGGATACGAAACCTTACCCTCTCTTCCTTCTGGGGATGCTAAGATGAGCCTTCTTGGCCTAGGACTTCAGGAGGTCCATGAACTGGCCAACAATGACAGTGATGCTGTGGGTGCATTTTATGGGAGAGGGGGCCCATGGTTTTCATTGCTACTCCGAGGTGCCCAGAACTCCCTTGGAAAGATTTATAAACCTTATTCTAATGAAATAATGCAAACTATTTGGGGCGGGGCGGGGGGAATCTCTCTGTTACAAGGTACTGGTCTTTGTTCTGAGATTTCCTTGTGTGACTCAAGCTGCCTCTGAGGCAGGTAACCAAGTGTATGCAGGTATCTGACCCTATGTGTTTTGCTCAAATGCCCTAGGGACAGGTGTTCTGAATTTCTCCACTTACATATCCTGGACCCTGCTTGTTGCCTTCATCAGACAGTCCGTGGGTACCATGGATCCTCCGCCATCGGTTCTGGCCACCCACGTGTCCATGCCTCCCTTCACTCTGGATAGAAGCATCGCCTTTCTGAGCATGTTTCAGCTTCTTACCGTAGGGGTCCTCACAGGGTGAGAGTTAGATTCACCTTCTCTTCTCCTTCTGCTCTCTGCAGCCAAAAGCAAATTAATGCCGCAAACACAGCCGCTGGTTTTGATTAGGCAGGGGAGGTTGGAATTATAGAAAGAGAGGGAAAAGCCTCTTGCCTCTGTATTCAGGCAGTAAACTGTTCCCTGCAACCTAAGTTTGCTTGTTGCCTGGGGAGCCTAAAGTCCGCATGGGGCTGCTGTGGTCTGCTCAGTCCTCCCAGGAAGACAGGACACCAGTGGGGTGGGGGCGGCTCCCCGCCGGGCTCGTAACTTCCTGGACCGTGGCTGGGCCTTCCTTCGGGCTGGCTGATTTAATGAGGGTAGCAGGTGTGCTCCATTTGCCTGGTGGGTGGGCCATGCCAGGGTCCCTCCTCTCTGGTCCATCTTCATCTGTTTAGCCTTCTACTCTGCTCAATGGGTGGTGTCAGTGCTGACTGAGAGGGCAAGAAAGGGGCAGGTCATTCCTGTCCATTGTTGATGTGCTACCAGGTGGCTGTGTGGTTCCAAAGGGAGGTCTCAGGGACTTTGGGATGGGTGTGATCGACGGGCAGGGTGGAGTAGGCAGGGCCTAAAGAAGGTGAGAGCTTAGCTGGGAAGTCCTCAAAGGGATGGAACACATGAGGCTGGCTTACCAACAGATGAACCACAAGTACAGTTTAGCTCCGGTCTGACCTCCTCATCTCAGAACAGAGCCTCCTCTCTCCTTCCCACGCCCTGGGGATCCTGGATCCAGTTATCTCTTCCGCCCCAGCTTGCAACACTGAGGCTCTGGGAGGCAGGAACTGCTCTGCTTTTGGAGGCTGCATTTCCATCTTATCATCCAGGCCCTGAGGCCTGGTGGCCATAGGGACATTGCTAAGTTTAGCAAGTGAAAGCTTTGGAGGAGAGGCTTGGCCAGGGAGGGGAGGGGAGCAGGGGTAAGAGTTCAGTGGGAGTGAGTGGATTTAACCTGGTGATGTGGAATGGTGGAGAAAGGGAAGCTACCCAAGAGGCTGAGCTCTGCCACAGGAACGAGAAGATAGCAGATGTCCAAACTCCCAGATACCTTGCCAACCATACCCTGGGGTGCCTGGAGATGTGAACAGTGTCTACACCAGGCTTCTAACTATAGAAATGAGCTTCAGACTCTGAGTCTAAAGTGCAGCTCCTCACAGGCCCTTGGCCAGGATTTTTTCCCCACCCAGTCTTCCCTGAGCCCAGGTGATTCTTTGCCAAGTCCATTCTCACTACTCCATGTCTTCCAGGCTCTTCTTGTCTTTGACCCAGACAATCACACAACTTCCTAACTCATCCTGCACCTCATGCGCAATCCAGATCTTCCCTGCACTTTCCACACTCAGGACTCTTCCGTGGCTCCCTGTCATTTTCAGGATCAGACTCGAACCCTTTAAAAGTCTGACCTCTGACATCTCACCTTTTGCTCATCCATCTCACCCATCACCTTTCCTCCTGTTCTGTTCACACTGGGAAACCCCAGTTCTGTTTCTGTGTTTCCACCTCACTCTCCATGCCTGTCTGTCTGCCTGAGCTGTCATTCCTCTGTCACTGTGCATCCAAATTCTGCTATCTCAGAAGGTCCATGTTCAATAACTCCTCCTCCAGGCAGTCTTTCTTGCTTCTCTCACCACCATGAGATGGGTCCTCCCTCTGAATCTTCCTGTAGCTGCATCTTTCATCAATTCCCCATACTGTTTCAGTTAGTTTCCGTGTTTCATGTCTTCACTCAAATGGGAGTTCCTTGAGGACAGGGCATATCTGGCATCTGATATTGACATGCCCCATGATATATAAAATAGGGCTGTGTATACAGTAGGTGCTCAGTTAATGCTTTTTGTGTATTTGTGTGTAGGAATGAGTGAGTGAGTGAGTGAGTGAGTGAGTGATGGAGCACCTTGCTCATATTGTGGGACATTGAGAGTGTGGGACAGAAATGGGCCAACTTGGGGAATGTTATTCCAGACTTTCTATCACCCCTGGTGTCAACGGTGCTGTTGGGATCATGGGACTGGGGAGGCCTTGAGTGGAACTCCTCTGGCCAGGCTGTCAGCCTGGCCCCCACTCCTGGTCCCCAGAGCCAAGAGTCTAGGGTGTGAGTGGGTTCCATCCTCATGAGTATGAGCATCTCGAGAACAACAGGGGCCAGAGAGTGTTCAGCCTCCCCCAAAATGGAAGAAAACAAACTGTGTGTCCGATGCCCCCTGATCAAGCCTCTGCTTCAGCTGAGAGGCCTGCGCACATCGTCTTTGTAAAGAGGACTCTGGTGTTGGCCCATGTGAGAGCCTAGCACCACCTGCCAGAAACCACCACAGGCGTCATCTCTGCGCGGGGCCCTTGGCCAGAGGCGAGGGGCATGGGGATGGGGGTGCTCTGGTTACTGCTCAGTCAGGCCTGAGAAGTGTCTGTGGGAAGAGGTTTCTCAGCAGAAATATCTGTGTTTGAGCGAAAGTCTCTACTTTGAACTTCAGACTGAAGCTTTCTCTTACATTCTTTACCGTTTCTGATCACGCATCCACCTTTTATTTAACTTTCTTTGAGTCATTTCTTCATTTGGGGCTGAGGTTGGGGGGGGGGCTCATTTCATCTAGAGTCACCACCCCCGGATCCAGAGCTCGAGGTTGGGAGGTCACGGGGCTGTGGACCATCCACCTCCGCCGCTGGTGCGGGATGAGGGACCTGGTGGTTGTTGGTTTGGGGTACCCACATGCTCTAGATGGATTTCCCAAAGGAATTTGTCAAAAGCCGCTCCCCAGCTTGCACACTGAGGAGTCCCAAGCCCAGTGGACCCCAGCAGCCCCACCCAGCCCCGCTGGAGCAGGGCCTCATTCTGTCTCTGGGTCCCTCCCCCGAGACACCACCGGCCGGTGCTTCCTGTGGTCACCCATCTCTGTATGTGCTGTTTTTGCCTTGTAGTAACTCAGATTGGTGTGTCCCAAGGGCATAATATGTGTCCAGACCCTGGCATACCTGAAAGGGGCAAAAGACTAGGCTCGGATTTCAGGTAAGATATGTTTGGGAACTTTCTGATTGCAAGGAGGGTGGGATGGGCTGCAGGGGGGAAGGAAGGGGCTGGCTGGTCTTCCAGGAGGTGGAGGGCAGAGGATGGTGCAGATACGGGAATAGACACTTTCTGGAGAAGTGCTGTGGCCTTTGACAGTCTTTCCCAGTCCAGTTCTGGGAATAGCACCCTTGCCTGAAGGGGAAGGGGAGAGCTGTAGACTATAGTGTCACCTGCAAACCAGTCCCTAGGGTACAGAGGACCACTGTCACCAGGAATGCCATGCCAGCAAGCAGCTTGTGCCTCTGATAACCTGGGAGCCCCTAGGGCCCCAAGATGGTGCATTTCACAAAGTTTCTGTCAGGCTTCTTCCCCTAATTCTCGATTTTGATTAGTTTTGTGTATCATCCACCCACTCTGAGCTGTCCTAATTGATACTTAGAGGATTATTGTTTTGCTCACAAAGTCATCTTTTGACTTAATCCTAAAACCATTCAGTGGTCAAAACAATGGGGATTTTAAGTGATAAAATTGTAACGACCAAGGGCCAGAACAGAAGTAAGGTTGAGGTGGTACTTTGTGGATGCAGGAGGCCCCCTGGGTGGGCCCAGGATCGAGCTCACAAACGCACCTTGTCTCCCAGGTTAGGATCCAGCGTCCAGTTCACCTGCAACGAGGGCTATGACCTGCAAGGATCCAAACGGATCACCTGTATGAAAGTGAGCGACATGTTTGCGGCCTGGAGCGACCACAGGCCGGTCTGCCGAGGTGAGGGTGCCCTGGGAAAGGGAGGCTGGCCAGAGGGCTGGGGTGGGTGTGGAGGATAGAGCCCAGCTCTTAGCGCCTGAGGCGGGGTCTCCCATCCAGGCTGGCTCAACCCACTCTCACTGCTCCCCAGGCCTCGAATCCTGCATTCATTTACTGATCCCCTTACATTTATTTAGCACCTTCCCTGTGTCAGGTTTACACTAGGATGAGGACATCCATGAGTGGGGAAGAGAACCATGGCCCTGCATGGACCTTTCAATCTAATGGGGAGTACATATGCAACAGGTTGCTAGCTCATTGCACAGATGTTATAGCTATACCTAGATAGGAAGGGGAGTCACCCTTAGGATGTCTCCTTTAATCCCTCCATTATAACACATGTACATCCTGATCCCTGAATCTCAATGTATGTTTCTCTCCACATACTCGGCAATAAACAGGCCTGCCCTTCTGAAGGTGCTCTTAACTGAGCAGAGCATATGGACCTGTCTCAGAGGCTCCTCTGTTTTAGCCCCACACCTGGGCACCTTGTTCTCAGGGCCGTGCCACTCATGTCCTCAGATGACACATGTACCAAGGTTGGGCTGGCCAAGCCCTCATCCCCCAAACGATCTTAAAATTGCAGACCTGAGTGTATGCCATTGTGAGGACAGAGCAGCAGCTGCTTCTGTTAGAGAAGCCCTGGCCTCATTCCCCAGGGCACCGGGAGGCGGCTTGTAATTCCCTACAGTCTGTGCATCTCTCCTTCCGCTGTTCGTGTGCATGGCCCAGACTCAGTCTTGGTGCAGGAATAAGCACTCGAGTTCGTAAACACAGCCAACAGCTGCTCTTTCGAGCACCCCATTGGAAGAGAAGGCGTGTTGCCCGTGATAAAGTTGCAGTCTGGGTTCTTCCGGTTTAAGGGGAGATTTTTGCATCTCTGCAGACACATGCATCACTGTGAGATCCATGCAGTGTAAGGGGTCCAGGAGAAAGAACTCTGATCGTGACCACACTGAGGAAACCCACTCCCTTTTTCAGTGGTTGATAAATCATCTGGAAGAGGGTTCTGAACGTATTTCAAATGCGCCTTCGTTTTATTCATTCTCACTCAGCATCCAGGCGGCTGTGATCCTCAGTGAATAATGTACTTTGAGTTCCCACTAATTTTAGCTATATTATTTCAAAGATTCCACTTAGCTAATATTTTTTAAACATCAAACGAAAGAAGAATTCTTGGGTATAACTCTCAGCTTTCCCACCAACTGGCCATGGGCAGTTTGGCAAATCATTAATTTTCCTGGGGCCATTGTTCTTACTGGTAAAGATAGATAATGGTACCTATCCTTCTCCATCTTGTGTTAATGTGAAGGTCAAATGGAGTTGTGGATATAGGAACCTTTATAAATTGGGGAGTGCTAGACAAGAAATCAGATATCATCATGCTAGATGATAAGCTCTCAAGGGCAAGGAGTTCTATTTTGTTTTCAAAGCAGGGCCTGGCACTTAGTAGGTGTTCAGTAACAT
>NW_005360425.1:0-22741 GCF_000412655.1 Myotis brandtii | reverse complement strand
ACACACACACACTTTTTATTTCAGAGAGAGGAAGGGAGAGGGAGAGAGGGATAGAAATATCAATGATGATAGAGAATCATTGATTGGCTACCTCCTACACACCCCTTACTGGGGATTGAGCCCAAAACCCGGGCATGTGCCCTGATTGGGAATCGAACCATGACCACCCAACCAGCAAACCACACCAGTTGGGTCAGTAACATGTCTTGAATGGATGGTTGAATGAATGAATATTGATTAGCTGAACACTCCAATTCCAAGGAGCCAGACACCAGCTGTGTGGAAAGACACAGAATTATCAAATCTGAAGTACCAGAGACCCTGTACCAACCTATTGTTTTCAAATTCCTTTTGAGGATCAGCCAGAATAAGGATAACTTTAGGCAGTGGTGAGATCTGATCTCTCACCAAGATCTTTTCATGGAAGGAAGGTGGTTCTGTTAGTAATGGCAGTTGCTTACATGAATATGCCCAAGGGCTGGTGTTTTGGAAGGAAGTTCCCAGTTGAGTATATGCTTACCTTTTTCTCCAGACATGTTGCGTGTCCCACTGAAGTCCTCCAGTGGTTTTGACCCAGTGGACTCTGAACTCAGCTACACTGTTAACTAAGCACTGGGCTAAGCTTTTTCACGGCCCTTCTCATTTTATCCGCTGCCACTATGCAGCTGGGAAGAATCATGGAAAACCAAGCCAGGGAAATTGGGTTCCAACGCAACCATCACCACTTTTTAGTTGTCCTTGGGCCAGTGTCTTTACCTCTCTGAATCTCTTCTTCTCCTGCTAAAGGCAGATTATAGAAAATTACTTTGTGACATTACAGCAAGGACTAGATGAGGCAGTGGACTGCAAGCTTTTGTGTAGAAACATCCCAGTGTGGCTCTGAGGCTTTTGTGCACACAGGCTTGGTTTAAACTGCTAAACACTGTTGGGATTTAGCTTCCCCACGCCTGGGGGCCCACCACAGCCTCTAGCTGCCGCTGGGTCTTTTAAAAGCCTGTCCCTCACTGTCTCGCCAGATCACATTGCAATGGCACAGTTTGGAGGCACACAGACTTTGATCTGGATCACAACTCTGCCCCCATTAGCTTGCTGGCCCTGGGCAGGTTCCTTCATCTTTGTTTTAGCCACAGGGCCCTCATTGTGAACTGGGAAACCAGAACTTCCCCTGCTTAGTGATGGCAAAATGTAAATAAGCCATATAGAGAGTGGCCAGCACTTACTGCAGTGGAGAGGGGTTCTCAGGGCAGGTTCACCTTCTTGCCGCTCCCTCCTCCCTGCTTCTCTCCCCTAGATCATCGTGAGGCAGGGAGAGCAAAGGCAAAGGCTCCTGGGTTTGAGCTTGGACCAGCTGTCCCGGGCAGCACTGAAGGCCAAGGGCTGAGATAGATATTAGATTCAAGGGTCCTTTTATTTGGGCAGTTTTGAAAGTTTTTCTTTTCAAATCTCTAGTTTTGAGTTTAAGTAAACCTCACTTTAAGAATAAAAAGGGGACAAAACTCTGAATTCCAGGATAGCTGCACTAATAGCAGGTCACCCAGAGATCACATTCTGAAAAGGATCTGTCACCACACACATAGCGGCATTGTTTCTCTAATGCATTTAAATTGTGATGTGATTTTAAATATTCCTTGTCCACACAGTTAATTACACTAAAACACGAGGCCTGGCAAATAATAGGCTCTCCACAAATGTTTCAAGACGACCTGCATGAATCGGTGATTAAAATGAATGAATGCTGTGGCACTGTGCCCTCACTTTGGAATCTGACATCAGGCATTCACAGGCCTTTCTTTTGTTTTCCTCCCACCCAAAGAAATAAGCATCTACTTTGACCCCTAGAAAATTGTGATCTTCCAAAGGAGATTGAGGGCACCTGAGCACTGTTATACGCACTCCATTCAGCCCCAGATAGAGGCAGAACAGTATATATAATAGGGGGCTTACTGGACTTATTTTATATATGGGGCTTAATATTTTAAAGTGAGATTTCACAGAAAATAAAACAGATGTAGGTGGGAGGTCTCGCACTACAATAGGGACAGGAGATTGGGAGTTGCTGGCAGCTCACCACTCTCGGCAGCCCCTAAGCCACCTCCAAGGAACCCCTGAGGCTCCGGGGAACACTGTTTATAAACCACTGATAGAATGAAGAGGACCAAATTGACAACCAGGAGACCTGGTTTCTTGTGACCACAAATTGGGGTTGACAGAGAATAGGACTCGGTACCAGCCCCAGAGGAGATACTTACAATTACTGAGATAATCTACAGAAAACAATACATTTCTTCATCCTTTGTGGAGAAACCCACTATTTGCTGTATACATACGTATATATTTATGTACACATATTACATACATGCACATTTATATATCTGTTTAAAATACAGACCTTTATGGTAGCGAGAACACCAGACTCAGGACTCAGACCTAAGTTCAAGTTCCAACCTTGCTGTTATTACGTGCTGTATAGCCCAGGGCAAGTCACTGAACTGCTCTGAATCTCCTCCCTCATTCTCACACAATGGGAATGAAACATGGAAAATATGGCACCAACCAGCTAAACTAAAGGCCATGAAAATTGCAGGTGACTATCTTCCTTCCTGGTGGCCTTTGCTGGATCAGCTTCCTGGGCCTACTCCTTAAACACCAACTTTCCGAGTTTTCATCCTCTTCACCTCCCTTTTCCCCCACTCCTACCTTGAGCCTACACCTACCTCCTCTCTTCTCCCTTCATTGTTCCCTGAGTCCCATATGCACTAACGATAAAGCTCCCATTTATTGAGCTATTTATACTTGTATAAAGCATTGTAGTAGGCATTCCTCATAATTTCTTTATGAAGAATGTGGCAATATCCATATTTCATGTTAGTTCAGGCTTGGTGTAGTCAGTCTACTCGCCCAAGGGCACAAAGCTAATTGGTGGAGCTGGAATTCAAACCCTGACTCCAAAGGCTCCATCCTACACTTCCTGAAAATTGTACCTGCACATCCTTCAGAGTCAGTTTGTTGGATGGAACCACAGAGAACATCTTTCTCCCCCACTTTTTGGTAACTTAAATTTTGATTTAAAATTGTAAACTCACAGAAATTTTGCAGGAAATGTGCAAAGAACTCCTTTGTACTCTCTACCCAAATCCAAACAACTACTTGTAATGAGTTAATGGCCAAGGAGGGAGCTGAGAAGGGCCAGAGAGGCATCATAGAAGCCAATGAATGCGAGTTTCACCAAGAGAGAAGGGTCACTCTGGTTAGATCCTCCAGAGAGGTCAATTGGGGTTACGTGTCTCCAACTGAGTGGCAAATGGTTGAAGTTTTTCTTGTAAGAAATTGTCGAGGAAACTGAGCAAAGAAAAGGAAAAGGACTGACTTGAGCAGAAGCTTCAATTACAATGGCAAACCATGAATCCGTGGTGGTACCACGGTGCTCCAGGCAGCACCCTGGCACCCGGGATTAGGAATAGAGAAGGTGGATGGAGAATTAATCAAAGGCATACTAGTATATGAGTGTTGAAGGAGCCATTGGTGAGGGTCTTGAGGTCCAGACTAGTGAAAGAAGAATGATCAGCAGGGGATTGAAAGATGAGGGGAAATGAGGGAACCATAAGGCTGGAGGGGCCTATGATTTTAGGATAGTAAATACCTCAAGATCAAGTTGCTCTGCTGGGTGCATAGGCGGCAGGGGAGAGAATGGGATGATGGAGTTTAAGATTTCACAGATGGCTCTCTTGGGCCCAGAGCAGCAAATCCTGGGTATGGCCAAGGACATGGATGACTTTGGGTAGGAGGACTGGCCTCTAAAAAGCAAAGGAACTGAAGGGAAGATGAGCACATAAGCACACAGGATTGCAGAATGGGGGATGAGAGAGAGTATGTGCCTGCCAGATGTTGTCTGTTTCATCCATAAAGACTAAAGCAAGGTCACCAACTGAGAGTAAGCGGAACAAGAGGAAGGGTGAGAGGTCCGAGGGGCAGTTAGAAGGAATGAAAGGTTCTTTGTACAGAGTAGGAGAATGAGCTCAATAGAGCTAAATGGCAGAGTTGCTGGGAAATATCTAGGATTTTTTTAAGGTGAATAATCAGGAATTTATAGTGATGTCAATCTTCCTGCTCATGTGATTTTTCTCCAAAAAGCTCAACCTTATGGGGGCAGATCTAGAGAATGTAGGTGGAGAGCTTCATCCATAATTGATATCTTTCAGGCAACTGATGAAAGGAAAAAGGAGCAAGAGACTTGGATGGATTTGCAAGAAAATAATCATCATGGTGGACCATGGGCTCTAGGTTTGATAAGGACAGAAGAGGAGACAGGGAGCTGATGGGTGGAGAAAAAATGTTGGTGTTAGTGGAATGAGGTCTAGACGAAAGTCAGAGTGGAGTTCCTCCAGGGGTTCAGCAACTGTTTATGGAGCAATGACCTCCAGGAGGTGAGAGAAAGCTCTCCACTGCAGAGGGCTGCAGAGGAAGCAGTGGACTGGGGAGGGGGAGACGGGCTTCGATTAAGGCAGGAGCTGGAGCAGGAGGTACTGAGAGATGTTGCAGATGCCAGCCAGGTTTGTTTGCCTTAGACTTGGTGGTGGGAACGTGGACAGGAGGAGGAGGCAGGTCAGTAGTAGGAGAAGCAAGGGAGGACAGCATGGAATAGTATGGGAATCAGTTTTGGGGAGAAGATAGAAGGCCAAAGGCATTTGCATCTGAAGCAGTTTCCTTTTTGGTGCCAAGTTGTTGCAGTGCCAGAACTGGCTGTGAGTCCCAATCGTTCCTCCTAATGCCCCTGGAATACCACCCTGTTATAAGGTAGTGATGTCCAGAGGAAGAGAGGGAGTGGCTGCAGAGCTCAGACATGGAAGGCTATGGAGAAGTCTGAAAGCTATCCAGCAGAAAATGTGACTGGAAAAGGCAAAGAGAGAAACATCAACATGTGTGTATTCATTAATTCAGACCTTGTCTGAGCATCTACCATTTTGTCAGCCCGTGTGGGTTGCAGCCATGAGCTAGCCATCTGTTGGTGGGATCCCAGGGGCTGGCTGTTCAGGGGGAAGTCTGTCCACGGACCCCCTGACCTCGCCCAGACAGCAGAGGGAAAAAAGTAGCTGATGCTCCATTCTGAAGCTGTTTTAAAGTGCTTCATGCTAAATATCTGCAGAGTGTAATATTTTAATTAATTCCCTCTAAGCTCTTAAAGTGGTAAATGCCTGTTTGACCTGTTCTCTCTAATTACCTTCAGCATATTTCAACAGACTGCAAATACCATCTAATTTTTGGAAACAAGTGCAGGATAAATTGAGTCTGAGGCTGAGGGCTTTTAAGGCAGCGAAACCTGGCTTTCCAGAGGAGGTGTAAGATGGTGCTGGTGGAGGTGGAGGGTTCCCCAGAGCTAGGGCTCTGGATCCACAGGTCCTCTTCGAATAGGTAGGCTGGGGTCAAGGCTTTGGTTTTGATGATCTTATTCAAATTAGTTTAGTAATGTCCGTCTCAAGTGTGGTCACGGGGAAAAGTCCTACATAAAGCAACTTCAGGAAAGGTAGAAAAAGCTCTCAGGCCTTGAGAGAAATCTTGGGCATCGTGAAATGGAATGAACAGGCATCGGAAGTCCCACAGTCTCGGCTCCCCTTTGCTGAATATTGACGATGCCCCAGGTCCTGGGTGAGCCTTCACATCCATTATCTCAGGTACCTGCATCCTATCATGCCTCCTCGGGAGATGTCACTAGCCCCATCTTACAGGTGAAGAATAGAATCAGAGAGGTTTTCTAACTTCTTTAAAGCAAGTAGATTTAAAACCCAGTAGGAACAGCACCTGGCATCCAGGATTAGGAAGAGAGAAGGTGGATGGTAGAGTTAATAAAAGGCAGAAATGAGAGTGTTGAGGACGCCATTGGTGAGGGTCTTGGGGTCCGGACTAGTGAAATTTATGAGAGAACAAAGGGCATGTCAGCATAAAAGAGAACTCTCCTCACCATGGCAGCTGCCTTCAGGCCCAGTTGTATCAAGCACGACCTGTGAATTGAGGTGTTTCTCAGCACAGACTTACAGAAGCAGCTGGACGCCCACAAGGGGAATGGAGGAGAGGATTCTCCTAGGCCAGTGATGGCGAACCTATGACACGCGTGTCAGAGGTGACAGGCGAACTCATTTTTTTGGTTGATTTTTCTTTGTTAAATGGCATTTAAATATATCAAATAAATATCAAAAATATAAGTCTTTGTTTTACTGTGGTTGCAAATATCACATAGAAAAAAAATTTCTGTATGTGACATGGCACTAGAGTTAAGTTAGGGTTTTTCAAAATGCTGACACGCCGAGCTCAAAAGGTTTGCCATCACTGCTCTAGGCCCTTGTTTAAACTAGACTCAACTGACCTTTGAGCTCAGGAGGAGGGAGAAGACCCTTTGGGTGCCAGGCTGAGGGCATGCCACCAGGAACTGCCCCACTGACAGTGACGAACTAGAAGAGAAGGAGCCATTCGGACCCAGCCGCTTCTTGCAGATAACGCTCCGACAGCTCCGCCTGATGCTGTTTCCATACCTGCTTCCTCCACGAGCTGCTGGCCCTGCAGAGAGGGCTGCGTCTTAGATGGTTTTTCTCCTCACACTCTGCCTGGCCCCTGTTAGGCACTCAATAAACGTTGGAATGAGTGAGTGCAGGAATGAGCGTCTGAAATGAGAAGAGATGAGTTCTGTCCGGAAGCTGCGGGAGCCGCTTCCCAGACCCTCCAGGAAGGGTTCCTGGGAAAGGTGGATCCTGGCCCCACCCACACACACAGAGGAGCTCCAGGATGTGTTGCCCCATCAGAGGAAACCAGGCTTGACACCACTTTCATTTCATATACTTAGGCTTGCTGCGTCTGCTCACTATTTCTTTACCTTTCGGCACTTTGCCTACAATTAGGATAAATTGCCATGTGGGCAGCAATGGAACAGGCTCATAGAACTCTTTATTAAAATAGCTGAGTGCTAACATTGAAGAATGAAGTGGCTAGAACTAAAGAACACGTTTTTAAAGAAGGCAAACACCTAGGTACAATGTAGTACCTTAACTGTTATCAATCACTACTTAATCTAATTAGCTCAGAAGCTATTTTAAGGGGCTTAATTAGATTAAGCTGTGATTGATAACACTTTATATCCACTTGAGTAGAGCACTTCTTCTAATTCACCTTGAATCTTTATGCTTCCCGTCAAAAGCCTGTTTGGGGCATGTGCGGAGAGGGAAGTGGGGAGGCTTTGATTGGCACTGAGGTCACTCAGGTTGTCTGGTCCAGGCTGAGCTGGGGGCGTTGGCAGAGTCCTTGGGCACAGACATTCTGAGACCTAGTGAGGTGGCCTTGACAAGGACACCCTGAGATTCTAGTTCAGGAGGCCTGAGAGCAAACGGGGAAGCATAGGTCAGCAGAGCAAAGCATGGGCACCTCAGCAGGCCTACAGATGTCTGGGGCCCACCCAGAGTTAGGTGGCATGAGGAGTACCAGGCCACACCCTCTTGGTAGAGTTGAGCTGCTGATCACAGTGGAGTTGGGGTTGGGGGCTGGCTTAGCTTGACCATGGAAGCTCATCGCTGCGCACAGGGCAGCAGGTCAGGCAGGGCATGTGGGGCCTCCCCCTACCCCAGTGCTCCAGGAACTGTGACTTCCCTCTGAACCCACTGAGAACTATGAGGGAAGAAAGCAGAAGGTTATACCTGGGTGGAGACTGTACAGACTTCAGTCTCTTCTGGGCTGGGGGTGAGAGGTGGGGATGGGAACTGGACCTCGTCTAAACGAAACTTTCATCTTCTCTCTGCAGCCCGCATGTGTGATGCCCACCTTCGAGGCCCCTCAGGCATCATCACGTCCCCCAACTTCCCCATTCAATACGACAACAACGCACACTGTGTGTGGATCATCACAGCACTCAACCCTGCCAAGGTGAGGCTCCTGAGGAGCGTGGGTGGTGTCCTGTGGGCAGGGCTTGGCTGGGGACAGTTGGTCTACAAGGGTTCCAAACTCAGAACTTGGTTGTGGTGGGTTCTTTGTAGGCAAATCTTTAAAATTGTTTTTATTAAATATCAAGTAGATAAAAAGCAAAATATAAGTAAGATATAAAGAACATCAATGCAATAGACACCTGCATAGCCAAATCCCAGTTACCTTAGTGGTGTATATCCCTCACCAGCCCCATCCCATTCCCTATCCCTCAGGCACACTCTACCTTGATTGTGTGCTTATCATTCCTCTTCCTTTGTTTACAGTTTACACATAAATGCGTATTCTTAAAAATACTTTGTCTAGTAAGCCAGCATTTGAACTTCATATAAAGGTAGTCATGTTGTATATATTCTTAATCAACTTCACTCAAAATTATGTCCCTAAGATTTATCTATGTTGTGTGTAGTTTTGCAATGCTATACACATCTTTTCACACACTTATTTCACATTTAGTTCTCTCTGTTTTGGTGACATGCCCTTTGTTCTCATAAATTGTACAAGTGTCTTGCCAAGATCCACAGAATAACCTGTTGGAATCTTTAGTTATACCAAACTATAGATCAATTAGAAAAGAATGCTTATATTTGTAATTCTGAGTCTTCTGGTCCATGAGTATGGTATTTCTCTCTATTGACTTAGGACTTCTTTAATGGCTTTCAATAAACTTTTGAAATTTTTCCATTACAGATCTTGTACCATTTCTTAACATATTTACTCCTAAATGTGTTATATTTGTTGTTGCTGTTATAAATCATATCTTTTAAATTTTTATTTTCTACCTATTTCTTGCTGATGTTTAAAATACAATTAGTTTTTATTCTTTGATCTTTATATATAGCAACTCTTTTGTAATAATTTATCTGTGAATTATTTGAGATTTTCTCTACAAGACAATCATTATCTTCAAAAAATGATGGTTTTATTTCTTACTTTCCAGTCCTTATACCTTCTCTTCATTTCTTTTCTTGCCCCAACGTTCTGACTTAAACCTCAAATATAATGTCAAATGACTGTGATGATGGTGGGCACTCTTGTCATTGTTTGCTGTTAATAGAATATTCTTCATCATTATGATATTTGCTGAAGCTTTTTTTTATTTGTTTTTTCCTAATCTTAGTTTGCTAAAAACTTTTATTGTGAATGGACGTTGAGTTTTATCAAGTACCTTTGTATACTTATTAATATGATTTGCTCCTTTATTTTCTTAGTATGGTGAATTACATGGGTTGACTTTTCTGATGTTAAACCAACCTCACATTCCTGGTATAAACTCAACTTGGTCATTTAGCATTACCAATTTTATACATGCCTATAATTGATTTGCTAATATTTTATTTAGTAATTTGCTTCTATTTTGTTAGATTGGACTTTTATATTACCCTTGCCAGATAATTTTTGTCAAATATTGCTAATATCATAAAATAATGTAGAGAGTGTTTCCCCTCTTCTGTTCTATGGAACTAAAAGTGGAAGATTAGAATAGCTTTGGAAGTTCTGTGCAACATTTCAGGAAAATTATCTGGGTCTGATGTTCCTTTTTTGGAAGATTTGAAACTATAGGTTTATCTTTTTATGACTAAAGGATTATTTATATTATCTGTTTTTTCTTGAAGCCATTTTATTAAGTTTTCTAATTTATTGGGTATAAAGTTGTACATACTATCTTTTATTATATATTTTTATTCCCCTTTTCATTTCTATTTTGTATCTTTTTTATCAATATTGCCAGAGGTTTTACATTTTACTATTTTTGGAAAGAACCAATTTTGATTTTCTTAATACTTCTTTTGATATATTTATTTTCTATTTCATCATTTTCTGCTCATCTTTACTTTTTTCTATTATATTTGGATTTATCTTGTTATTCTTTTCTGGCATCTTAATGTCAATGTTTAATTTATTATTTTTCAATCTTATTTAAATATTTAATGCTATAAATTTCCCTCTAAGAACTATTTTGGCTACATTCCCACAGGTTTTTATGCATAGTGTATCTATTATAGTTTAGTTATGAATATTTTCCAATTTCCATTACTCTTTCATCTTTCAACCCACAGCTTATTTAGAAGTAGTTCCTAATTTTCAAACAAAGGGTTTTTCTAGCTGTCTTTTTGTTACTGGTTCTAAAGCTTGTGGTCAGAGAAAATTGTATTTGAATCATTTGAAATTTGTTGAAACTTGCCTTTTGGACCAGAAATGGTCATTTTTTCACACATATTCTGTGTGTACTTGGAAAAATGAAGTGTATTTTGTAGTTTTTGTGTCTTATTGCATCAAGCTTGTTGATTGTGCTTATGCTAGTATTCTTTATATCTTCATTGATTTTATCTTCTTGATCAGACAGCTGCAGAGGACGGCATACTAAAACCTCCCTCTATGATGAGAGAACGCTAGGAATAATAGACAAAAGCCACTATGGCTTTTGTCTATTATTCCTAAAGTTCTCTTAATTTTGCTTTATATATATTGGGACTATGTTATGAGATCATGCAAATTGAGAATTATATATCTCATAATTATGTAATGACTCTCTTTATCTGTAGTAATGTTTTAAAGTTTTTTCCCAGCTATTACATCAGCTTTCTTTTGGGTTTTGTCTAATAAATATTCTCTTCTTGCTTTCAACCTTGCTAAGACCTCAGTCCAGGCACATCCTGTCCCAGTGTGCCTTCCCTTCTCCTCAGGGCAAATTCCTTTTTCCCCTTTGAGACACAATTAAAATACCCCCTCTTCTGAGAAGCCTTCCTAACTCCTCGAGGTCTTGCTCCTTCCTGTTCCTACTTTGTATATATCACATTGTACTGGGTTTAGAATCTCTTTCTCCTGTAGCTCAGAAATGCCCTGAAAGCATTTTGGAATCTTGTACAGTATTTCTTCTGCAGTTACCACAGTGCTCAGTGCAGAGGAGGAGCACAGCGGGTGTTTGAATAAGTTAATAACTGATGGAGACCTGTGTCCGTGTCTAGTAGCTCCTCATGTGTGGCCCCGCCCATGTTTGGCCCCAGGGCCACCTCCTGTTATGACCTTTCAGTTCAGCCTCATGGAAGACATGGGTGATGACATTTCCGTGGTCAGGAGTAAAACCCAGTCCCGTGTCTCTGCCCCCTACCGACACACATCTGCCTTTCTTTCGCAGCTTCTCAGTGTGAACTCAAGACTTATGATTCCGTGTGCATATGAACTTCAGTGGATTTGATTGGGAAAGTTAATCCAGCTTTGCTAAAAAAAAAAAAAAAAAAGTAGAAGTGAGGCTGGAAAGGGAGGGGACATGGAAGGGAGAAGGAGGGGGCATGGAAAGGAGAGGGAAAGGAAAGCTCATTTCATGAACTTCAAAGCCAAAGATAATAGTGTTTTGATTATTCACTCTTTAAGGATTATCACTGTCACTCTTCCCTTTGTAAGCCTGAAGAATTAAGAATTAACTCTCTAGGCAAGTGATCACTCAGGAGTGCAAATGTCAGGAATACATTTGTTGGCCCATTTGCTCACTCGCTCACGCATTCAGCATTTACTCATGCCCTCTGTGCTGGACTGTGCAAGCTGCTGTCTGGCTCTCAGAGAAGCCAAGTTTGCATGACAGGGTAGCTTAGAGGGACCTTTTAATGGCCGCCTCCAAGTCCTAAACTTGATCCCTTTTTTTTTTTTTTTTACAGTTTCTTCACTTCCCATCATATCTTGGCATTCCTCTTCCCCTAGAACTAACTGCACACCCTTCTCTGTTCTTGAAGACAAGCCCCGCCCCTTGTCTAGCCAGGATTGTATGCCCCTCATGTTTGCCCATACCCACGCTTCCCTAATTTCAGTACTCATCACACCATGTGGTGTTTTCCGTATACTTGTAAGTCTCTTCTAGAATGTGAGCTCTCTGGGTGGTGGCCATGTTTATCTTGCCTGCTATTGCCTCCCCAAAGCCCAGCACTTGGCAAGTGCATATTAACTATTGAATGAATGAATGAATGAATGAATGAATCCATCAATCAATGAGTGGATGAGTCACAAATGGGTGAAAGGGTCTACTATTTTCAGAGCCACCAAAATTAAACGGAGGTTGTGACCAAAGTTCCAGAACCTCCTAAAGTTCTCAATCTCTATCCATGGGCTTTCTTTCCCAACCTCCTCAGAAGCCTTCCTCATCCAAAATATATAAAGAGCTCATACAACTCAATCACAAAAAAACACGAGCAATCCAAAATGAACAGAGGATCTGAATAGACATTTTTCCAGAGAAGCCATACAGGTGGACAACAGGCACATAAAAGGATGCTCAACATCACTAATCATCAGGGAAATGCAAATCAAAACCACAGCAAGACATCACCTCACACCTGTTAGAATGGTTATTATCAAAAATAAAAGAAATAACAAGTGTTGGAGAGGATGTAGAGAAAAGGAAACCTTCATGCATTATTGGTAGAAATGTAAGTTGGTGCAGCCATGATCACCTCACACCTGTTAGAATGGTTATTATCAAAAATGAAAGAAATAACAAGTGTTGGAAAGGATGTAGAGAAAAGGAAACCTTCATGCATTGTTGGTGGAAATGTAAGTTGGTGCAGCCACAATGGAAAACAGTATGGAGGTTCCTCAAAAAGACTAAAAATAGAACTGCCATATGATGGAGCAATTCTGCCTCTGGGTATTTATTTCAAGAAAATGAAAACACTAATTTGAAAAAATATATGCACCTTGGTGTTCATTATAGCATTATTCATAATAGCCCAAGATATGGAAGCAACTAAGTGTCTATCAGTAGATGAATGGATAAAGAAGATGTAATTTGATTAATGGAATACTATTCAGCCATAAAAAAGCATAAAATCTTGTCATTTGCAACAATATGAATGGACCTTAAGGGTATTATGCTAAAGAAAATTATACAGAGACAGACAAATACCATATGATTTTACTTATATGTAGAATCTAAAGAACAAAACAAGTGAAAAAAACAAAACAAAATGTACGAATACAAAGATTTGTGGCTCTTAGAGGGGAGGGAGGTTGGGGTGGGCATAATGAGTGAGAGAGTCAAGAGGTACAAACTTCCAGTCATAGAGTGAGTAAGTCATGGTTATGTACTGTACAGCATGGTAGCTATAGTCGGTAACATTATATTGCATATTTTGTTGTTTTTTTCTTTTTTTTAAATATATGTTAATTTTTTTTTATTCATTTCAGAGTGCAAGGGAGAGGGAGAGAGAGATAGAAACATCAATGATGAGAGAGAATCATTGATTGGCTGCCTCCTGCATGCCCCCCACTGGGGATTGAGCCTGCAACCCAGGCATGTGCCTTGACTGGGAATCGAACTGTGACCTCCTGGTTCATAGGTCAACCACTGAGCCATGCCAACCGGGTTATATTGCATATTTTGTAGCTTTATATGGTGATGGGGGAAACTAGACATATTGTGATGATCATTTCACAGTACATACAAGTATTGAATCATTATGTTGTACACCTGAAACTAATGTAATATATCAATTTACTCAATTTATTATGCTAAAGAAAATTATACAGAGACAGACAAATACCATATGATTTTACTTATATGTAGAATCTAAAGAACAAAACAAGTGAAAAAAACAAAACAAAATGTACGAATACAAAGATTTGTGGCTCTTAGAGGGGAGGGAGGTTGGGGTGGGCATAATGAGTGAGAGAGTCAAGAGGTACAAACTTCCAGTCATAGAGTGAGTAAGTCATGGTTATGTACTGTACAGCATGGTAGCTATAGTCAGTAACATTATATTGCATATTTTGTTGTTTTTTTCTGTTTTTTTCTTCTTTATCCTGAGGGTAAATATATGTTTATTGATTTCAGAGTGCAAGGGAGAGAGATAGAGAGATAGAAACATCAATGATGAGAGAGAATCATTGATTGGCTGCCTCCTGCATGCCCCCCACTGGGGATTAACCCAGGCACAGGCATGTGCCTTGACTGGGAATCGAACTGTGACCTCCTGGTTCATAGGTCAACCACTGAGCCATGCCAACCGGGTTATATTGCATATTTTGTAGCTTTATATGGTGATGGGGGAAACTAGACATATTGTGATGATCATTTCACAGTACATACAAGTATTGAATCATTATGTTGTACACCTGAAACTAATGTAATATATCAATTATACTCAATTTATTTTTATAATACCTTTCCCAAAGGTGCCAGAGACCCATCTGCTTGAACTCCCAAGGGTTCAGGTCAGCCTTCCCAGCAGTTTCCCCTCTGCCCTCCTCACTCCCAAGACAATTCTTGAGCCCTACCCTGGGCCCTCAGCAAGACTGGAACAAGGATCACTATGAAGGCCAAGGCCAAGGCCGAAAGTTTGACATGCTTGAGTAGGCCGTGCCCAATAAAAGGGAGCTCTCTTCCTTTCATGAGCTAATAGTCAAAGTGACAGCAGCATTAGTAAACCAAGGCGGGGTGGGCCAAGGTCAGCCTTTCAGGGGCTCAGAAAGTACAGGGAGGAGGAAGGGGGAAGTAGGGCTGGGCAGGGCATCGTGGAGGGGGCTCTTTCTAGCCAGAAATGAGCAGGGGCTAGGCTTCCCAGCGTGCTGAACTTTATCCTGAGGGTAAAGAGATGGCAGACTTTTTTGTAGTGATGAAAGCCTTTCTTCAGAACCTATAGCTATTGGCTTGCCACTGGCTGTGTTCCTGAAAATTCCACAGAAGCTTAAACAAAACAGTCTGTTTTCCCCACCACCAGAGGTCCAGAGCGGAGAGTCCAGGTCTGGTTTAGTAGTTCCCTCAGGTGTGCTGAGCACCTTCTATTTTTCCCTCTGCCTTTTTTCTTTTTTGCATGTGACTCCTGTCCTCATGATCACAGGGAAGCAGAAGGCTGCTCCTTCTCTGTTCTCACATCAATATTCCAGGAAAGCAAGGAGAAAGGCAGGGAAATGCTCTGTGGACTCCTCAGCTCTTATCTCATTGCCTAGAACAGTGGTTCTCAACCTTCTGGCCCTTTAAATACAGTTCCTCATGTTGTGACCCAACCATAAAATTATTTTCATTGCTACTTCATAACTGTAATGTTGCTACTGTTATGAATCGTAATGTAAATATCTGATACGCAGGATGGTCTTAGGCGACCCCTGTGAAAGGGTTGTTCGACCGCCAAAGGGGTTGCGACCCACAGGTTGAGAACCGCTGGCCTAGAATCTTGTCACTTAGCCAGACATCCTTAGCTCTGAGGTTAGCTAGGTGCATGGCCTCACTTCAAAGTCAAGGTTCTGTTAAGAACTTATAAAGAGAGGGAGGGACATTTATTAAACCACCATCTGTGTCTGTCACAGACTCCCAAAACATGAACTAGCTCAAAAAGAACTGCTTGATTGGAGGAGAGCCCTGTCCACCTTTACTGGTGGCCCCTGAAGTACCTTTATGGGACCCTGGGGTGCCTGGGAACCCAGTTTGTAAACCATTGCTCTAGGCCAGAGGTCAGCAAGCCTTTCTGCCAAAAGCCAGATAACAAATATTTTAGACTTTGAGGACCATGTAAAGTTTTTGTTACAACTCTTTTTGTAGTGCTTTATTTACTTTTTTAATCCTTTAAAAATATGAGAACACTTCTCGGCCTAGCCAGGTGGCTCATCTGGTTGGAGTGTCAACTCCTATACCCATGGTCAGCAAACTGCAGCTCTCGAGCCACATGCAGCTCTTTGGCCCCTTGAGTGTGGCTCTTCTACAAAATACCACGTGCGGGCGCGCACATACAGTGCAATTGAAACTTCGTGGCCCATGCGCAGAAGTCGGTGTTTTGTAGAAGAGCCACACTCAAGGGGCCAAAGAGCTGCAAGTGGCTCGCGAGCCGCAGTTTGCCGAGCCGCAGTTTGCCGACCACTGTCCTATACCATAAGGTTGCAGGCATGATACCCAGTCTGGTCCTGGCACATATGGAAGGCAACCAATCAATGTTTCTCTCCCTTTCTCTCTCCTTTCCCAAATAAATAAATAAATACTAAAATAAGTAATAGAATAAAATGTATCCTCTTAATTCAGGGGCCAGTACAAAAACAGGCCACAGGCCAGATTTGGCCCAAGGACCATAGTTATCCAACGCCTGCTCTAAGAGATGTTGGGGCACACAGATTTGAATGCAGAGTGAAGGATAGGCTGTATACAGTGTACCTCTGTGATCATGCCTACTTCATGTGCTGCCACTATCCTGCCTCAGAAAGGTGTTTGGGAGCTTTATTGATGGGCATGTTAGTTAATGAGCCATTATAAGATCCTGTGTTTAAACAAAGGCCAAAGAGAAGGGGGGAAACTGGAAGCATTGGTACATTGTGCACTGGGACCCGTCCCAAAGCCGAAGTCTAGTGTGTGTCGCTTCTGTCTGCTTGGTGTGATTAGCGCCTGTGTTAGGGTCAGATGCTAAAAGAGCAGTTCACATCCATGGCTGCTCTGACCAGTGATGTGAATCGTTTTATGGCTCTGGGTTCTGGCCGTCAAAGCAGCATTTCCCCATTAGAGACCTAGTAATCATGTGGTCCCTTTTTTGGAGGTGGCATGGTGAGCCAGTGCCCTCTGCCCCCGGGGCTGGCTAGAAGCAGCCAGCCAGGACCCCTGGTCCCTGCAGAGGCCAGGCCCCTCCTCCTGCCGAAGGCACTGCAGGCCTTGCGGCATTTTATGTGCACCAAGTCCTTACTGAGCTGCTGAGATCCAGATAAAGGGCTTAGGGAAGGTTTGAGAGGATAAGCCATGCTCCCTGCCTCTCGGACCGAGACCCCGCTGGGGCGCTCTGAGGCAGCAGAGCAGAGCGGCAAAGAGCCTGGCCACTGGCTGCCTGACGAGTTCCAGGTTCTACCACTCAGCTGTGTGATCTTAGGCAAGTTGCTTAAGGTCTCCGTGCCTGAGCTCTCCCATTTGTAAAATAGAGGTATTCGTCGTAGCAGCTTTTGTAAATTTTACATGAGTTTATGTGTGTAAAAGGCTCAGAGCAGAGTTAAGCACATTGTAGGGTGAGCTCTTATAGTGAAGAAATCTCATAAGAGAAGATGATCAAAACTGTGATTAAGTATCTCAAAGAATCTTCTAGACCAGGAGTCAGCAAACTACTGCTAATGGGCAAAATTCAGTTTGTTGCTTGTTTTTTTATAAATAAAGTTTTAGTGAAACAGCCACGCCCATTCAGTCTGGCTGTGTTCACTCTGCAACAGACCATGGTCTGCACAGGGGAAAATATTTGCTATCTGGCCCTTCACGGGAACAATCTGCCAACCTTTGTTCTACCAGTGATGGCGAACCTATGACACGCGTGTTAGAGGTGACACGCGAACTCATTTTTTTGGTTGATTTTTCTTTGTTAAATGGCATTTAAATATATAAAATAAATATCAAAAATATAAGTCTTTGTTTTACTATGGTTGCAAATATCAAAAAATTTCTATATGTGACACGGCACCAGAGTTAAGTTAGGGTTTTTCAAAATGCTGACACGCCAAGCTCAAAAGGTTCACCATCACTCTTCTAGACTATAACTCCTATGAGGGATCCGAGAAGCTAGTGATCAGTCCATGCTAGAGAATCAGGAAAGGTTTGAAAGTGTCCTCCCACTCAACATTGTCTAAGCTGAGGGCATATGCCTGGCATGCCAGCAGACACTGGCAGTAGAGAGACAGTGAGATGTGATCCTGCCCTTCAGGGAGTTCGTGGTGTAGTGGAGGCCCAGGTACACAGATGAGTCAGTGCTGCAGGTAAGTACTGACAGAGGTGGGAAGAAGGGGCCTCAGGGAGCACATGGAGGACAGAGGGCTCAAGGATGAGGAGACATTGCTGGGGGCCAAGAGAGAAAGGATCCAACATAAGGGTGCCCAAGAGCTCCTGCAGTGGGAGGCCAGCAGGGAGCAGATGCCCAGGGCTCCTCCCCATGTGTGTGTGGGGGGTGGGGGCATGGGGCAAGGAAATGGTGATGTCATCCTGTAGGCTGGACTGGGAGAGTGAGGATGCAAAGGATAGTCTAGCCTGAGCAGCTGACCCCAGGATGATGACAGTAGCCAGCAGGGAATATGGGAGGCAGGTTTGCCTGCTCAGTGGGAAAGCTAGAAGGGCCCCAGCATCCCATCGCTATTGACAGTTACAGTCCATCCCCTTTCTAAGGACCCCGCTGCTGCGGTATTGCCATGGCCCTGAGACCCGTCTCTGGTTTCCCAAGGTCCCCCAACGCTGTTGCTCCTAAAGCAGCAATTTCACCTCATACCTTTGCTTACAACTCTTCCACAACCCTCCCTTGTCTTTAGGGCAAAACCCAACCCCTTAGCATGACAGACAGCCCTTCCTGGGCCGGCTCCGCCTACTTCTCCTGCGTCACCCCCACCTTCCAGTAAACAACTCCAGATCTACCAGGAGTCTCTGGACAAGTCCACGTCCTCACCTTTGCCAGGTCACCTGATCCTCTGCCCGATTGCTCTCCCTTCCTTAACCCTGTACTGAGTTCAGTTCACCTCCCAAACTCAGCCTGGGGTTCCTTTCCTCTGGGAAGCCTGCTCTAGCCCTTCTAATTAGTGGTCTTCACTTCCTGTCTGTCCTGTCTGTCCATGCTCAGGGATGTTCTTACACAGAAATGCTCCTCTCCGTGAATCCCATGCCTGTGCGAGGGCCCCGCCTAAGTGGCATCTGGGCTCATGAGTGAGTGAGGCAGCTGTTCACTTCCAAGGCATCTGAAGGCACCTTGGGGTGAGGCCCTGCCGCCCCCCTGGCAGTGTGTGGGTGCTGGGCTATTTGGTTTGGATGGAGGAAACCTGCACAACCAGGAAAATCTATCCACAGGATTTCTCTTCTCCTTGGTTCATAGAATAGAGAACTAAGCCGCACCCCCAGCCTCCCCACTGGGAGACTGAAGATCTTCCTCAGGTTGAAGCCAGGTTGCCAGGGACAGAAAGACCCAGATTAGACGGTAGCCGTGGTGCCTCCGTGGTCCTGTCTTCACGAGTGGCACCACCACCCATCCACCCAGGTGCTCAAACCAGAAAACTGCAAGTCATCGTAAAGCCCTCCTCCCCCTCAACCCCACAGGCATGCGGTCACCAAGCTCTCAGTGTTGCTGGGACCTGTGTCTGTCCCGTCCCCATCCCCTCCTCCATCCCTCACCTGGACCCCCACAGAAACCTCAAGCATCCTCCCCACCTCTGGCCTCACTCCTCCCACATCGGTTCCCACACGAGCAGCCAGACTAATGCTTCCTCAAGCACCTATATGTCCCTGCCGCCCACTGTTTAAAACTTCTGCTCCTCCCTCAGAATGAGCCCCAGCTCTGCAGGGCAGGGGAGGTCTTGAGACCCTTCGGACCTAGCTCCAAGCACATCCTATAGTCCTGGCCCTTCTAGAGTCACCTCCTTGCACTAGAGGGCCAAGTACATTGTCCTCCACTCCCAGGCAGGGCAGCAGCAGGTGTGTTCAGTTTGTGGACTTGCCGTGGACTGACACTGAGTACTTGTTCTGGAATGTTCCGTGTCTGCCACAGCACAGGCCTTGTGCACCCAGGCAGGGCAGCAGCAGGTGTGTTCAGTTTGTGGACTGACACTGAGTACTTGTTCTGGAATGTTCCATCTCTGCCACAGCACAGGCCTTGTGCACTTGACTCTACCCATCCCTCCCTCAGCATCCCCCATTGGCTGGTCTTCCACCCCCTCTGGATTCTCAGATCCTCCCCCCCATCACGAGGAGCCTCCCTCCTGCCTCCACCGCAGGACAGTGAGCCACATGCCCCTCTGCCCTCCCCCAGCCCTCGCATGGGGTCCATCACCCCGTGTTGTGGTTGTCAGTTTGCTTCTCTGTCTCCCCTGCTCACTGAGAGCAGGGACTGTGTTAAACCCCAATGTTGAAACCCCATCCCCTAGCCTGGCATATGGTGAGTGCTCCATAAATATTTGTGGAAGGCAGGACTACAACAAGTAAGAGAGAAGAATCTTGTCGAAATCTCCTTCCTGGACCATTCATTTATTCAACAAATAAACAGAGGATGGAGAAAAGCAGGCAGAGAGACTGAGAGAAGTCTGCAGGTCCCTGGGGGCAAATAGCTGAGATTCCACACGTGGCCTGAAAAATTGCCACCTCGCCCATGGGGGTTCCTGTGCATTAAAGCATGAAGAATGAGTCTAATCATCTCAGAGTCGGCCAGATGTGCCTGGTGTTGCCATGGCAGCCCCCAGAATTGGGCAGATGTGCCATGAGCATCTTTGGAAAACATCAGGGGACCCCAGAGACTATATGGCCTGGAAGGAAATAGTTCACACTCAAAACGCGGGCATGAAACTGCTCAGTGTGGATTGAGGGTCGTGTAGGATGGTGCCACGGGGACTCTGGGCATCAGAACATAACGAGGAAATGTCTTCCTGTTCTCAAGGCTCTCCCAGCTGCCCCTGTCTGCTCCCTAACCCCATGCTCCCTCCCTAGGTGATCAAGCTTGCCTTCGAGGAGTTTGACTTGGAGAGGGGCTATGACACCCTGACGGTCGGGGATGGTGGGCAGGACGGGGACCAGAAAACGGTCCTCTACATGTAAGTGAAGTAGGCATTCAGGTAGGAGGGCGGGAGCACGGTACCTTGGCTGAGGGTGGTGGGATGGGCTTGCTGGGTCTTGCCTGGTCCCCCAGACCACACTGTGACCAGGACAGGTGCCCTGTTATGCTTCTAGTTTCAGCAACAGTCCCTCCGCCTCTCTTTACTCCAGCCAAGGGAAACAGCACTGGGCCACATTCTCACTAGGGATTCACAGGAAGTGTACAGAACAAGCAGTTCTAGGGAGCAGGGAAATAGACATTTTGTGGCTGTCTGCTTCGATGCAGACTCTCCTGCCACCCAGCAGTTTTTCCTCAAGGCCAAGTATGTCCGTGGTGGTCTCACTTCAGACAGAGACATGAAAGTGCTTTGCTAACCTCCCTGCCTGCTCTTAACTATCTGGGAAGTGGGTGGTTCTAGAGAATTAGGACCACATGGACATACACATTCTCTGAGTCCAGAAAGGTTAGCATCCGTATGGTCAGCCAAGGGAGAGGGTGCTAGCGGGCTCTCTGGGGTTCCATGACATTGGGTCTTGGCTTCTCCTTTGCCCACCACCTGTAGCCTGACATGCAGCAGGAAAATGCTCTTGTTTGATGCATGTGGTCCAGCTTCAGAGAAACAGACAGGCCTGACCTACCTCGTCCATCTCCCCTGCCAAAAAGAAGGGGTGATTTCACATATGCTGAGCACCTACTATGTGCCCAGGCACTGTGATGGGAACTTTCACATCAGTTATCTCATTTAATTCCCACAACAGCCCTGTGAGAAAGGTGTTATTATCCCCGTTTAGTAGGTGGGGAAACTGAGGTCCAATGGTTGCAAAAGATGGTTGGTGGTAGAATCAGCACTTGAGTTCGAGTCTTTTGATTTCAGTGAGGGATAACATCCCTTGCCATACCCCCTCCCAGCCAGGCTAGCTCTAAGCTAATACCCTCTGGTTTTAATAATGAATGAAAGATAGCTATTCAGTAATAACTAGCTTGTCCAGGAGCTGTTCTGTTCTGGGAACTTCCCACACTTTCTCATACCTGCCTGGAGAAGATCCCATCAGGGCAGTTAAAGGACTCATGATGTTACCCACCGAGTCAGTGACATGGCTAGGACGTGGGCTCTCTCAGGAGAAAGGGAGAAATGTGAGCCCTGCCTATTCCACTGTATTAATCAGGGTTCGCCAGAGAAAGAGAACCAATAGGATATATATAGAGAGAAGGGGGTTTATTGTAAGGAATTGGCTCACATGGTTATGGAGGCTGACAAATCTCAAGATCTGCAGGGTGAGTCGGCAAGTTGGAAACCCAGGAGAGTGATGATGCAATTGTGGTGTGGAGCCAGCAGGCTCAAGACCCAGGAAGAGCTAATGTTTCGGATCAAGTCCAAGGCAGGGAGAAAACCCCCACAATGTCCCAGCTGGAATTCAGACAGGAAGAATCTTCTCTTAATCAAGGGAAGGTCAGCCTTTTCGTTCAGTTCAGGCCTTCAGCTGATTGGATGAGGCCCACCCACAGTGGGGAGGGCAATCTGCTCACTCCATCTACCATTTAAATGTTAATCTCATCCAAAACCACAGACACACCAGGAATAACATCTGGACAGATGTCGTCGGGATACCCCAGGGCCCAGCAAATTCAGATAGCCATCTCACCCACCTCTCCCCTCCTCTTGGTGCCTCCCCACCACTCACCTGTCCTGGATCGCTGACCTATATGGTGTATCCGCTCAGTGTGCCCAAGAGGTCCTCCCACAACCCCATGTGCTTTTCCATGGAGAGAACCTTAGAAGAGCAAAGCTGAAAAGACTCTTGGGGATCATACAACCCAATCTCCTTCTTTAACATGGAGTGGGAAAGCCCAGAGACGCCCAGCATTTGCCCAAGGTCCCCCCACAAAGAATGGCAGAGCCAGGGCTTATACCCAGATCTTTGCACTAATGTAATGTGAGTGAGCTCCCAGCAAGTCCTGTAGCAGCCCAGGGACTCACCCATCACCCCCGGATCTCTTTAGGCCAACGTCCATCTCAAACCTTCAGGGAAACACATGCAACATGGTCAGGCTCCTTTGTTGTCCCAATTGGGTCAAACAGGAAAAGCAGCGGCCTTGGCTTCTCTCTTGCTTCCTGCCACCCCGGAGTCACAGCCAACCCTGGCCTGGCCTCAATCTACTCGAGTGAGAGCCCCCAGATCAGGGATGTCACACAGGCTGGGCTGGTGAACCCCAGGTGGTCTGTCCCACTCCACCCCCATGGCACTCATGTGCTGACCATCTCTCTGCAGCCAAGTCAA
>NW_005360424.1:0-875 GCF_000412655.1 Myotis brandtii | reverse complement strand
TCTACAATAAATATTGTTGGGAAAATTGGACAGATAAACATGCCAAAAAAAACCACAACAAAACAATGAAACAATACACGAATATACACCATACACAGCGGTAAAGTCAAAATGGTTAAAAGACTTCAATGTGAGTAAGGAAAACATAAAAATCCTAGAAGAAACTATAGGCAGCAAAATCTCAGACATCTCTCATAGCAATGTGTTTACAGATACATCTCCCAAGACAAAGGAAACTAAGGAGAAAATAAACAAATTGGAATACATCAAAATACAAAGAGTCTGCACAGCAAAAGAAACCACTAACAAAATGAAAAGGGAGCCCACAGTATGGGAGGACATATTTGGCAAGGATCCATGTGATAAAGGGTTAATATCCAAAATGTATAAGAAACCCATACAACTTAACCAAAGGAAGACAAAAATCCAATTTAAAAATGGGCAAATTACCTAAATACGCACTTCTCTAAAGGGAACATGCAGATGGACAAGAGACATAAGAAAAATGCTCAAAGTCACTGACCTTCAGACAGATGCAAATTAAAAAGACAATGAGGTATCAGCTCACACCTGTCAGAATGGCTACCATCAACAAATCAACAAATGACAAGTGGTGAATATGTGGAGCAAAGGGAACCCCCATACACTGCTGGTGGGAATGCAGACTGGTGCAGCCATTATGGAACACAGTATGGAGTTTCCTCAAAAAATTAAAGATAGAACTGCAATTTGACCCAGTGATCCCACTTTAGGAACATATGTGGAGGGACCCCAAACACCAATCAAAAACAATGTATGCACCCCTATCTTCATAGCAGCACAATCTGTAATAGCTAAGATCTGGAAACAGCCCAAATTCCCACGAGTAGATGAGT
>NW_005360423.1:0-944 GCF_000412655.1 Myotis brandtii | reverse complement strand
ATTCTGTGTTTATAGACGAGGTAACTGAGGCTAAGTGGCTTGTCCGAGTTCACACAGCAAGAAAGTGGTAAAAATAGATTCAACACAGATCTCTCTGATTGCACAGCTATATGCCTTTCACCGCATCACATGTTCCCTGTTCTCAAAGGGCTTGGATTCTGCCTGGCACAGAGACATTGGAAAAGACACACAAAATAAAAAGTAGGTCCTTCTGATACTGATCATTACAAAGTGTCTCTAGGGAAGACGGCTTCATTCTACCTGAGGGAGTCGGAGGGTGCTTTGGCTCACACCTAAAGGAGAACTAGGTATTTGTGCAGAGAGCAGAGGAATTCAGGGAAACTGGGGCCAATGTTGACTAGGAGAAAGGCCTGCAGGAGTGTCACAGGCTGGCTCTGGCATGGACTCCAATGTTTCCACTAGCTGAAGCACCAGCACTGCCCTGATCCCTCTCAAAGGACCGAAAAGGGAGGAAACTTGTACTCAGTCCAAACTCCTAGCATCAGGTCACCTTCTGCACCAGAAAAAGTGTTGTTGTTTTTTTAAATCTTGCCTATGCCAAAAAGGGCAGAGAGGATGCTAATCACAACAAAGAAGTCATATACAGGGAGCAGTCCATTGAAGAGCGAGACCTCTGAAGCAGTGTAGCAGTCGTGGCCACTGCCATTCCTGGAGGTAAAAATAAAGTCAGCATTTGGAGACAATATGCAAAGAAGGCAACGTCATCTGGAGAAGTCAATGAATTCATCGTTGGTACTAAAATCTGTGGTGGAGGCAACAAAGACACATCACTGTCCACACATCGCTGTGAGGTACACCCCCTGGTGCTAAAAATAAATCTCATTACCTGTGTAAGGAAGGAACAGCCCCGAGAGAAGAATTTGGGCTGCACGAATGGAGACTTTCCTCTTAGTACATCTAGAATCAATCTAATAAGTGTTAAG
>NW_005360422.1:0-525 GCF_000412655.1 Myotis brandtii | reverse complement strand
TTTTGTGAATGGCTATTCTTTGGCAGGCATAAAAAATAAGGCTTCTGTTTGAGTGGCGCTACTCCTGTTGGAGTGCACTGACTGCCAAGGGGAAGCTCCAGAGTTGAGCAGTATTGGGCCAAAATGGCTCTCTGACATTCCCTGAGGGTCCCAGATTGTGAGAGGGTGTAGGCCAGGCCGAGGGACCCCACTGGTGCATGATCGTGGCTGGGAGTGATGAGGGAGGTTGGCCAGCCAGGAAGGGATTGTGGGAGGGTGCCAAGGCGTGTCCGGGCCATCCTGCTGAGTCCTGATTGGCCAGAATCCAGCAGCAAGCTAACCTACCAGTTGTAGTACCTATACCCTGGTGGTCAGTGCACATCATAGTGACTGGTTGACCGGTCGACTGTCTGCCCCATGGTGGTCATTGCACGTCATAGCAAGTGGTTGAGTGGCCTCAGCATATCATAAGTATATTACGCTCTGATTGGTTGAACAGATGATGGACAGGATACTTAGCATATTAGGTTTTTATTATATAGGATT
>NW_005360421.1:0-486 GCF_000412655.1 Myotis brandtii | reverse complement strand
TACTTTGTTCTTCTTTCTCAGGATTGCTACAGCTCTTTGGGCTTTATTATTATTATCATTATTATTCCAGATGAATTTTTAGAGAATTAATTCTAGGTCTGTGAAATATGCCATTGGTATTTTAATGGGGAGTGCATTGAATCAATAGATTGCTTTGGGTAGTATGGACATTTTAAAGATGTTGATTCTACCAATCCATGAACACAGCATGTTCTTCCATCTGTTTATGTCTTCCTTGATCTCTTTTTTCAGTGTCCTGTAGTTTTCTGAGTACAGGTCCTTTACCTTCTTAGTTAAGTTTATTCCTAGGTATCTTAATTTTTTTTTGGTGCAATGGTAAATGGGATTGTTTGTATAAAAATGCCATAGATTTCTGGGTGTAAATTTTGTATCCTGCTCATTGCAGAATTCATTTATTAATTCTAATATTTTTTATGGAGTCTTTAGGATTTTCTATGTACAGTATTATGTCATCTGCGAATAAGG
>NW_005360420.1:0-573 GCF_000412655.1 Myotis brandtii | reverse complement strand
TCTATCCACTGAGCCAAACCGGCTAGGGCTGCAGCATGTTTTTATGGCTGAATAATCTTTTTAAAAGTTCTTCTTATTATTTTTGTTGTTATTACTCACCCAAGGATATTTTCCCATTGATTTTTTTAGGGACAGTGGAAGAGAGAGGGAAAGACAGAGGGAAACATCGATGTGAGAGAAACACATCGAATGGTTGCCTCCTGCATGCGCTCCAGACCAGTACCTGGGAGGAGCCTGCAACCAAGGCACGTGCCCTTGATGTGAATTGACCCAGGACCCTTTGGTCCTCAGGCCAATGCTCTATCCACTGAGCCAAACCAACTAGGGCTGTTTTTTTATTTTAACCCTTTAACCTAATTGCTGTGAAGTGACATCTTATTTAGATGTTTTTGATTTTCATTTTCCTAATGACTGATGATGTTGAGCAACTTTTCATACACTCACTGGTCATTTACATATCTTGGAAGAAATGTCTATTCAAATCTTCTGTCCATTTTCATTTATTTATTTTTTATTTTATTTATTTAAATCTTAAATTTTTAAAAAAAATTGATTTCAGAGAGGGAGAGAGAG
>NW_005360419.1:0-1440 GCF_000412655.1 Myotis brandtii | reverse complement strand
AGTTCAACAGAGGGAATTAAATTTGGGGAAAGTAAGCAAAAAGGTGTTGGGAGGGCTAAAATGTCCTGGAGGAAAGAGTGAGAAAACCCAAGATGTACAACACCAGGAAGCAACAAATTCTGTTAGGGACGGCGGGATTAAACCCTAACCCCATAACCCTAACACCAACCCTAATCCTATCTCTACCCTATCCCCTCACCCTATCCCTAGCCCTAACCCTAACCCTAAACCTATCCCTAACCCTATCCCTAACCATATCCCTAACCATAACCCTAATCCTAAACCAAGCATGTCAACTCATGGCCTACAGACCGCATGCCTCATTTATTTGGCCCGTGTTAGCCTTTGAGTTTGACATGCTTGTTGATGAACTCCTTTAGCTTATTCTTGTCTGTGAAGCTCTTTATCTGACTCTGAATGATAGCTTTGCTGGATAAAGTATTCTTGGTTGTAGGTTCTTGGTATTCATCACTTTGAATATTTCTTGCCACTCCCTTCTGGCCTGCAAAGTTTCTGTTGAGAAATCAGCTGACAGTCGTATGGGTACTCCCTTGTAGGTAACTGATTTTCTTTCTCTTGCTGCTTTTAGGATTCTCTCTTTGTCTTTTGCTCTTGGCATTTTAATTATGATGTGTCTTGGTGTGGTCCTCTTTGGATTCCTTTTGTTTGGGGTTCTCTGCGCTTCCTGGACTTGTAAGTCTATTTCTTTCACCAGGTAGGGGAAGTTTTCTGTCATTATTTCTTCAAATAGGTTTTCAATATCTTGCTCTCTCTCTTCTTCTGGCACCCCCATAATTCGGATGTTGGTATGCTTGAAGTTGTCCCAGAGGCTCCTTACACTATCTTCATATTTTTGGATTCTTATTTCTTTTTGCTCTCCTGGTTGGTTGTTTCTTGTTCCTTCATATTTCAAATTGTTGATTTGATTTTCAGAATCTCCTACTCTACTGTTGAATCCCTGTATATTATTCTTTATTTCAGTCAGTGTATGCTTAATTTATGACTAGTCCTTTTCCATTTTTTTTGGCATTCTCACTAAGATCCGTGAAAGTCTCACTAAGTCCCTTGGAGGTTTCTATCAGATTCTTGAGTAACCTTATACCTGTGGTTTTGAACTCTATATCCAGTAGTTTGCTTTCTTCCATTTCTTTCATTTGTGACATGTTTCTTTGTCTCCGCATTTTGGTTGCTTCCCTATGTTTGTTTCTATGTATTGGGTAAAGCTGCTATGTCTCCCTGAATTGGTAGAGTGGCCTTGTGTAGTAGGTGTCCTGTAGGGCCCAGTGGCTCAGCCTCCCAAGTCACCTGAGCTGGGAACTCTAGGTGCACCCCTTTCTGGGCCTTGTTGTAGTTGAGACTTGGTTGCTATTGGTGTCAGTGGGAGGAATTGACCTCCAGACCACTTGGCTGTGGAGACCAGCTGCGACTACAGTGGGAGAG
>NW_005360418.1:0-590 GCF_000412655.1 Myotis brandtii | reverse complement strand
CGCCCAGCCTGGAGGATTAGAGAAGGCTGCAGAGGAAGGAGATGAATAGAGATGTGCCAATCGGTGAGAAAAAGTTGGGACAACATATAAATTCTCAATGTCATGCAACAAGGCATATCCATGGATTTGAAAGAATTCAAAACAGAGTCGAAAGGAGTTAAAAATAATGGTGAAGCAGGCAGGAATCATAATGCTAAGGGCCATAGCTGCCACCATAAGGAGTTATGATCTTAACTGAAAGGCAATGGGAAGCCCTTGGACGATCTTAACCCAAAGCATGAGTGGCATGATCAGTTTAGAAGCATTAGTGTGGCTGCAGGGCTGAAAACACATTGAAAGGAGGAAGACTAAGGTAGAGAGACCAGATGAAAGAGTAATTCAGCAAAAAAGTATTAAGCCCTAAACTAAGGCAATGTCAGTGAGAATGTAGAAGAGAAGGCATATTGAGAGACAGTATAAATATGGACTTGAGTGGATTTGGGGGTCAGCTGGATGTGGGGGCAAAGGGAAGGGGTGGGAAGCACTGTAGATGGCCCATAGGTTTCTGGCTGGGTGGATACTTTTATTTCACAAACATTAAGAACTTGCCA
>NW_005360417.1:1801-2820 GCF_000412655.1 Myotis brandtii | reverse complement strand
CACTGAACCCTTGGCTGTGCTGGCCCAGCACATGTGGTGCCCAACTCGGGCCCTGAGTTCGAGGGAACTACAATTGCAAGGTGAAAGGATGCTCCAGTGAAGCACGTGCAGAAAGTAAAAAGGAAGGTAAGGAGCGAAGTTTAGTGATAACTGGGTGTAAAAACATGGGAAATTCAGGATCGCAGGAAAAGAATTTATACGTATCCAAGCTGAAGGCTTAAAGCACGGGGCTGTTCTGTGAGGTATCAACAGCTTTTTGATTTGTTGGATTTTGTAAGTAAAACCTGCCCATGGTTTCCTGAGGAAGGAAAGGTAAATATAGAGGCATGGGAGAAGGTAGGAAAACAACTTAGAGATCATTATATAGTTGAAGGTCCAGGGAAAATTCCTCTCTCTACTTTCAGTCTGTGGTCCCTGATTCAGGACTCCCTAGAGCCCACTCCTGAAAGGGAATGGATGAATGTGGCAGGGGAACTAAGACGGATAGTGGAAGGTTACAAGAGGCTTAATATTGTCGCAAAGGCTTGTCTCTCACCTGGAGACTACTTATTGTGGAAGTATTTTATTCGTGTTTGTGCTGACATTGGACCAGCCTATGTTCAAGGAGCAGTATTAGCTGCTGCATTAAAGGAGATGTTACTCACTGGTCAGCAGAAAAAGAAAGGGGACTGCTTTAACTGTGACAAACTAGGACATTTTGCTAAAAACTGTAATGCTAGAAATGGAAGTCAACAGACTACAGGGAGTGGAAACAAGCAGCCCAGACTATGTCCAAGATGCAGGAGAGGATAGCATTTGGAAAATGAATGCCACTCCAAGACTGATGTTGATAATCCAATGCCCCCTAGGCAGGGAAACTTCAAGCGGACTGATCCCATCAAACAGTAGGGGCCTTATCCTTAACCCCACTGCAGCCTTTCCAGCCGGCTCAGTAAACCTTTATCATGCCACCCCGGGAAGTACAGGATTCGCAAGTTCTTCCTGGGGTGATAGATCAGGACTCAGGCAATAGTGGAAAG
>NW_005360417.1:519-1560 GCF_000412655.1 Myotis brandtii | reverse complement strand
GGGGGGGGGGGGGGGAGAAGGATGTTATGTGTTAAACTTTTTGAATTACAATGCAGAGAGTTGTACGGTGGCCGAAAGGCATCGGGCCTCCTGTACAATAGCCTCTGCCGGGTTAGCCCGGTGGAAGGATGCACAAACCAGACAAGAGTTTTACCAGATCCAGTAATGATGTGGGGAAGAGGTTGTGTTTTGTATCTTTTCAGAAGGAGCAGCGCAGCCAGTTTGGGTGCCAGAGCGTTACGTGCATCACCACAATGGACCCAGAGAAGCTCATTGTCCCATCATTCAAAAGACTGAGAGTTGTCCAGATGACAGCAAAGCGGAAAAAAGAAGAAAAGGAAGGCTACGCAAGGGACTGAAGTGCCAACATGGGGTTAGCTAAAGAAGTTAACAACTGCCCTAACCGGTTTGGCTCAGTAGATAGAGTGTTGGCCTGCGGACTCAAGGGTCCCAGGTTCGATTCCGGTCAAGGGCATGTACCTCGGTTGCGGGCACATCCCCAGTGGGGAGTGTACAGGAGGCAGCTGATCGGTGTTTCTCTCTCATCGATGTTTCTAACTTTCTATCCCTCTCCCTTCCTCTCTGTAAAAAAATCAATAAAATATATTAAAAAAAAAAAAGGAGTTAACAACTGAGGCCCAGCAGATGGTAGAAAAGCAAGAAGTGGAAGCTACTCCCTCAACCATGTTTCTGCCTATGTTAGCATTGGTTAGCTGCCAGTCTTGTGCAGCCAAGTCCGAGGACTCTGAGTAAATCAGCAAAAGAAACTATCATTTAGTAGAAAAACGTTACTGTAGCTTGATTTCTCTCTTATTGCTGTGTTGTATTAGCACTGTTTTGTTAATAGCCATGTCTGGGTTTTGCATTGGCATTGTTTTGTTATTGTTTTAATAGAGTTTTGTTCTTGAAGCTTAAGTTTGACTATCATTATAGTAGCTTAAAAATAAAAAAAGGGTGAGATGTTGGAAGCAGCTATAGGGTTAAGCCTCAGACTGACCTGTTGGCAAAACCACAAACAAGTCCCAGCTTAGAGGGCACAGC
>NW_005360417.1:0-451 GCF_000412655.1 Myotis brandtii | reverse complement strand
GAAACTCACAAGAACATTGTAACTATGGTAACCATTACCTTGTTTACCTCTGGCTATAAAATAAAGGCTCAGCTTGCCCTCTGGGTCCCTGTCTGTGGCCTCAGCCAGGCACAGGAGATCCACCAAGACCCAGCTTATTCTCTTTGTCTGTCTTTTCTAAATCCTTCACTGCCCCCCCTCAGGCTCACTGAACCCTTGGCTGTGCTGGCCCGGCACAAGGAAGAATCAAAAAACCTGAATAGGCCAATAACAACCAATGAAATAGAAGCAGTAATCAAAAAACTCCCACCAAACAAAAGCCCAGGTTGGGACGGCTTCACAGAAGAGTTTTTCCAAACATTCAAAGAAACAACCAACACCTATACCCCTCAAACTATTCCAAAAAATCCAAGAGGAAGGAATACTTACAAACTCTTTTTTATGAGGCCAGCATTACCCTAATTCCAAAACC
>NW_005360416.1:0-747 GCF_000412655.1 Myotis brandtii | reverse complement strand
TTTTTAAAGTAGAAGTATGACATTAAAATTACCCAAGCATGGTGATTTTAATTTTCATTATATGTTACAAAATCATGAAATGTTTAGTTACAGTGGGTGAATCTTAATGTATATAAATCATACCTCAGTGAAGCTTTTATTTGTTTAGAACAATAAACACCATCATTATCTGAGCTAAGAGAGGAGGGAGGAAGGTTATTTGCCTTTCTGGGCCCTGATTTTCCGTGGATAGCACTCCAGCTCCTTGCCCTTGAGCACACAGCACCTGCATGGCCTGGTCTTGAAGCCATACATGCAAGAGGAGTGCTCCTCTAGAAGACTGCTGGTTGTGGTATTATTTTTCCTTTCATCATATTTCTTCTGAATTTTCTTTGATCACTTTTTGTCTACAATCTCTTCCTCCTCAAGGGTCAGCTTGGCCCCCTTCTTGCAGCCCAGGGACAGTGCATAGTGGTACTTGTACCCTTGTTAGTAGGGTGTGCTGTCAATGAGCACGATGCAGTTCTTTACTAGTGTCATGGTGAGGACCAGTTCATGGTTGGATGCCTGTTTTGTGTGTACAACACTCTGAGTGTCAGAGTTCTTATATACCCTTCTCTGAGTTTCCTCTAATGTTAACATCTTATATAATCATGGTACTTTTAAAACATTTCTGCTTTTAATTATTCTGGTTATTTCTTCTTTATATCTATGCAATATGCTTATACCTCTATTTTTTTTTAAATATTTTATTGATTTTTTACAGAG
>NW_005360415.1:0-803 GCF_000412655.1 Myotis brandtii | reverse complement strand
GACATCTGTAATACTGTCAACAATAAAGATACATTTAGAAAATAAAAATAAAACAATCTAAAAATAAACAAATGGGACCATATTAAACTAAAACATATTTATACAACTGTGGGGGGGCTGTTTCTCTCTTTTCCATGTCCCGCATGGAAAAGGAAACAGTCCATTTGCTGAGTGGAGGAGCTGGGGATTAAGAAATTAAAGAAAACCAAGATGCCAGAAATAGATTTTAAGCTGGGGCCAGGTGGGCGCCATCCTCTCTGATGGAGAGGCGGCAAAGCAGCCTGAGACACACAGCAGGTTTATTTTAAAGGCCTAGATTTACATATCTAGTTCCGCCCCTGCCTGATTAACATGTCCAGCCTTATTGGGGAAGCATGTTCCCAGGGCGTGGCTCTGCCTACGCTCTGAGCTCAGCTGACAATAATTATAAGAAAATGCCTAGGTGCCTCCCAGGCGGCCCTCTACATACAACAAAGGAAACCATCAACAAAGCAAAAAGACAACCTATTGAATGGGCAAAGATATTGGCCAATGATACATCCAATAAGCATTTAATATCCGAAACTTACAAAGAACTTACACAGCTCAAAACCAAAAAAAAAAAAAAAAATAGCCCTAGCTGGTTTGGTTCAGTGGATAAAGCATCAGCCTGTGGACTGAAGGGTCCTGGGTTCTATTCCAGTCAAGGACACATGCCCAGGTTGCAGGCTCGATCGCCAGCAGGGGGCATGCAGTAGTCAGCCAATCAATGATCCTCATCATTGATGTATCATTGATGTTTCTATCTCTCTCTCCCTCTCCCT
>NW_005360414.1:0-1527 GCF_000412655.1 Myotis brandtii | reverse complement strand
GATGACATCAATGAGTGTATTTTAGATTGTCTTTAAAATTTTTTTCAGATAATGTTATATATATATAATTAGTTCTGTTTATGCTAAACAAAAGTGAGTCAAATTTATGCTAAGTCTTATGACATTTTATTTATTTTGTATACTATCTCAATTGTCTGTCTTACCCTCATTCTGTTACAATATATACTGCCATAAAGCATTTCTAATGTCTGGGTATCTAGACATTTTTATCATAATTTTATTTGAGGGGAGAGATAATGCATTATTCTATATACTCATCAACCTAACCATCCACCCACCAACCCACTCATTTATCCAGTCATAATTTTTGGAGAATTCCCTTTGTAGCAGACACTGAGGTTTTCCCTAGTCAATTATGAACAATTATGAATAACATATAGTCTCTTCATTGGAGAGGTCAATGGCAGTAGAAATGTGAGACAAATCAATAACTTGAAAACAATGTGATAATCATTACAACTATATTATATACACAGTATATCACCCAGTGCTCTTGTTTTTACTAATGCTTGTAAAACTTTATCCAAAATGTGGTGCCCTTGATGTTAGATGTTAATCAGACATTCTGGAAGACTAGGGCATATTAAATAATTAAAATAAAGTAAAACAGAAAGTTCAATTTATGTTTATTAAAATGGGTATTAACATTTGCCAGCAAAAATGGGCATTTATTATCTTGCACAACACTATTGTAAGGGTTCATGAGATATGCTTTACTCTCTAAGACCATTATAATGAGAAAGAGAAAGTAAGGGAAGATTCATCTAATGTAGGGAAAGAGATTGAAAAAATGTGATAGTAAAATGTATATTGAAAAGGAAATACAACTGAATATAGATGAACTCTATCAGTGCCGGAAGCCAGTCCACCCTTGCTGCTTGACACAGTCGCTGCAGGGAAGAAACATCTGCACAGCTTACGTTTCAAGGGACCTGGCGTATATGGCATATGTTTGCTCCCCCTCTTAGCGCTATGTGTTTTAACCAGGACCACCTCCCCAAGAAAGGTTGTTTCCCCTGGAGTTAGGGATTAACAGGACTAAGGAAGAGAATAAATCAGTAAAACCCCCTAGTGTTACAGAAATACCATGTACTACTTATGAAGAACTTGGACTAAGACTGTTGGCAATAAATTTGGGACTTGCTTTACTTAGGATAATCTCCTTCAGTTACTTCCTTGTAGTTTAACAGAACAGTAGAGTAGTGACCTTGAAATGGAGATAACAAACGCCCTAACCTTTGGAATAGAATGGATAGGATTAAAATCAAATGGTATAAATACAGATGTAACAGGGGAATAAAGAGAGAACCTGGGGAGAACCTGGCTGGGGAACCTGGCTATGCTGATGAACTGAACGCTGTCTCCATGTCATTCCTTCTTCGTCGACTCCGTCCACACCTTTAGTAACCCCTGGACCAGCTGGGGCTGGACCCCAACATATCAGTAATGAGAAAATGATAGCTTTCCAGCTTAATTTACTTTGGCAAACACTTGCATGTATGCAAT
>NW_005360413.1:0-775 GCF_000412655.1 Myotis brandtii | reverse complement strand
GTATCATGCATGCGCGAGTCAACATTTATTTTTAAATAGCCAGTGTGCATCATATGTACTGGCCAGTTGGTCAGTTGGACTGTCAGAGGCACATACAACAGTCACTTAGCCATATATATATACACACACACACACACACACATACAGACATGGGATTCAGTACTATTTGTGGTTTCAGGCATCCACTAGGGCTTTGGCACATATTCTCTACAGATAAGGAGGGAAGACTGCATATACTCTGTCCACTTTCTTGGAAATCACATAGCAAAAAATTATATACTCCTATTACACACTCAGGCTAAAGAATTTGAAATAATAAGGCTCTCTTTCTCTTCCACCCATGTCATTAAACTCATTTTCTTCCATTAATCGTTTACTTTATTTTTTCAAGACCACATACTTCACTTTTATATATATGTTGTGGAAACTCTGAACAAGTATCCTCCATTATACATGAACTATATATAGCAATATGCAGTTCACTGTCTTGGGTTTGGGTTCATTTTATATAACAATTTTATGAGAAATGTTTTTGCCTGTTATTTAATGTTTTGGTCATTTTTTGTGTTTTGTTTGTTTGTTGTTAATCCTCACTTGAGGATATTTTTTCCATTACTTTTCAGAGAGAGTGGAAGGGAGGGAAAGAGGTAGAGAGAGAGAGAGAGAGAAAGAGAGAGAGAAATTAATGTGTCAAGACACATCAACTGGTTGCCTTCAGCACACACAGCCACTTTGGCAGGGGAGCAAACCCACAACCATTTGGTGTGCAGGCCAA
>NW_005360412.1:0-818 GCF_000412655.1 Myotis brandtii | reverse complement strand
TGGAGAAGGCAGAGGGGCAAAAGGAGGAGGAGTCTGTGATGGTCTGAAATTTCTGTGTTGTCAAAGTCTGGGAGTTTGTGGTGGTTACAGGAGACAATCCAAGAGCAACAGGAAGCATGTTTAGGGAGTTTAATCAGTGGCAGGGCTCTGATTTACTTTCTTTGTCTACAACTCAGACCCTGATCACAGCATGCCCCTTGGTTCGGACACTCTCTCACTGCTTGTGCATGTGAGCACAGAACACCAACAGACAGTGTCTTCTCCTGCCCCTGGCTGGTCACCGCTTGCCGCTAGCCAGCCGGTCATTCGCTGGGCTGCCTTCCCACCGCTCTCTCTTCCTCCCAACAAGGCTGAGGGAAGTAAGTGTCTGCCACCACTGAAGGAAGTGCCCACTACCACAAGTTCCCAGCCATACTGCACACACACTACAACGTAGCCCTGGTCCTGCTTCCCTCCCTTCTCATCTTCCCACTTGTTCCAAGGAGCCCACCTTAGTTGTTTCAATGTGCAGGGTCTCTCAGGTGTGCATCTGTGTTGAGCAGGGACTTCTTTGTTGAGTTATAGGTGGTTAGCTTATTGAGATGTTAGGGGGAGAAGAAAGACCCCTCTGCAGCCATTCCTGTGACATCACTTCCTGTTACTCCATATTGTACATGAGAGAATGTTGGGGTGCAGGTAGAGGTACAAATTGAAAAAATAAAGCCAGAGGACATAGATAGACAATGGAAGAAATGAGATTTTACTAAAGTGTCACCTAGTCCAGAGACAATTCTCTTTCTTTTTTTTTAATTTTGTTTTTTTGCTTAAAGTATTACAAA
>NW_005360411.1:0-816 GCF_000412655.1 Myotis brandtii | reverse complement strand
TGTAATAGAGCACGGTTGTTATAGAAGAAGGGTGTCAGAGTGGAGGAGTGTCATAGACGAGGATGTCATAGAGGTGCATGTCATAGAGCTGGATTGTTATAGAGGAATGTTGTCATAGAGGAGGGGTGTCATAGAGGACGGGGTCATAGAGGTCGGTGTCATAGAGGAGGATGTCATAGAGCAGGGTTGTGAAAGAGGAGGGTTTCATAGAGGAGGAGTGTTATAGAGGCCAGTGTCATAGAGGAGGGTGTGATAGAGCAGGGTTGTTATAGAGGAAGGGTGTCATAGAGGAGGAGTGTCATAGAGGAGGGGTATTAGAGGAAGGTGTCAGAGAGGAGAGTGTCATAGAGCAGGGTTGTTAAAGAGGAATGGTGTCATGAATGAGGAGAATCATAGAGGAGGTTGTCATAGAGGAGGGTGTCTTAGAGGAGGGTGCCATAGACGAGGGTGTCATAGAGCAGGGTGTCATAGAGGAGAGTGTCATAGAGTAGGGTTGTTATACAGGTAGGGTGTCATAGAGGAGGGTGTCATAGAGGAAGGATGTCTTAGAGGAAGGGGGTCATGGAAGAGGGGTGTCATAGAGGGGGGCATCATAGAGGAGGGTGTTATAGAGGAGGGGTGTCATAGAGGAGGGTGACATAGAGGACTGTTGTCATAAAGCGGATTTGTTATAGAGGAAGGGTGTCATAGAGGATGGTGTCATAGAGGAGGGCATCATAGAGGAGGGTGACATAGAGGAGGGTATCATAAAGGACGGTTGTCATAAAGCAGATTTTTTTATAGAGTAAGGGTGTCATAGAGGAGGGCATCATAGAG
>NW_005360410.1:0-221 GCF_000412655.1 Myotis brandtii | reverse complement strand
TTAAAATACCAATGGCATATTTCAAAGATCTAGAACAAACCCTCCAAAAATTCATATGGAATAAAAAAAGACCCCAAATAGCCACAGCTGTCCTCAGAAAGAAGAAAAAAGTTGGAGGGATCACAATACCAAACATCAAACTAAATTACCAAGCCACGGTTCTTGAAACTGCCTTTTACTGATGCAAGAACAGACATATAGACCAATGGAACAAAATAGAG
>NW_005360409.1:25707-32652 GCF_000412655.1 Myotis brandtii | reverse complement strand
GTAAAGCCTTAATTGTGGTTCCAAATAAAAACATAGCTATCCCTTTGGTGTTAGAAAATTAAGATGGCAACTCTATATAGACACGACCATCTCTCTCCTCATTTCTTGAGAGAATCATTGTTGCCTCTGTGGCAGAAAATACTGTCCAGAAGGGAAGGCTATTGCCATCACAATGATCAGGAATGCTGAATTTTCACAAAACACACAACCTGGGACTAATTATACGATTACCCTTCCTTTAGCTTTGAGTTTTTGCCTGTTGTGATAGCCTTGAGGTGAACACCATAGAGGGGCCCAGGGAATCCCCAAAAACATGAGATTCTTTTCGCAACCAATCACTTCAGCTACAAAAAGAACAAAGAAGCTACAGGACTGGGTCATTTGTGAATAATGTTCAGAAGAGGCAATTTTCATCCTATATACTGATGTCTCCTCCACTCACTATGAAAACAGTGTTTATCCCAATATTAGTTGCACTTCACAGTGTTACAACAAATGAAACCAGCCTGTGATATTTCACACAACATGGCTCAGGGCTCCTTTGCAGTACGGAAGACTTACTATGAACAGAGAATATAATCCATATTGTTCACAGAAGCACAACAGAAGACTCTTCTTCTCGGTGATCACTGACGTCACCAATAATACCGGCACCAGGCTACAAAATTAGAACCAAAAAGTCATGCCGATTTTCCTTAAAGGCCTTGGTCAGCAATAGAAAATAAAGCAATATTGGCCAAAGAGGGATTTTTGCCATTATTATGTGCCTTCCAACGTGCATATAGTTTGGGACCCCACCATATTGTTCCCCTCTCCATGCTGACAGATCACAACTATCCTTTCAAATCATCCCAGGCAGTGAATATAACCCTCAAAATTAAAGGTACAAAAGCAAAAAACACCTTTACTAAAAGATCATAAGCCAGAAAAGAGGACAACAAGCAGTTTGTAGGGTGGTGAATTAGGACATAAAATAACTCATCATAGGATAATGTGAGAACAATGACAGAAGCACAAAAAACGACTCTTCCATTTGTGGAACACTGACCTCACCAACATTAGAGGCACCAGGCTGCAAATTGCAACCACAAAGTTATGCAAACTTTCTTTCATTGCCTTGGTCAGTGGTATAAAATAAGCCATTTTTGGACAAAGAGTGACTTTTCTGACATTATTATAGCTTTCCAAAGCACAGAAAGTTTGGGAGCCCACCATATTTGTTCATCTTGCCATGATAATAGATAACAACTTTTGTATCAAATCATCCAGACAGTGAAATTAAAAAAATAAAGTTACGAAAGAAAACGTATCTTTACTAAAGATCATAAACCAGAACAGAGGACAGTAAGCAATTTGAAGGTTTGTGAATTATAAAGTAAAACAATTCATAAAAGAAAATGTGAGACCCACAATGTCCCTGAAAGTGGTAGCACTGCTTAGCTGAGGATGGGTGGTCTGGACAAACCCTGAGTCAAATGCATTCCCTAGTCAGAAAGGAAGGAAGATCCTGTCAAGAGCTTGAAGTAATCATAATGTTCTCAAGCACAAGTGAGAACACAGAATACATTTCCCCTGAGCACACAGAGGCTGGGACTGATGCACACTATTCAGGTGAGCCAGGTGGTAGAGGTGAAATATCTTCAGCCACAAATGCTCACTGTGGCACCAATCAGGTAGTAGGTCTGGGCATGTTAGCAAGTATAGTGCAGCTCCTTAAAGCCTCACTTGTACTTGAAACCGATGAGAAATATATCAGAGTGCATGTTCCATTAAAAGGGGTTTAAATTCAGAAAAATAGGTCTCAAAGACTCGCCTTCAGTGTTGTTATACTAAGTGAGAAAAAAAAAATTCCCTGAACATTTAATACTTCTCTCCAGTGTGAACTCTGTGCTGTCTAGTGAGCTGAGCCCTTCAAGGGAAGGACATCCCACATTCCCTACACTTATACAGCTTTTCTCCAGTGTGAACACCCTGGTGTTGTTTGAGGATAGAATTATCACTGAAGGACTTCCCACACTCACAGCACTCATATGGCTTGTCGCCACTGTGAACTCTCAGGTGCCTTGTAAGGTTGGATTTATGGCTAAAAGACTTCCCACATTCAGTACATCCATATGGCTTCTCTCCAGTGTGAACTCTGAGGTGTACAGTGAGGTCAGCCCTTCGACGAAAGGACACCCCACATTGTCTACACTCATATGGTTTTTCTCCAGTGTGAACTCTCTGGTGTACAATGAGGTGAGCCCTTTGACGAAATGACACCCCACATTCTGTATACTTATAGGGCTTTTCTCCAGTGTGAACTCTCTGGTGTTGTTTGAGGGTGGAGTTACCATTGAAGGACTTTCCACAATCAGAGCATTCATATGGCTTGTTGCCACTGTGAACTCGTAGGTGTCTAATAAGGTGAGATTTTCGGCTAAAAGACTTCCCACATTCAGTACACTCATATGGCTTCTCTCCAGTGTGAACTCCCAGATGTTTAATAAAACGAGATTTTATAGTAAAAGATTTCCCACATTCAGTACACTCATACATCTCTCCAGTGTAAACTCGAAGATGTAGATTGAGGTGAGTCCATTGATGAAAAGATATACCACATTCTCTGCATTTATATGGCTTTTCTTCTGGGTGAACTCTGTTGTGTAGTTTGAGGGCAGACTTATTACTGAAGGATTGCTCATAATGTCTATACTCAGATGGCTTCTCTCCAGTGTGAACTCTCAGGTGTTTAATGAGTGCAGGTCTTTCTCTGAAGAACTTCCTGCATTCACTACACTCATATCGCTTTTCTCCAGTGTGAATAATCTGGTGTTGTTTGAGGATAGAATTATCACTTAAGGACTTCCCACACTCACAGCACTCATATGGCTTGTCGCCACTGTGAACTCTCAGGTGCCTTGTAAGGTTGGATTTATGGCTAAAAGACTTCCCACATTCAGTACATCCATATGGCTTTTCTCCAGTGTGAACTCTGAGGTGTACAGTGAGGTTAGCCCTTCGACGAAAGGACACCCCACATTGTCTACACTCATATGGTTTTTCTCCAGTGTGAACTCTCTGGTGTTCAATGAGGTGAGCCCTTTTTCGAAATGACACCCCACATTCTGTACACTTATAGGGCTTTTCTCCAGTGTGAACTCTCTGGTGTTGTTTGAGGGTGGAGTTACCATTGAAGGACTTTCCACAATCAGAGCATTCATATGGCTTGTCGCCACTGTGAACTCGTAGGTGTCTAATAAGGTGATATTTTCGGCTAAAAGACTTCCCACATTCAGTACACTTATATGGCTTCTCTCCAGTGTGAATTCGTAGGGGTCTAATAAGGTGAGGTTTTCGGCTAAAAGACTTCCCACATTCAGTACACTTATATGGCTTCTCTCCAGTGTGAACTCCCATATGTTTAATAAAACGAGATTTTAAAGTAAAAGTTTTCCCACATTCAGTACACTCATACATGTTCTCTCCAGTGTGAATTCTAAGATGTAGATTGAGGTGAGTCCACTGATGAAAAGATATTCCACATTCTCTGCATTTATATGGCTTTTCTTCTGTGTGAACTCTGTTGTGTAGTTTGAGGGCAGACTTATTACTGAAGGATTGCTCATAATGTCTATACTCAGATGGCTTCTCTCCAGTGTGAACTCTCAGGTGTTTAATGAGTGCAGGTCTTTCTCTGAAAAACTTCCTGCATTCACTACACTCATACTGCTTTTCTCCAGTGTGGACTTTCTTATTTTGAATGACGTTTAAGTGTTGTCTAAACACTTTCCTACATTTGTTACACTCATAAACCAGTTCTCCAGAACACACACCCTGATGCTGAACAACTTTCAGGTTGTGTTTGGCAGCGTTTTCACATTCACCCCACTGGTGAAGACTATTTCCATCAAGAAATTGCTTTGAAACCTCACTGTCACAGTGTAGCTCCTCAGTGTTGAGAGTGGCCTGGTGCCAGAGAAGCTCTGAGTTGTACTGCAAGTCTTCCCCAAAGTCCCTGCTGGTGGAAGGCACCAACGATAAGAAGTTGGACCTACTCACAAAGGAGGCCTTCTCCATAGCTTGTTTCCAGAGCCCCTGACCACATTCATTCCTCTGTTGCTGGTGAGGGTTTGCACAGGAACAGGAGTCTCCAACACATGTGTCACTACAAAAGGCTTTCTGCTCAAAGTCTGCTGCATGTAACCCAGTCAGGTCCAAAATACCTTTTAACACAAAGAAACACCATTTACACAGAGGGATCTTCTGGGTGGCTGGAGCTGTCTTAGAAGCTCTGACCTGTGACTCTCCTACACTCTGATCAGAACAGGCCTCATCACCGTAGATTTTATGCCAACAACCTGAAAAGTGAGAAATGGTGAGGAAATGAATGTTGACAGTGCTGACAGGGGAAGTCCCATTACAAAAGTGTATTACACATCGCACGTTGGTTCCATGCAATTGTCAGAAAATAAGAGCTTTGCAGGAAGTGTTAATAAGAGGCTCTTGTAACTTCCTGGGCTAATGAAGATCACAAAATAGGGAGGTCTCAGCAGAAATAAGACACAAACATGGCAAGCACCACATGGGTGAGAATATGGATCTCCAGCTAATACTTCAACTAACAGCATTCAGCATGGCTTGTCTGCTGGGGACGGGGATGAGCTGTAAAGAGATTGGTTAGGTCTTACTCCACGTAAAATTCAATAAAGGAGTAGCTGGTTTCAAGGACTAGTTAGCACATATGTGCACCTCATAACACATGTGCAAGTCAATGTTGCAAAATACTGCAGAGGCACCAGTGCAAAGAACAGGTGATGAAGAGGTGAGAAGTCAGCACTGGGCCAGAGCAACACAGCTTGCTATCATATTCAGGGAAGAGTATATAAGAAACAACTGACTGAATGTCTCACAAGAACAGGCCATGGTTCATGTAAGTAAAGACCATAACATGGCATAACAGACTTTACGTAGAGAAGGCGGGCATAAGTTGAAGCCATGCGTATGGACACTGTCAGCCTCCCATGAAGTGTAAGTGCAAGCTGGGACCGATTAAACTCACTAGAAGATTCCTGACTTTCTGTTTCCTATGCTTTTTGATGTAACAGGTGTTAGGGATGTTGGTGGAGTCCTTTGCTCAGGACTCTCCACCCACCTCATCCCTGGCAGCCACAGCACATTTTACAAGACAGTGGGGAAAATTAGCAGAGGTCATTTTGTCGCTGCAGGAGAGAGAAAGCTATGCCTGAGGAATAAAGGAACAGAGGTCATCACCTCATGACACTGGGAGTAAGTGGAAATCTTACCTACAGATGACACAAGTGCAAACACTTCCAGCATCACATCACAGTAGAGAAGTCCCTGAGCCTCATCAAGGAGCTCCCACTCCTCCTGAGAGAAGACAATGGCAACGTCCTCAAAGTTCATATCCTGTTATAATGGGGACAGTACAGCCCAAGATCAGATTCACTCCTAAGATTCTAAGTCTGTCATATTGAACACCCTCCACATCCATCTGCTCTGTCCACTCTGCACATCAGAGAAAATACCAGGCCTTAATCCCATGAAAGCCACTGTTTTCTTATATTCCTACTGACATTTTGTCTTCCCACTATAATAAAAGCATTTGAGCAGATAAAAGATACCTGAGCTCTGGACCTCCCGTATACACCTCACTGACTTTTATCAACAGATTGAGTGTCGAAACCACATGTTAAAGAGAGATGCTGGCGATAAAGATAGTGTGAGTGATTTGATACTGGTCTTGTCAGGCAATACCCCCAGATTGTTTCTCAAAGACACCAAAAACATGGCATCACACTTCACCCTCTTAAACCCAATCACAAGGTGCTGAGGCCATAACTTTGCACTCTGTTGCACAGAGTTCTTTGAAACAACACTTCTCTCACACAGCTTCATTCCCAGAAGCACAACTGCAAAGGTAAGGCAAATTTGCTGTGGCAAGGAAACATTGTTTCCTATCACCTTTTTTCCCAAAATTATAGTTCACCATCTTCATGATCTCTTACCCCTTACCCATGCCAGTGGAGATTTTGAAGACTGGGTTGTATTAACTAGGGTGTCATCCCCAACAACAAAAGGCAGGTGGTTAGTGAAATGGCACCTAAGCTCTGTAACTCAAGTGGAGCTCCAAAACATCCCACTTGACAGGCAATTACCCTAAAATTCACCTTATTGGATCATCCAGACACCACCAGAAATGTACTCTTCCCTCATTCACTCTTATGTCAGTATCAGGGTCCTGTGGCCATCAATTCACATTCCCTTTTCAAGTGCACATCACTCTTTTCCACACCTGGCTCACACCTGCATTCCCTCACCCCTGCCCCCATAGTCCTCTCCTTGGCCTCTTTGTTATTACTCAGCATGTGTTGACCAGAGAATGCTTGCCAACATGTCTCACTGAACCTTCACTCAAGTCCCAGCCCCGATGGCCCTCTGCATCATGCTCAGTGAGTTTCACAGATGAACACTCAAGCCTCTAAGCCAATGCTTCTCAACCTTCTGGACCTTTAAATACAGATCCTCAGGTTGTGACCCAGCCATAAAATTATTTTTGTTGCTACTTCATAACTGTAATGTTGCTACTGTTATGAATCGTAATGTAAATATCTGATATGCAGGATAGAGTTAGACGACCCCTGTGCAAGGGTTGTTCGACCAACAAAGGGGTCATGATCCACAGGTTGAGAACCGCTGCTCTAAACTAATCCACAATACTCACTGCAACTTCCCACCACCAGGCCACACCAAAGGTCACAGTTAATCCTGGTGAGTGTTTAGAGAAGTTAATATGTATCAGCTCGAACTCATCATCTACACTAATAAAAGAGAAACATGGTAATTAGCGTACGACCGCTACCCTTTTCATTGCCTAATCAGTGAGTATATGCAAATTAACTGTCAGCCAAGATGGCGGCCGGCAGCCAGGCACTGAAGCGAGCA
>NW_005360409.1:22682-25252 GCF_000412655.1 Myotis brandtii | reverse complement strand
GCATTTGAGCAGATAAAAGATACCTGAGCTCTGGACCTCCCGTATATGCCTCACTGACTTTTATCAACAGATTGGGTGTCGAAACCACAGGTTAAAGAGAGATGCTGGTGATAAATATAGTGTGAGTGATTTGATACTGGTTTTGTCAGGCAACACCCTCAGATTGTTTCTCAAAGACACCAAATACATGGCATCACACTACACCCTCTTAACCCCAATCACAAGGTGCTGAGACCATAACTTTGCACTACCTGTTGCACAGAGTTCTTTGAAACAACACTTTTCTCACACAGCTTCATTCCCAGAAGCACAACTGCAAAGGTAAGGCAAATTTGCTGTGGCGAAGTCACATTGTTTCCTAATCACCTTTCCCCCCCAAATTATAGTTCACCATCTTCATAATCTCTTACCCCTTACCCATGCCAGTGGAGATTTTGAAGACTGGGTTGTATTAACCAGGGTGTCATCCCCAACAACAAAAGGCAGGTGGTTAATGAAATGGCACCTAAGCTCTGTACCTCGAGTGGGGCTCCAAAACATCCCACTTTACAGGCAATTACCCTAAAATTCATCTTATTGGATCATCCAGACAACACCAGAAATGGACTCTCCCCTCATTCACTCTTATGTCAGTACCAGGGTCCTGTGGTCATCAATTCACATTCCCTTTTCAAGTGCACATCACTCTTTACCAAACTGGCTCACACCTGCATTCCCTTACCCCCATCCCCATAGTCCTCTCCTTGGCCTCTGAGTTATTACTCAGCATTTGTTGACCAGAGAATGCTTGCCAACATGTCTCACTGAACCTCCACTCAAGTCCCAGCCCCGATGGCCCTCTGCATCATGCTCAGTGAGTTTCACAGATGACCACTCAAACCTCTAAGCCAATGGTTCTCAACCTTCTGGCCCTTTAAATATAGTTCCTCAGGTTGTGACCCAGCCATAAAATTATTTTTGTTGCTACTTCATAACTGTAATGTTGCTACTGTTATGAATCGTAATGTAAATATCTGATATGCAGGATGGAGTTAGACGACCCCTGTGAAAGGGTTGTTTGACCGACAAAGGGGTCACAACCCACAGGTTGAGAACTGCTGCTCTAAGCTAATCCACAATACTGACTGCAACTTCCCACAGCCAGGCCACACCAAAGGTCACAATTAATCCTGGTGAGTGTTTAAAGAAGTTAATATGTATCAGCTCTAACTCATCATGTTTGAATAATTCTTTAGCCTCCAGGTAATCTCAGGTCCACTCATCTTTTAAAGGCCTTGACCACTGCAAAATGATTACCTATCCCCAAACTCTACGTGACAACTTCTCTCCCTCTGCTGTGTTGTGACACCCACCTCCCACAAACAGTGGCACCAGCAGGAAAGCCAGTTCTCAGGCTCACACTGTCCCTGCTGAGCTACTACTACCATTACCAACCTGACCATGATTTACTGTATTAAAGTAATCTACAGCCCTGGCTTATGTGTGTCCGTTGATTGAGTAGAGACCCATGCACTGGTGAGGTCACATGCCTGGGTTGTATATATTTAATAAAGATACCTACTGGTTCCTGAATCAGCTCACTCCGCACAAAAAGCCTTTTCACATGCTGGAACCTATGCCCTGGAGAAGCGGCCACCAACCTTTTGGACCTCACAGAGCACCAATGGTGCATATACCACCAGTTGGGGACCACTGCTCTAAAAGTTTCCATAAACCAGCCGTCAGCAAAGCTTCCCGACCTCATAGACCACCAGTGGTCCAAGGAAAAATCATTGGCGACCACTGCCCTGGACGACCTCCAACTCATTACACTGGTTTCCAGGAAGAAGGTTCACTTCACGAAGTCCTAGTTGTGGCCTTAGGAGTCGGGCTTAGTGGTCTGTTATACCCAGGTCCATGGGCTATAAGAGCAGATGACAGTCCCAGGACACTACTCTCGCAGAAGCCACAAGAGTGTGAAGCCCTGAAATAATCTTCACGAATCAGTATACCTAATTCATTCTGCATCTGCAGGAATTCTTGGAAAGAAAATCGTCTGTTGAGAGCCTGGCAATCACCCCCAGGAACTATGGGCCCAGGATGCTCAGTACCCTTGCCCAGCCCAGAGGCCAGGTGCCCTCAAGATGCCTCTATTATCTCTCAGCTCAGTCCTCAGTGCACACTCTTACCAGTTACCTTATCATTTACAGGACTTCCCCTTCCTGTCCACAGCTGCTGTCCTCTGTCTTCTAGTCTGTTCTTCCTCTGAGCAATTTTAGGAAAAGTTAGAACCCTACCTCAGATAATGTCCCTCCTTTTTTCAAACCCTCTATGGCCCCAGCATTCTGAGAATGAAAGTAAAACTTGTGCAAAACCACACCTCATCTCTTTGTTTGTTCCCTTTACACTGAAAACAGGCCTGGGTTTTCCTAATCTTCCCAGCTCAGCCCCATCACCGGCTCAGCCCCATCACCTTGTCCTTAGAAGTTGGCACTGTAGCCTCTGGCCTTCTTTCCCCCATCACACCCCGTGTCACCCAGGAGAGACTCACTGTTCTGGATGTGGCTTCCTGGGCTGCAGTAACTGAGAGG
>NW_005360409.1:19395-21684 GCF_000412655.1 Myotis brandtii | reverse complement strand
AGGAGGCAGCAAATCAGTGATTCTCTCTCATCATTGATGTATTTATCTCTCCCACTCCTTTCCTCTCTCTAATATTAATAAAAATATATTTTTAAAAGTATATACATATATGCATAGTCCATGGACATAGATAATAATGTGGTGAGGGCCTAGAAATGGTGGGGGCAGCATAGAGGTAAGCAAAGGGGGATGAGGATGGAGGAAATTGGGACTATTTGTAATAGAATCGATAAAAATAAAGATAGTTTGCCCACATGGCATGGCTTAGTGGTTGGGCGTGGACCCATGAACCAAGGTATCTCTGGTTCGATTCCAGGACAGGGCACATGACCAGGTTGGGGGCTCCATCCCTGCAGGAGGCACACATGAGGCAGCGGATCAATGATTCTCTCTCATCATTGATGTTTCTCCCTCTCTCTCTAAAAAAAAAAAATCAATAAAAAAAAGAAGAGTGTTAAGATTGATTTGACTCAAAAACACTGAGGTGAATGAGGGCATCATATTTTGTTCCCAGTCCTCTGAGCAAAATCATGCCTTGATCTGTCTTTATAGAAGATGTCCCAGGCATAACAATGTTTGGGAACAGGAAGCAGCCTGCAGTGGGTCTGCCTCAGCTTGGTCTGCAGTTTTTGAGTTCATTACTTCATGTTAGAAAAGATTTCACAACATGAGTTCAGAAGATTTTGAGGGTATGTTAATTAAAGCTGGGGATAATGAAAGAAAAATTAGGCCTTATGATAGAACAAGCCACAGCAGAGAGATAAGGTGTGGCTCCTTTGACTCTCTAGAAACATTGTGGGAAATAAATGAGCCAAAGTGAGGATGCTGTTAGCTCACTGGGCATTCAGAGTAAAGGAGGTCTTGAGTGCAGATTCAGGGGGTTAGCCCAGGATGAGCTGCCACTGCTAGTTGCTACCCTGGTTACAGGTGAGTGGGATCCCTGAAAATCTTAGGAAAGCCCAGCTGGTGTGGATCAGTACTTGAGTGCTAACCTATGACCCTGCGAGTCACTGATGGATTCCTGGTCAGGACACATGCTCAGGTGGATTAACCTTTAAAGTATGTCCACAGCTGCTCTCCTCTGTGTTCCAGTCTGTCCTTCCTCTGAGCAATGTTAGGAAAAGTTAGAATCCTGCCTCAGAAAATGTCCCTCTGTTTTCACAACCATCTATGGCCCCAGCGTCCTGAGAGTGAAAGTACCTGCAAAACTGCAAAACCTCCCCTCCTCTCTGTGTTGCCTTTACACCCACAACAGGCCCGGGTTCCCGAGTCCTCCCTGCACCATCACTCACCCACGAGGGACTCACCATTCTGAGCGCTGGGACCTGAGCGGCGGGACCTGAGAGGCCGGTTCCCAAGGGTGGAGGGTGAAATGGGGTCAGGCTGCGGGGACGCTGTGCGCAGAGAGGAGTCCGGGAGGCACAGGGACGCCCATCTCGGGCTGTTGGGCTCAAGGAGCCTCAGACACACCCCGCACAGCAGGCGCGCTGCCTCCCAGGCCTCCTCCTCCTCACGACCAGCGCCCTGAAGCCTGGGAGTCTGTGAAAAAAGACCTAAAAGTAAAATGGCCACCGCGAGGAGGAAGGCGGAAGTACCGCCCTAACCGGATGTACAGACACCAAAATGCCCTTTAGCTCCGCCTACACCGGCGCATTTCCTCCTGGGTAATGTAGTTTTCTCCACCGCCCAGGCGACTACTAGCACCCCGCCAATAACTTGGGGAATAAAGGTGTTGTGGCAAACCAAGTGACATCTGGGGAGGGACAAGACTAGACCAGAGGCCTGGCTAACTGGAATAGACTGAGGCATCTCCAAGGTGAAAAGGGTGGGGAGGAATGCAAGGGATCTAACAAAGAATGTATACACAGGGTCTAATTGGGAGACATCTGTCATACTAAAAACAATAAAAAATACATGTACTTAAAAAAATTGAAATAATATATCCCAGCTGGTGTGCCTCAATGGTTGAGCCTCAAGCTATGAATCAAGACGCCATGGTTCTTGTGTGTGTGTCTGTGTGTGTGTGTGTGTGTGTGTTTTATATATATTTGCTGGTGGCCCGGTGCATGAAATTTGTGCAGGGGGAGGGGGTGTTCCTTAACCCGGCCTGCACCCTCTCTAATCTGGGACATCCCCGAAGGATGTCCTACTGCCAGTTTACAGGGATTATGCCTAAACCGGCAGTTGGACATCCCTCTCGCAATCCAGGACTGCTGGCTCCTAACTGCTCACCTTCCTGCCTGCCTGCCTGATTGCCCCTAACCCCTCTGCTTGCCGGTATGCTTGCCC
>NW_005360409.1:16567-19326 GCF_000412655.1 Myotis brandtii | reverse complement strand
CCCCCCCCCTGCCCCCGCCACTAGCCTGCTTGCCCCCAAATTCCCGCATGCCAGCCTGATCACCCCCAACTGCCCCCCCTGCTGGCCTGCTTGCCCCCACCTTCCCTCGCCACTGGCCTGCTCACCCTCAACTGCACCCCTGCTGGCCTGCTCACTTCAAACTGCCCCCCACCGCTGTCCTGATCACCTCCAACTGACCCCCACTGATGGCCTGCTTGCCCCCAACTGGGCCTCCTGCTGGTCTGCTTACCCCCTAACGGCCCAGCCCTCCCCACCAGCCTGATCACCCACAAGTGCCCTCCCCTCTTGGCCTCTAACCGCCTCTACCTCGGCCCTGCCACCATGGCTTTGTCCAGAAGAATGTCCGGAAGGTCTCCTGGAAGGTCTCCCAGTCTAATTAGCATATTACTCTTTTATTAGTACAGATAGAGGCCTGGTGCATGGGCGGGGTCCTGTTGGTTTGCCCTGAAGGGTGTCCTAGATCAGGGTGGGGATTCCCTTGGGGCGTGGGCGGCCTTTGCAAGGGGCCTGTGGTGGTTTGCAGGCTGGCCACGCCCCCATAGGGTGAGGGTCCCCACTGGAGGGAGTGTGGCCAGCCTGGGTAAGGGGCTGATGTCTATTTGCAGTCTGGCCAAGTCTCCCAGTCGGGACCGTTACCCCATGAGGGTGTGGCCAGCCTTGGTGATGGGCTGATGGCTGTTTGCAAGCTGGCCACACCCCCTTCAGGGGTGGGGGACCACTGGGGTGCCTGGCCAGCCTGGGTGAGGGGATGAGGGCTCTTTTCAGGCTGGCAATACCCCATTCAGGATGGGGGTCCCACTGGGGTGCCTGGCCAGCATTGAGGAGGGGCTGATGGTTGTTTGCAGGCTGGCCACACCCCCTTGAGGTTGGGGGTCCCCACTGGGATGCCTGGGCAGCCTGAGTGAGGGGCTGATGGCTGTTTGCAGGCTGGCCACGGCCCCGGGCAACCCAGGCTCCCAGACCTTCCTTGAGTGGAGGCCACAGCGGCTGGAAGCAGGTATCTGGGATTTATTTATCTTCTATAATTGAAACTTTGTAGCCTTGAGGGGAGCCCACAGCCATCCAGGGCAGGTGGGAAGCTTGGCTTCCTCCATTGCCAGAGGTAACCCAAGTCTCCTGTTCGCTCCAGCTCTATGGACACCACCATCTTGGTTGGGTTTATTTGCATACTCGCTCCTGACTGTCATGGCTTCTGAGTGTAGTGGAGGTACGGTCAATTTGCATGTTTCTCTTTTATTAGATAAGCTTTTTAAAAATTCTTTATTGTTTGAAATATTATATATATTACTACATTTGTCTCCTTCATCTTCCATTGGCTTCTCCCTGGCCACTCCCACTCCCCAGCACATGCCCTAACCTCCCTAGAGTCTGTGTACATTGATACTGCTTATATGCATGTACACAAGTCCTTTGGTTGATCTCTAACCCACCCCTCCAACTCCCTGCCTTCCCTCTGAAGTGTGTTGGTCTGTTCGAGGCTTCTATGTCTCTGAATCTATTTTTGTTCATCAATTTATGCTGTTCATTATATTCCACGAATGATGAGGTCATGTGATACTGGTTCTTTTCCTAGTCAGGGCACATACATGTGTTGCAGGCTTAATTCCCAGTGTGGGGTTAGAGTCGTGCAGGAGGCAACTAATCAGTGATTTTCTCTCACATTGATTTTTTCATCTCTCCCTTTCCCTTCCACTCTCTAAAATCAAAAAAAAATATTTTAAATGTATATACATATATGCACAGCCCATGGACATATACAATAATGTGGTGTGGGCCTAGAAGCAGTGGGGGCAGGGTAGAGGGAGAAAAAGGGGGAAATTGGGAACATCTGTAATAGAGTGAACAATAAAAAAGATTAGTGTGCACAGTAAGTGTGGCTCCATGTTTGGGTGTAGACCCATGAACCAAGATATCGCTGGTTTGATTCCAGGTCAACACACATGCCCAGGTTGGGGGTTCCATCCCAGTAGAGGGAGTGCTAGAGGCAGCTGGTCAATGACTCTCTCTCATCATTGATATTTCTTCCTCTCTCTTTCTCTCAAAAAGTCAATAAAGACATTTAAAAAATGAATAGTGTTAAGATCGAGTTGACTCAACAGAGGCAAGGTGAGTGTGGGTCATCAGGTTTTCTTCCAAGTCTTGTGAGCAAAATCATGCCTTGTTCTGTCTTTATACAGGATGTCCCAGGCATAACTTTTAGGAAATAGGAACCAGCTTGGAGCTGGCCTGCCTCAGCTTGGCATTATAGTGTTTGAATTCTTGACTTCATGCACAAAATATTTTACAACACGAGTTCAGAGATTTTGAGGGAATACTTATTAAAGCTGGGCATAATGAAGAAAAACTGGGGCTTAGGATAGAACAAGGAACAGCAGAGAGATGAGGCTGGGCTCCTTTGGCTCCTAGAAACATTGTGGGAAATAAATGAGCATAAGGGGCCTGCTGTTAGCTCACTGGGAAATCAGAGAAAAGAAGGACTTGAGCATCAGTTCAGGGGGTTAGCCCGGGATGAGCTATCGCTGCTCATTGCTGCCCCAGTTGCAGGTTGAGTGAGATCCTTTAAAGCAGCAGTTCTCAGCCCTGACCAGTTTGGCTCAGTGGATAGAGCATCAGCCTGCAGACTCAAGAGTCCCAAGTTCGATTCCCATCAAGGGCATGTACCTTGGTTGCGGGCACATCCCCAGTGGGGGGGTGTGCAGGAGGCAGCGGATCAATGTTTCTCTCTCATCGATGTTTCT
>NW_005360409.1:13444-16480 GCF_000412655.1 Myotis brandtii | reverse complement strand
AACCTGTGGGTCGTGACCCCTTTGAGGGTCGAACGACGCTTTCACAGGGGTGTAGGGTGCGGCTATAGGGTTAACCCTCAGACTAACCTGTTGGCAAAGCCACAAACAAGTCCCAGCTTAGAGGGCACAGTCCTCTTCTCATAATTAGGCTTGACCTTACCACGCTCCCTAGATCTTACCTGGGTAGCTAATGGGCTGTGGGAGGTGCAGCAAGTGCTGCCAAAACAAGTGAAACTCACAAGAACATTGTAACTATGGTGACCACTACCTTGTTTACCTCTGGCTGTAAAGTAAAGGCTCAGCTTGCCTCTGGATATCTCTCTCTGTGGCCTCAGCCAAGCACAGGAAGATCCACCTAGACCCAGCTTACTCTCTTTGTCTGTCATCTCTTCATTCCTCACCGCCCTCACTCAGGCTCTCGAACCCTTGGCTGAGCTGGCTCGGCTCATGTGGCGCCCAATGCAGGGCCTGAGTTCGGGGGAACTGCAGTTGTCAGGTGAAAGGATGCTCCAGTGAAGCGAAGCACGTGCAGAAAACAAGAAGGAAGCTAAGGAGCGAAGTTTAGTGATATAACTAGGTGTAAAACATGGGAAATTCAGGATCTTAGCGAAAGAATTTATACAAATCCATGCTTAAGGCTATGCTCCAAACACGGGCTGTTCTGTGAGGTATCAACAGCTCTTCTATTTGTAAGTAAAACCTGCACATGGTTGTCTGAGGAAGGAAAGGTAAATGTAGAGGCATGGGAAGAGGTAGGCCCAAGAAGTCTTATCCTTAACCCCACTGCAGCCTTTACCAGCCGGCTCAGAAAACCTTTCTCATGCCACCCCTGGAATTGGAGGATTAGCAAGTTCTCCCTGGGGTGATAGATCAGGACTCAGGTAATAGCAGAAAGCACCTATCCTACTCTTTTTAAAAAAAATATGTTTTATTGATTTTTTTACAGAGAGGAAGGGAGAGAAATAGAGAGTTAGAAACATTGATGAGAGAGAAACATCGATCAGCTGCCTCCTGCACACTCACTGGGGATCAACCAAGGTACATGCCCTTGACTGGAATCGAACCCGGGACTCTTGAGTCCGCAGGCCGATGCTCTATCCACTGAGCAAAACCGGTTAGGGCAATCCTACTCTTAAAATGGATATAAGAAAGCATTTGGGGTTTTTCTTTTTAATGCCTGTTTTGGAATGAGTAAATGGATTTTACTTAATTTTAAAACAACAAAGTTAAGTCTTGACACAAAAAGAAAAACTAACAGTTTGACTCAAAGTTAAAGTTTTATTTTGAAGTGCTAAAGCTCAAAAGTAGAACCAATTCACCATAAAAATGTAAAGCTGCATAATTTGCAACTGTTTAAGTTAAAGTAGGAAAACACAGAGGAGTATGTATGTTTATAGGAATCCAGAGCTATTTCTTCAGGTTTCATCATACCTTGTTTAGTAGCCTATTCTTCTAATGAGTTCTTACCCCATTTAACTGAGTTAAAATAAGCTGTCTTATTGAGGCTTCATGTGATATCTTCTGATTTAACATTTTGGAGCACCTGACAGCATTACCAGGGATGAGGAAGATTGCAGTAGCAAGCTCTAAAATGTATACCCTTTTATAAATGGTCAGAATTCCATCAACTATAACATTCTTTATGAATGGTCAGAATTCCATCAATATAAACCTTTTTTATAAAAGGGGGGAGCGGGGGAGAAGAATGTTCTATATTTTACAATGCAGAGATTTGTACAGTGGCTGAAAGGCATCAGGCCTCCTGTAAAATAGCTTTGCTGGGTAGCCCGGTGGAAGGATGCAAAAACCAGACAAGAGTTTTATCAGATCTCTGATTGATGTGGGGAAGAGGTTGTGTTTGTATCTTTCCAGAGGAGCAGCACAGCCAATTTGGGTACCAGAGCATTAAGTTCGTCACCACAATGGACCCAGAGAAGCTCCTTGTCCCATCGCTCACAAGACTGAGAGTTGCCCCAATGACAGCAATACACAAAAGGAAGATGACAAAGGCTACGCAAGGGACTGAGGTGCCAACATGGGGTCGGCTGAAGAAGTTAACAACTGAGGCCCAGCAGATGGTAGAAAAACAAGATGTGGGAGCTACTCCCTCAATCATGTTTCTGGCTATGCTAGCATTGGTTACCTGCCAGTCTTCTGCAAAGTCTTGTGCAGCCAAGTCCGAGGACTCTGAGTGAATCAGCAAAAGAAACTTTCATTTAGCAGAAACTCACTTATTGCTGTTTTGCACTGGCATTGTTTCATTATTCTTACTAGTTTTAAAAGTGTTAACACATTAGCATTGCTTTGTTAATAGCTAGAGCTTTATGTTTAAGTTTTAAAATGTTAACATGTCTGTAGTTTGGGTTTTGCATTGGCATTGTTTTGTTATTGTTTTAATAGCCAGAGTTTTGTTCCTGGTGCTTAAGTTTTACTTTCATTATAGTAGCTTAAAAATAAAAAAAGAGGGGAAACCAAGATGGTGGCATAGATAAACACCGGAAATTGCTGCCTCCCACAACAACTTCAAAAATACAACTAAAAGACAGAATGGACATCATCCAGAACCACAGGAAGGCTGGCTGAGTGGAAATTCTACAACTAGAAGGAAAGAGAAAAGCACACTGAGACTCAGAGGAGCTGCGAAAGTAAAATGCAGAGGTACGGAGGCTCTGGCGTGCACGGAAAGGGGCGGGCACCTGAGGACGCGGCTGTCTTTTTGAATCGGGAGGGAGTCACAAGCTCCCGACTGCTCTGAACTCCGGTTCCGGGAAGTCTCTGGGGACCCAGGGCTCATACGGGGAGAAACTGGACTATCTGGCAGCAGGCAGAACTCGGAACTTGAGGGCGGCTTTCCCTCAGAGGTGCTTGCAGCACTGAGACTCGCGGCCCCTTAGGGCAGGGCTGAGAATCAGCTATAGCTGCTTGCTCTGCCCTGTTGATTCTGAGACCCCGCCCCATCCAGGCTGCAGCAGAGGCTTTTGCATATGAATGCCCTGGCCCTTTGCAACTTGAAAATTACCTAACAAATTGCAGCTG
>NW_005360409.1:4566-9625 GCF_000412655.1 Myotis brandtii | reverse complement strand
ACCCTAAACCTATAAATAACCAATCTTATAGACATATCAATAGATAAAGTTGTTATGCATATAATGCAATACTACTCAGGAACAAAACAAATTCAATATTCACATAAGCATTTGTGTTGAATTTCAAAATAGCTGTGTAGCATCAAAAAACCGGTATTTGTTAGAGTACACACTTCATAGTGCCTATAAAAGTATGAACAATATGAACTATTCTAATGTAAAAACAAAAAAGAAAATCAATGATTGCATGTAAGGCAGGGAAATTCATAAACAGAGATTATAAAAGGGCAGGAGGAAAATGTAGAGTGTGGGAAATGCAGGTTTAGAGTTGTTGGTGTGGAATATGATAAGTAATAAATAATAACACAGGAATAAAATCTGCTCCCACAAGTGTGCCTCAGTTGGGGGGGTGTCATGGAGTGCACTGAAATGTCCTGGTTCAATTCCAGGTCAGTGCATAGTCCCACCTGGGTCTCCAGTAGAGGGTGTGCAGGAGGGAGATGATGGACATTTCGCTCTCTCCCTCTGCCTTCCTCTCTTTCTAAAAAATATAAATAAAAGTATTTAAAACTATGTTTTAAAAGAGCAAACTCTGGTTTGTGTACTCACAACTGTAAATCTACTTTTGCCACACCTTTATGAGTGATGACAGGATACATTATTTCATATGTGATGGTTTCACAGATTTATTTCTATGTCAAGGCTCAACAATAGTACACATTAGGAAAGTGCACTTCCTTGGATGTCTGTTCTCATTTCCTGGGAGGAACAGCTTTGTCTCAGTGACAGCAAATATTGACAAGCAGTGAAGGCGATTGCCTTCTGAATCAGCAGAAATGCTGACTGGCTACAAAAGTCATATCCTGGGACTGATTACAGGATTATCCTTCCTCCAGCCTGTGTTCTTACATATCGAGAAATGACCTTGAGGTGAACACCATATAGAGACAGGGGAATCCATAAAACTATAACGTATCTTCTGTGCCAATGACTTCACCCACAGGAAAAAATTTTGGAGGTGCTGAGAATGTCTGTACACAAAGTTTACACAAGTCACAAGCTCAGGAACATCACTGCATTTACATCAGAAAAGACACTTTCGATCTAATTTCTGCAGTCTCTCCCATCCCTATGAATACAGTGTTTCTGTCTCAATAGTAGTTTAACCTCAGACTCTTACAACAAGTGTCACAAGACTATGAAATTTCCTATTTCATGGCATGTGGCTCCTTTGTAGTATGTGGAGAGGAGATCCCCTAAACATTGCTGAGACTTATATCACACATACTATGAGCAGAGACCATAATTCATATTGTTCACGAAGGACAGCAAAGGTCTCCTCTTCTGGGTGACCATTGACCTCACCAATAACCAACGTACCGGGATGCAAATTACAACCACAAAGTCATGCCAACTTTCCTTCAAGGCCTTTGACAGCAATGCAAAATAAGCTGTATATTGCACCCTGTGCCCAACACAGGAAGCAACACCAGGCTAGTGAACAGGAGATGAGGTGTAAAGGCGAATCATGGGTCAAAAGAGGCCAAAGGGCTGGCCTGTGAAGGACCAGGGACAGGAGCAACACCCTGGGGTGAACCTGGTCTGCAGTCAGAACCCTCTCCTCCCTGAGGCAGTTCACAAAGCAGCTCCTGCATTTCTGAACAAGAAATTGAGACACGGGTTTTGACAGAAAAAATAAGATATTTTAAAACTTTGTGAATCCATGTGGGATGTCCTAAAGTGGATTAAGATATCATATGTATGTACATGTTAATGAATCAGGTTTATTACAAAATATAAAATATATGAAATCAGAAAAGAGCTCCTTGCGCAGGAATTCACTCAGTAAGTGTGTGCTGTCTACCTGGGTCTTAGGGTCGGGGCCTTCACAGGTCACCTTTCAGGTGCTGAGAGGGGCTGAGGGACAGACAAGTGAACAAGAACCAAGCCAACACTTTATTTCAGAAGATAGGAAGAGCCATGAAGAAAACAGACTGAGCTTACATGACTAGGGGCCACAGGGACACAAAGGATTTCTGTTGGTGGCCTGACCAATGACCTTAAACGCAGTGGTTCACAGGACAAAGTGTGGGATCCCAGGTGCTGTGGGTCAGAAACCTGAGGCGGTTCATTGGGTTGCCCTCCCCCTAGGAGGCCTCAGGGGGCCTGCCCATGGGGAGGTGCCAGAACCCATTCCTTATGGGACAGTTCCCTTCTGTGTCCCTGCCAATGCCACTTCCAGCTTCCTGGGGGCTCCCAAACATGTTGGCCTTTGATCCCTTCCTCCAGCCTCAAAGCCAGCAACTCAAGTGGAGTCCCTCCCTGGCTTCTCTGACCCACCCTCCCACCCAGTTTTCACTGTCAAGAACACCTGGTTATGGAGGGCCAGGACCTCGGGGTGAGCCACACCTCCTGTGCTTTCTGTAGAGGCCTGGGGTGTGTTGGTGTCAATAATGTTTATTCACTGATTTTAAACAACAAAAACACAAGAAAGCTGGAGAGGTTGGCCCACATGGCTGACCTGGCAGGGTTGCTAGGTTACCTCTATGACCTGTCTTACTTTTCTGACCTCTGTTAGTACTGTGACCTAATGCCAGGTGTACCCCTTAGGTCTGGATGGGGGCTCCCCAGCAGGGTGACTCCCCAGCAGGCTCAGGGAAGGGGTCCCCAATATATTTAAACTCAGACATGGCTGTAGAGACAGACCTAGTCCCATGGAGACCTGGGGAAGCCACCCCCAAAGGAGAGGCAGTGCCCCAGGGCAAGGAGAGCCAGGCTGGATGGGAACAGCAGAAGGTGGGGGGCACATAGAGGGCCCTAGTGAGAGTTGAAATTACTGCCACAGCATGAAGGCTTTTAGGCACCAGAATAGAGGGATCTGATTTATATTTTTTAAAGATCACTCGGTGATTTGACATTTGAAATGATATTTGACATGTGTCCTGAGAGTCTGGGAGGATTTGGGCAGAAGAAGACGGTGAGATGTGCTTCAGGTGAAGACAGTGGACACAGCCTCGAGGCAGGACAGATGAACACTGGGGACCGGAGCACATGTCTCTCAGAGCCTGTGAGTGATGGGACAGGGCAGGGAAACAGAAGACCCTGCATGGAGGGGACAGGGCAGGGAAAGGGGACCTTCCATGGAGAGGGCAGAGCAGGGGAGGCAATTAACCCTCCATGGAGGGGGCAGGACAGGGAGGAGAGGGGACCATCCATCGAGGGGTCAGGGCAAGAAGGAGAGGGAACCCTCAATGGAGGGGACAAGGCTGGGAGAAGAGGGGACCCTCCATGGAGGGGAAAGGGCGGGAAGGAGAGGGGACCCTTGATGGAGGGTACAGGGCAGGGACGAAAGGGGACCCTCCATGGAGGGCATGGGTCAGGGAGGAGAAGGGCACCTCCATGGCGGGGGGACTGTAGGAGGATGGGAACCCTCCATGGAGGGGACAGGGCCGGGAGCAGAGGGGACCCTCCATGGAGGGCATGGGTCATGGAGGAAAAGGGACCCTCCATGGAGGGGAGACTGTAGGGGCATGGGAACCCTCCATGGAGGGGACAGGGCCGGGAGAAGAGGGGACTTTCCATGGAGGTCATGGGTCACGGAGGAAAAGGGACCCTCCATGGAGGGGGGACTGTAGGAGGAAGGAAACCCTCCATGGGGGCACTAGGAAGGGAGGAGAGGGGCTTCTCCATGGAGGGAATGGGTCAAGGAGGGGAAGGATCCCTCCATGGATAGGAAGGGCAGGGAGGAGAAGGGACCCTCCATGGAGAGGGGACTGTAGAAGGATGGGAACCCTCCATGGAGGGACAGGCAGAGAGGAGAGGGGACCCTCCATGGAGGGGAAGGGCAGGGAGGAGTTGGGACCCTCCATGGAAGGGATGGGTCAGGGAGCAAAAGGAACCTCCATGGATGGAATGGGTCAGGGCAACGAAGGGACCCACCATGGATGGGAGACAGTAAGGGGATGTGAACCCTCCATGGAGGGGACAGGTATCAAGGAGAGGGGGCCCTCCATGGAGGGGAAGGTCAGGGAGGAGATGGGACCCTACATGGAGGAACAGGTAGGCAGTAGAGGGGAACTTCATGGAGGGGACAAGGCTGATAGGAGAGGGGACCCTCCATGAAGGGGACAGGGCCAGGAGGAGAGGGGACCCTCCATAGAGGAGACAGGGCAGGAAGGAGAGGGGACTCTCTATAGAGGGTGGAGGGCAGGGGAACAGGGAAATTTTCATGGAGGGGACAGGGCAGGGAGAAAAGGGGACCCTCCATGGATGAGGTAGGACATGGAGTAGAAGGGACTCTCCATACAGGGTGGACAGCAGCAGACAGAAAAACCTTCATGGAGGGGCAGAGCATGGGGACATGGAACCCTCCTGGGAGGGGAAAGTGCAAGGGGACAGAGAACCCTACAGGCAGGGGGCAGGACAGTGTGGACAGGGAACCCTTCAGAAAGGAGTTAGAGCTGGGGCACAGGGAACTACACTTGGAGGGAGGGAATAGTGGGTACAGAAACCCCTCCATGCAGTGGGGAGGGCAGGAGTAAAGGAAACCCCAATTAAAGAGGGGCAGGGCAGGGAGGAGAGGGGAGACCAGGAACCCTCTATGGGGAGGGAGCAGGGTAATTGGACAGGGAACCCCATGCAGGGGGAGGGCAGGAGAAAGGGAAACCTCACTTTGAGAGAGCAGGGCAGGGAGGAGACAGAACTACCCGTTTTGGAGCAGGGCTGGGGAACAGGGATCCCAACTATAGGGGGAGGGGCATGGAGGAGAAGGTACCCTCCATGGACGGGGCATGGCAGGGGAGTAGAGAACCCCACGTTGAGTGGGAGTGGCAGGGAGGAGAAGGTTTCCTTCATGGAGGGGGCAGGGCAGGGGGACAGAGAACCTCACTTGTATGGGACAAGCAGTGGGGAAAAGGAACCCCAGTTTGAGGGAGAAGGGCAGGGAGGAGACAGAAACCTACATGGAGGGACAGGTCATACAGGAGAGGGAACAGAGAATCCTCCATGGAGGGGAGAGACTGGGGGGATAGGGAACCCTACTTTGAGACAGCAAGGATTT
>NW_005360409.1:0-1122 GCF_000412655.1 Myotis brandtii | reverse complement strand
AAATAAATAGTTGGATGAAGCAGAGAATCAAATCAGTGATTTGGAAGACAAGGTCAGAGAAGACAAAAGCATCAAAAAGAAAACTTTTAAAAATGAGGACTGTTTAAGGGACTTTTGGGACAACAGGAAACATTAACAACATCCACCTTATAGGAGTACAAGGAGAAAAGAAAGATTAAGGGACTACAGCCTATTAAAAGAAATAATGACCGAACACTTCCCTAACCTGGTGAAGGAAGAGACACACAAGTCCAGGAAGCCCAGAGTCCCAAACAAGATGAACCCAAAAAGGCCGGCCACCAAGACACATCATAAATAAAATGACATAGATAAAAGACAGGACATTTTAAAAGCAACAAAATAAAGACGGTCAGTTACCTAAAAGGGAGGTCCCATAAGATTGTCAGCTTGTTTCTCTACAGAAACATACCATGCCAGTAGGGATTGGCACAAAATATTCAAAGTAATGAAAAGCTTAGGACCTTCAACCAAGACTACTTTACTCAGCAAGGCTATCATTTAAAACTGATGGAGAAATAAAGAGCTTCCCAGACAAGAAACAGAAAAAGAGGTGTATTACCACCAAACCATTAGTATAAGAACTATCAAGAAGGAATCAAAGGGAAACAGAGTTAAAAGAATAAAACATATCTATGAATAATTACTTTAAATGTAAGTGGCTTAACTGCTGCAATTAAAAGACATGGCAGCTGAATCGATAAGCAAACAATAACCATATATATGCAGTCAACAAGAGACCTACCTCAGAATGAAAGATATACAGACAAAAAGCAAGGAGATGGCAAAAGATATTTCATGCAAATACAAATGGAAAAAAAAGCTGGGGAGGTAATACCTATAGCAGACAAAATAGACTTTAAAACAAAGACTATAGCCCTAACTGGTTTGGCTCAGTGGATAGAATGTCGGCCTGCAGACTGAAGGATCCCGGGTTCGATTCCCATCAAGGGCATGTACCTTGGTTGCAGGCACATCCCCAGTAGGGGCTGTGCAGAAGGCAACTGATCTGATGTTTCTAACTCTCTGGCCCTCTCCCTTCCTCTCTGTAAAAAACCAATGGAAATTGTTTAAAAACAACAACAACAACAAAGGCTATATTGA
>NW_005360408.1:0-756 GCF_000412655.1 Myotis brandtii | reverse complement strand
ACCGAAGGACTTGTATGCATGCATACAAGCATAACCATTGGACATAAGACACTGGGGTCTAGGGGCCAGGGGATTGATTGACAAACCTCTAGCCAGGCTCACCAAGAAGCAAAGAGAGAGGACCCAAATAAACCAAATCAGAAATGATAGAGGCGAAATAACAACAGACCCCACAGAAATACAAATGATTGTTAAAAAATACTATGAACAACTCTACTCCAACAAACTAGACAACCTGGAGGAAATGGACATATTTCTAGAAAAATACAACATTCCAAAACTTAATCAGGAAGAATCTAAAAATCTCAATAGGCCAATAACTATGGAAGAAATTGAAGCAGTCATCAAAAAGCTTCCAGCAAACAAAAGCCCAGGACCAGACGGCTTCACAGGGGAGTTTTACCAAACATTCAAGGAAGAACTAAAACCTATCCTCCTCAGACTACTACAAAAAATTCAAGAGGAAGGAACACTTCCAAGCTCATTCTATGAAGCCAGCATCACCCTAATACCAAAACCAGGAAAAGACAACACAATGAAAGAGAATTATAGGCCAATATCCCTCATGAACATAGATGCAAAAATCCTCAACAAAATTCAAGCAAATCAGATCCAGCAATACATCAGAAAGATCATACACCATGACCAAGTAGGATTTATCCCACGGATCCAAGGATGATACAATATCCGCAATAAATGTGATACATCACAAAAACAAATAAGAGATAAAAACCACATAGTCATATCAATTGATGC
>NW_005360407.1:0-889 GCF_000412655.1 Myotis brandtii | reverse complement strand
AAAATAAACCTTCTGGCTTGCAGAGTTGCTAAAACAGAAACTGAAGCCCAGTCTCTTCCCATTCATTCAATAAATACTTCATATGCTCCTTCAATAATCACACTGGGAATGGGTGCTTGTTTGTTTGTTTTGGTTAATCCTCACCTGAGGACATTTTTGCATTGATTTTTTTTTTGTTTATTTATTTTTTTTTTACAGAGAGTGGAAGGGAGGGAGAAAGACAGAAACTAATATGAGAGACATCAAATGGTTGTCTCTTGCTGAATCCCTGACCAGGGCCCTGAATTAAGCCGGCAACCCAGGTATATGTCTTCAATTGGAATCCAACCTGGTACCCTTCAGTCTGCCCGCAAAAGCACTATCCACTGAACGAAACCAGCATTTTTTTTTCTTTTTAAGTCCTCCTCTAAGGATATGTTCTTTTCATTGATTCTAGAGAGAGAGGAAGGGAGAGGGAAAGAGAAAGAGAAAGATCGATCAGTTGCCCAAGCAATCTGACAGGGATGGAACCCACAACCTGTGTATGTGTCCTCACCTGGAATCAAACCCATAACCCTTTGGTGCGTGGGAGGACACTCTAACTACTGATCCACACCGACCAGGGCCTGGAGGTACAGTAAAAAATTTTTTTTCAGATCTGCCCTGGCCAGGTGGCTCAATTGGTTGGAGTCTCAACCTGTACACCAAAGGATTTCCTACTGGATTCTAGGTTAGGGCACATACTTAGGTTTGGGTTAGATCCTGGTGGGTCAGCAGGTCCAGAGGCAGCCTACTGGTATTTCTCTGTCACATGGATGTTTCTAAAAATGTTTCTAAAATCAATTTTAAAAACATCCTCAAGTGAGAATCAAAATATATATATAAATTTTCAGATCTAAAATTTTATTTG
>NW_005360406.1:419-854 GCF_000412655.1 Myotis brandtii | reverse complement strand
GTTGCCCCAGGTTGGAATCTGCCTCTGAATGTGGTTGCATACTTGGTCGAACAATAGCTTAGAAACAAGAACACTTTTTCATGCTCTGCTTTAGCAGCAGAAGGAGATAGAATACTGATTAGGAGAGCACACTCTGGAGTTAGGTAGCCCCGAGTTTGTGCCCTAGTTTCAGTATTTACAAGCGGTGTGACCTTGGGCAATTTGCTTAACCTTCCAGTTCCTCAATTTTCTCAACTTTACTTAATAAAGTTATTGTGTCCGTGATTTTCTTGTATCAAATTGCCTCAGTACTCTATAACTTAACGTGTGTAAGTAGGGGTCGCTGGGTAGATCTGGTCTCGCTAATGCAGCGGTTCTCAACCTGTGGGTCGCGACCCCTTTGGCGGTCGAATGACCCTTTCACAGGGGTCGCCTAAGACCATCCTATATCAGATA
>NW_005360406.1:0-355 GCF_000412655.1 Myotis brandtii | reverse complement strand
GTTGGGTCACAATATGAGGAACTGTATTTAAAGGGCCAGAAGGTTGAGAACCACTGCTCTCATGCTTCTGGTCAGGGCAGTGGTTCGGCTGACCTTGGGTGAGTCTCTCACACAAGTATTGGATTGACTGGTGGCTGGCTTGTCTAGTGGCTTCAGCTGGAACACTGGGGCTGGAGGCTTATTCCAGATGGTCTGGGCTTGTTTACACAGCCATGCCAGAGTTCCAAGAGACAGATGTGTGCAAGGCTCAGAATTAGCCCAACATCACCTCTACCACATTATTCTGGTCAAAGAAACCCATAAGTTTCAAGTGGTGGGCAGACTCAATCCATTATGGGGGGTGAAAGTCATATTG
>NW_005360405.1:0-211 GCF_000412655.1 Myotis brandtii | reverse complement strand
ATATGTAATTATATAGGTGTTTTCCGATAGTCTTAGGCCACCCCTGTCTTAGGCGACCCCTGTGAAAGGGTCGTTTGACCCTCAGGGGTCATGACCCACAGGTTAAGAACCACTGGTTTAGAGGCTCTAGTTTCAGTTTGGGAAGATGAAAATTCTGGAGAAAGATGATGCTGATAAGTGCACAATAATGTGAATGTACTTAATGCCACTT
>NW_005360404.1:861-1080 GCF_000412655.1 Myotis brandtii | reverse complement strand
GCAGATGTCTATTCCCCCAGGCAAGGCAGATGTCTATGTGGTTGTGTGAAGGAATGACTGAGCCAAGGAAACTTGGGGTGTCTGCCTTCCAAGCTCTATCCTCCGAGTCCCCAGTCCTGGCCTCTGCTCTCACAGCTCCAGTCCTCTTCGCCCTCCCTCTGCCAGAGCACAAGGTGGGTGGCTCCACAGGGAATGTTTGTGCCTTGGCCCTTTAAGAGG
>NW_005360404.1:0-634 GCF_000412655.1 Myotis brandtii | reverse complement strand
CGGTCCTTGGGTATCAGGGTTCTCTCCTGTGAGTTTTCTGTTGATAATTCAGGAAGCCTTCTCGTATTTCAGTTGTAATTCCAGCTTGTTCCTGGGAGCATGGCCATGCAGCATCCTCCTACTCTGCCGCCATTTTTTTCTCCTATTTTGCCTCTTTCATTTCTTATTTTGTTTATTTAGATCCTATCTTTTTGCTTCTTTGTGAGCCTGGTTAGAGGTGCATCAATGTTGTTTATCCTTTCAAAGAACCAGCTCTTGTTTTTATTGATCTTTTGTATTGTTTTTTGTTTGTTTCTTTTTGTTTTTTATTTTTTATTTTTATTTATTTTTATGTATTTATTTTTTTGGTTTCTATGTCATTTATTTCCACTCTGATCTTTGTTATTGTCTTCCTTCTGTTCACTCTGGGCTTTTCTTATTGCTCTCTTTCTAATTCTTTAGGTCATAGTGTTAATTTATTACCAGGTTTTTTTGTTTTGTTTTGTTTTTATTAGGCCTGTAGAGCTATGAACTTTCCTCTCAGGACTGCTTTTACTGTGTCCCAAAAATTTTAGATTGTTGTATTTTCAGTGTAATTTGTTTCCAGGATTTTTTTTAGTTATTTCTTCTTTGATCTCTTTGGTAACCCAATCAT
>NW_005360403.1:0-473 GCF_000412655.1 Myotis brandtii | reverse complement strand
TGAAGAAGTAGGAGTCCTGAGACCCTGATTCATGAATCACTACTCACCGCTTAAGCTTTTCCTTTGTTGTGTTTGTTCATGTCCCTAATTTGGACTAGTATGTGAGCTTCTTGCCTGCCTGAAGGACTCCAGTCACATCTCTATTGTTGAGGAATTGGGGGCAGGAGTCTTGCTGAGGATTGCCAGCTAGGCTTCAATATCAACCATGCACTTTCATGTGTGTACAGCATGAATGCTGGAGAAAGGTCCTGCTGGGACTTGCAAAAACAAAGGGATTCATAAGGGCCCCTGCAGTCATGGTAACTTTATGGCATCTCTGTATTTTTTCAGTCACTAAGAAATATTGTGTATGAGTGTGCAGGATAGGATCTGATTGTTCATTTGTCTATTATTGGAATATGTAAGGGACGCCTACTATGTACCTCCCCATCACTAGCCAGGGCCCTAGAGGCACAAGAGTGGATGAGAGAGAC
>NW_005360402.1:0-753 GCF_000412655.1 Myotis brandtii | reverse complement strand
TTTTTTCTGTGCAGAAGCTTTTTATTTTGATATAGTCTTATTTGTTGATTTTCTGCTTAGTTTCCATTTCCCTAGGAGCTGTATTAGTAAAGATATTGCTCCAACAAATGCCTGCTATTTTGCTGCCTATGGCTTCTTCTAGGATTTTTATGGTTTCCCGTCTTATGTTTAATTTCCATTTTGAGTTCATTTTTGCGTATGGTGTAAGTTGGTGATCTAGTTTCACTTTTTTAATGTATCTGTCCAATTTTCCCGACACCATTTATTGAAAAGACTGTCTTGACTCCACTGTATGCTCTTGCCTCTTTTGTCAAATATTAATCTGGCATAATGGCTTGGGTTGAACTCTGGGTTTTCTATTCTGTTCCATTGATCTATACGTCTGTTCTTGTGCCAGTACCAGGCAGTCTTGAGAACAGTGGCTTTGTAGTATAGCTTGGTATCTGGTATTGTGATCCCTCCAACTTCTTTCTCAAGATTGCTGCAGCTATTCGGGGTATTTTTTTAATCTAGATGAATTTTTAGAGAGTTTGTTCTAGGTCTTTGAAATATGCCATTGATATTATAATGGGAAGTACATTGACTCTATAGATTGCTTTGGGTAATATAAACATTTTAATGATGTTGATTCTTCCAATCCATGAACACAGTATATTCTTCCATTTGATTATGTATTCCTGTATCTCTTTTTTTCAGCGTCCTGTAATTTGATGGATTCTTTAGGGTTTTCTATGCACAATATCATGTCATCTG
>NW_005360401.1:0-902 GCF_000412655.1 Myotis brandtii | reverse complement strand
TTGAGCATCGACCTAGGAACCAGGAGGCCACGGTTCGGTTCCTGGTCAGGGCTCATGCCTGGCTTGCTCCTCCCCAGTAGGGGGCGTGCAGGAGGCAGCCGATTGCTGATGTTTATCATTAATGTTTTTAATTCTCTATCCCTCTCCTTTCCTCTAAAAAAAAAAAAAAGAATAAAAATATATTTCTTTAAAAAGTAGAAGGATTTTTAATCCTTCCTAAATGTGAAGGATTGAATAAAATGAGCCATTAAGGATTCTTCTGGCCTCAATACATCAAACAATCTTCCTTCCTCTCTTCTTTTTCTTTTCTATTTAAAAATAAACTCTGTGACCCTCAATGGCATAATATTTACCCATCCTGACATGCATTTACCTACAGATCAGACTTGCTGACATTGAAGTCCAGCATAGTTGCACATAGCAATGCAGCACTTCCCCATGATGTCACTGGGACTGCGGGCGCCAGTGTGTAGAGTGACTCGGAAGGACGCTCCGTTGGCCCCAGAGGAGAATTTGGATTCTGTGAAAAACTTGCAGATACACAGGCAGAGGCCATTCAGAAGGGCCTGGGACACCTTCCTCCTCGTCCCAGAAGCTCCCATGCTCTGCCATTTCCAAGGAGGTGTCAGTCCGCGTCGTCATGTCCAAGTTTGGAGAGGAGGCATCCCTGCTTCTCTCTGTTCCTCATCTTTCGCTGCCTCTTCCCTGGGTCTCATGCTCAGCAAGGAAAAAAGTGCCTTCGAGGTCACTGTGTCGGCATCACTGTTCTTCCTGGGGATTTTGAGGGGCCTTCTAAGAAGCTAAAAATAACTATTTAGCAACCTTTTTTCAATTCCTTCGTTTTGGTAAAGTGAACTATGTGAAATCTAACGCAGCTGCATAAAATCTCGGGGTCCCTTCCC
>NW_005360400.1:0-593 GCF_000412655.1 Myotis brandtii | reverse complement strand
TCCTATTGATTTTACTTTGATTAATTGGTTGTTCAGGAGTACGTTGTTTAGGTTTGTGTTCTATCCTATGATCCATCCTGGAGAATATTTTAAGTGCACCTATTAGGAATGTGCGTGCAGCTGCATGCAATGTTCTATAACTGTCTATTTGTTTCATTTTATATCATGTATGTTTCAAATCCAATGTTTTTGTTGGTATTTCCTGGAAATAAAAACTAACAGATTTCATTAGCATTGGGAGCATGCTTCTCTCTTTGTCCTTATGTTACTTGAGAATTAGAACAGCAAAGCAGTTAAAGCACTTTTCTGAGAAAATCACTGATCTGCAAATTGTGCCCATGTCTCCTCCCAAATTCTATCTCTATCCTGTTGTGATGTTGTGTTTTATCTTGTGTTTACCCTAAACCTCATGGATTCACACACACACACACACACACACACACACACACACACACACACACACACACACTTAATTAGTCTTCTAATTACAGTAATATTAAAAAACAAACATCGCAATAAAAATAAATAGACATAATTTTTTTTTTCAATTGATTTTTTAGAAAATCCAAAAGTGAAACCACTTTTTTTCATCC
>NW_005360399.1:0-774 GCF_000412655.1 Myotis brandtii | reverse complement strand
GTATTTTTATTGTACCTATAACTCTAGTTCTCTGGATAGGTGTAATATACAAATGATGTAATTAAAACTCAACGAGGTAAATTTTCAGAAGCTTTTAATCTCCTTTGGCCTAAAGCCCTCCTTATGGTTCTTCTCAACCTGGAATCTCCTTTTTTGGTAAACACGTAGCTTTTCTCTTCATTAAATAGTCACCAGTACCCCATGTATCTAGAAGAAGACACATATGAACCAACCTTACGAAAAGGAAACATTCTGCATTATTATCAAGAACTTTTTAACCAGCTCATAGGGACAGATAAATTAGTGACATTTATTTACAGGAATGCATTCAGGAACTGAAGACTTCAGAGACCATGACTTATTTTAGCAATTGGAAAAGACATCAATGGAAGACTCCCCAACATTGTTTGAAGGGACCTTATCAGGTGCCAAACCACAAATGGACATCTGCCCTGTCTCTGACACTTGCTTCCACCTACAGTGAACAAAGACTTCTTGAGAATGAGAGGTCACTGACATGAGAGATTGAGAGCTATCCCAAGACAAGGCCTGTATAACTACAAATTGATTATCTTTACCTGTCTGCGAATATTAATGATAATAATAATTACACTTGTTCTTTGGACTTTTCTCAAACATTGCATATATAGCTCAATTTTTAATAATGACTAAAGGTGCATATGATAAGTTTTGTATTATTAATAATACTTTTTTAAGTTTTCTCTTTTTGAGACAGAATAGTAAGAAGCTAGGAAAATTTCTTGGCAAGTGGAA
>NW_005360398.1:0-410 GCF_000412655.1 Myotis brandtii | reverse complement strand
ACCTACAGCACACTTGGACCTACAGTACACTACACCTATAGTGCACTGCACCTATAGCACACTCGCACCTACAGTATACTCGGACCTACAGTACACTGGGACCTATAGCACACTGAGACCAACAGTACACTGGGACCTACAGCGCCACTCGGACTTACAGTACACTGGGACCTACAGCACACTGGCATGTACAGTACACTGCCCCTACAGCACACTGCACCTACAGCACACTGGGACCTACAGTACACTGGGACCTACAGCACACTGCACCTACAGTACACTGCACCTACAGCACACTGGGACCTACAGTACACTGCACCTACCGTATACTGGGACCTAAAGCACACTGCACCTACAGCACACTGGGACCTATAGTACACCACACCTACAGCACACTGGGACCTACAGCA
>NW_005360397.1:0-560 GCF_000412655.1 Myotis brandtii | reverse complement strand
TGTCTGTATATTTACTTAAAAACCAAGGAAGTACTTACGAGTGTGTCATGTTTCATTGCTTGCTGACGGATGCTAGTGTAAAAAAGTGCTTACTCACTGCTCTCTCTCGTTACATTGACTTCCATGCCCCAAACCAAATCTCCTGACATTAGGAATGCATGTCTGAAAGACAGTGTGGTGGTGTCTTGTGTTTAAAAGCAACAGGCTGTGGATTCTGACAGATCTGGATTCGAACCCTGAGCCTGCCAATCATTGGCTAATCATTGGTTGTGTGGTCCTGGGCAAGTTAACTAACTTTTCTGTGTATCAGTCTTTTCATTTGCAAAACCCCCAGATATTTTTGTGAGAATTAAATTAATTAATGTATGTAAAGTGCTGAGCACAGTGATTATAGTGATTTCAACCTTTTTCATTTCATGGCACACATAAACTAATTACTAAGATTCTACGGCACACCAAAAAAGTATGTATTTCGGTGATCTGACTAAAAAATAGGTATATTTTTGATTCATTCACAGCAGAGAGCTATTGTTGTGTTGGCTGTCATTTTTTTAAGTTGA
>NW_005360396.1:0-1318 GCF_000412655.1 Myotis brandtii | reverse complement strand
GATTAGCAGTATAGTAGTTCATTGGGTCTTCAATAAAGTCACAGAGGTTTTCATATAACATATTTATTGCATATATCTCAAAATATCATTTATTCTCATCACTGCATTGAAGTTATAACAGTTATTAGATCAACCACTATAGCTTGTGCTACTTAATATAAGAGGAGCAAATTTGCCTTGGCTGGTTTTTCTTAGTGGTTAGAGTGTTGACCAACAGACCAAAGGTCATGGGTTTGATTCCCTGGCAAGGGCACATGCCTTTGTGGTAGGTTCAATCCCTGGCCCCAAACCAGCAGGAGGCAGTCAATCGATATCTATTTCTCATGTCTCTCTCTCTCTCTCTCTCTCTCTCTCTCTCTCTCTATTTCCCTCTTTCCACTCTCTCTGAAAAATATTAATGGAAAAAAATCTTCAGACAAGGATTAAATAAAAATGTAAAAAAGAGAAGTACTATCAAAATTTTATTGCTTTAATTTAAACATATATTTTTATTGATTTTACAGAGGAAGGAAGAAGTAGAAAGAGAGAGAAACATCAATGATGAGAGAGAATCATTGATCAGCTTCCTCCTGCACAGCCCACACTGGGGATTGAGCCTGCAACCGGACATATCCTCAATGGGAATCCCACCGTGACTTCGAGGTTCATAGGCTGACCACTGAGCCATGCTGGCTGGCCTTTCAATAATCTATTTTTTAAAAATATTTTAGTCCTAGCTGGTTTGGCTCAGTGGATAGAATGTCTGCCTATGGACCAAAGGTCCCGGGTTCAGTTCTGGTCAAGGGCACATACCGTGGGTTGCAGGCTCTTCTCCAGCCCAACCCCTGCTCGGGGCTCATGCAAGAAGCAACCAATCAATGTGTCTCTCTCACATTGATATTTCTCTCTGTCTTTATGTCTCTCTTACACTCTCTCTAAAAATCAAAGGGAAAATGTCCTCAGGTGAGGATTAAAAAAAGAATTATCATAGAAAAATAAAAAACGTTTTTAAATATGCATTTTAATAATAGATTTCCTAATTTTCATATATACTTTAACTTATAAATCTTTAAAAAACATAGTCCTCAAGAATATAGGCTTCTGCAGATCACCAAAGAGATATTTGGGAGGAAAAATGGTAAGAAATGGTGCACTGGGGGGTCCACTGACTCTAAGTTAGGAACCTCTCCTTTACAAAGTATAAATCTCAAGCTGACTTAGAAATCTTCAAACCTGCCTGGCCAGCATGGCTCAGTGTTTGAATGTCAACCTATGAAGCAAGAAAGAGGTCACGGTTGATTTCAGTAGAGGTATATGCCCAGGTTGCAGGCTCAATCCC
>NW_005360395.1:0-797 GCF_000412655.1 Myotis brandtii | reverse complement strand
TATTAAAGGGTTGCAGCATTAGGAAGGTTGAAAACCAGTGTTCTATGTGGTTTTATATACAGTCAGTTTTTTGATATTCCATGAATAGCTTTTTTTCTTTGTCTTTTTTTGTTAATCCTCACCTGAGGATATTTTTCCATTGATTTTTAGAGAGTGTGGAAGGGAGGAGGAGAGACAGAGAGAAACATCGAGGTGAGAGAGACACATCGATTGGTTCCCTCCCTACCAGGGCTGGCCGGGGATCAAGTACGTACCCTTGACCAGAATTGAACCTGTGACTCTTTAGTCCATGGGCCAACGTTCAATCCACTGAGACCAAACCAGCTAGGGCCCTATGAATAGCTTTTAAAAAGCTATTACTTTTGCCGTTTCCACGGGTGTTGAAAGGAAGGAGGCTTGGGGCTGCTAGCGGTCACCTTTCCCCGGAGGAAAATCACCTGGGAGTAAAGTCACATCCAAGAGTAGCTGAACTGGAGGTGAAGCCAAGGCACCATCTGGCCCCTGGATCCAGCCATGCCTGAAGGCGGTCATGCCTTCGGACTTCCCAGTGTTTGCTCTGAGCTGGGCTTCTGTCATGCACCTGGGGGCAGAGCCAGCCTGTGCTCACCTTTACCTCCCCTCCTGCCTCCTCCATGACAGATGTCCTGTGGTTGGTTTATAGTGAAGCCATCCTTTGGCGTGACTCCTCCCTACTTGGAGTAAAATCTGCCTGTGTTTGGTTGGAAAAAAAAAAAGCCATTACTTTTGTTTTCTTGATTACAGAGTTCAATATATAAATTAACCAAATTTATATTATT
>NW_005360394.1:0-980 GCF_000412655.1 Myotis brandtii | reverse complement strand
GTCCCATGGACAGACCTAGAAACACAAAGCTAATGGTCAGAACAGCAGAAAGCCTGGAGGCATCTTATGCCACGCTGTTTAAACAGTGGTGTGTGGACCCAGCTGTGGTGGCTCAGTGGATTGAGCCTCGTCCCATGGACCAAGAGGTCCTGGGTTCGATTCCCAGTCAGGGCACATGCCTGGATTGTGGGCTCGATCCTCAGTAGGGGCGTGCAGGAGGCAGCCAATCCATGAGTCTCTCTCATCATTGATGTTTCTATCTCTCTCCCCTTCTCCCTTCCTCTCTGAAATCAATAAAAATCTTTAAAAAAACAAAAAACAGTGGTGTGTAGGCAGCAGTATCTGTGTCTCCATCTCCTGGTAATTCATTAGAAATGCAGAATCTCGATTCTCCCCCAGGACCTACTGACTTAAAGTCTGCATTTTATCAAAACCACCAGGTGATTTTCTGCGGTTCAGTGGAAAGTTTAAGAAGCACTGATAGAATCCAAGACATTCAGTTTTACTTGAACATGCTCCAGTGGAACCAGCAGAGGGCAGTGCTGCAGGGCTGCCAGAGCCCGCTGAGCAACTACAGGGAAAACTTGGCCTCAGACTTCAGTTCACCCGAGAACTGTGGGCCAAGGTTGGACGATCTTCTCTGAACAGAGACAAATGGCTCAAGCTCACTGAACCACCCCATTAGGCTTAGATGTATAGGAAAACCAATAGGGGCTTGGTCCCTGTACTAGAGGTTCCGGACAAGCTTGGGGTATCAGATGTCCTTAAGGCATCCCCGGATTCACAGGCATGTGACCTGTACAATCAAGCCATTTTGATGCTCAAAAGGGTGTCGCACTTGGTTTGGTCCTCTGCTGTCAAGATCTTGAAATTCTTAATAATGTCATCTTTCACGTGTGTTTTTTTGTGAACTCCATTGAGACCATGGAGATGTACAGGAGCAGAGATGTGTGCTGTGTGAACGCCAGTCACTGTTCCCT
>NW_005360393.1:0-732 GCF_000412655.1 Myotis brandtii | reverse complement strand
ATTCAGTGTAGGTACATCTTAGATAAATAAATAATTTCACATAACATGTAATTAAGAAATAGTGTATTTTTCATCATCATACACTGTGTTTTTGTCGCTCGAATGAATTTTATTATTTCTTCAAGGTTCTTCACATACGTACACCTTAAGAGATATCAAGTAGGCGTAACATGTTCTCAAAAAATTAGGGTTTGCACGCAGAAGAATTTTGAGTCAGAGATTTTGCTGGTTTTGGCACGCACTCACAAAAAGTTTGCGCACCCCTGCCCTAGACTTTAGTTTTGACGTGGAACTAATTCTGCTCTAGAGCACTGTCTGTTTCTGAGGGAAGAGGGTGCATTTAGATTTTCCTCGTTGGGTATGAATTTCGGTTGGAGACCTGAGTAATTTGGTGACTTATTTCTGGTTATTTCTCTTCAATATTTTAACACTCTTTAAAGATGAACATCTCAGGCTGTTCTGCAGACAGCCAGCCCTTAGTCTAGCTCTTTCTAGAAGCTGGGAGTGGTGTTCCCTTGGCTGCTTCGGTGTCTTTTGAGGAGTGCACTTTCCTACTTCTCTCTCATCACCTGTTGACTGATGTTTAGAGTGACATTCTCAAATTAGGAAATGGATGGTCAGGCCAAATATTACTTTATGCTGATATATGCTTCAAAATGGGAACCATATTTTAAAGTGTTGTTCATGTTATTATGACACGAAATTTGTGCACTGGAGGGGGGTGTCCCTCAG
>NW_005360392.1:8485-13765 GCF_000412655.1 Myotis brandtii | reverse complement strand
GCTTCCAGAGCCGATGACTTGCTTGCAGTTGCTGCAGTGAAGCAGTCTTTGTGCCAGACGGTCCCCTTGTGCTCCACATTCCGATCTCCTGCCACGATTGGCTTGAACTTGGGGAGTCCTCCCAAGTGGTGCACTTGTTGCACAGGATCTTGTTGTCCTTGGACATAAAAGTCTCGTTGGCCAAGGGGTGCTGGCACTTGGCACAGCGGACGCAGGTGTCGTGCCAGCAGCGGTTCTTGTAGTGCACCTCCTCGGGGTCCGCACCGATGGGCTTGGGGCACTCCACACAGGTGTTGGCGCAGAACTTGTCAAAGCACTTCAGGCAGCGGTGGTGGCCATCCTTCTCCACGTACTTCTTCCCCCACAGGGGGTCCCTGCAGTAGTGGCAGTCGAACTTCTCAGCCATGGTGCCCACCTTGTACCTGGAGGGGCCTCACACTGGATGTGTGGACAATGGGATGTATTTGGCAAGGACTGGATACAGTTGTCAAGTCCCAATGTGCCTACTATGGAGGAACTACAGCTTCAAACTGGAACTCCAACATTAACACATTAGATGACCTTGGAACAGGTGCTTGACCTCTTTGAGCCTCCTCTTCCTCACTGCCTGGGGAGGCTCGGCAGCGTAGTTGTCCTGGCAGCGGCCGCTACCTGCACTGAAACTGAAGCCCGGAGGCGGCAGCAGCGGTGGTGGAGGCGGCGGATTGAGCCCCCTCACCCAGGCCCAATCAATACATGTTCACATATGTAAACAGGTTCCCTTGAAATCATCACCACAATCAGGATAGTGAACATATCCATCTTCCCTAAAGTTTCACCCTGCTCCTCCCCAATATTTCCTGCCCAGACAACTACCAATCCATTTCAGTTTGCATTTGGTAGTATTTTACATGAATGAAATAATACAGTATGCTTCTTTTTCCTTTTATCTTTTTTGCCTAGCTTCTTTCACTTAGCTTAATTATGTTGAGATTCATCTATCTTGTGGTTTATATCAATTTTTCATTCCTTTTTATATACTGAGTATTATTCTCTTGTGTGGCTAGACCACAAACTGTTTATTCTTTTACATGTTGACACCACTGAGTTCTTGAAAAGAACTATCTATACTAATAAAAGGGTAATATGTTAATTAGACCGGACATCTTCCAGAGGTCCTTCTGGACAAAGCCACTGTGGTGGGCTGAGGCAGAGGCAGTTAGAGGCTATTAGGCCAGCAAGGGAGGGCAGTTAGGGGTGATCAGGCCAGCAGGGTAGCAGTTAACTTTACTTAACTAACTGTTAGAGCAGTGGTTCTCAACCTTCTGTTTACCTCCCTAGACTTTGCTTTGTGGCTTGGTTGTGAAAATGGGATTTCTGCATAGGGCTTCGCAGTGGTTCTCAACCTTCTGGCCCTTTAAATACAGTTCCTCATGTTGTGATCCAACCATAAAATTATTTTCGTTGCTACTTCATAACTGTAATGTTGCTACTGTTATGAATCGTAATGTAAATATCTGATATGCAGGATGGTCTCATGCGACCTCTGTGAAAGGGTTGTTCAACTGCCAAAGGGGTCACGACCCACAGGTTGAGAACCGCTGTGTTAGAGGGTGATCAGGTCAACAGGAGAGCAGTTAGGGGGTGATCAGGTTGGCAGGGCATCAGGCCGGCAAGCAGAGTGGTTAGGGGCGATCAGGCAGCCAGGCATGCGAGCAGTTAGGAGCCAGCAGTCTCAGATTGTGAGAAGGATGTCTGATTGCCAGTTTAGACCCTATCCCACAGGCCTAAACTGGCAGTCGGACATCCCTTGAGGGGTCCCGGATTGGAAAGGGTGCAGGCAGGGATGAGGGACCTCCCCCCACTCATGTACAAATTTCATGCACCAGGCCTCTAGTTACAAACAAAGCTGCTATGAACATGTGTGTACAAGTCTTTGTATGAACATAAGATTTCTCTTCTCTTGAGTAATGTGTGGATCATTCATTAGATCTATGTTTAGCTACTTAAGAGACTGCCACACTGTTTTCCAAAGTTGTACCATTTTACATTCCTACCAGCTGTGTATGGATGACACAATTCCACCTCCTCATTGGGTACACTTAGAATGTTAGTCTTGTAATTTTAACCATTGTTATAGGTATGCAGTAGTATATTATTGTAGTTTTAATTTGCATTTTCTAAATGAAAAATGATTTTGAGCATCTTCTTATATGCTCATTTATTATATTTTCTGGGATAAAGTCAGCTATACTTTTTTGAGAATTTTTATTTGTTATTTGTTTTCTTATAATTGAGTTTTGAAAGCTCTTTGTACTCTGAATAAAAGTCCTTTATCAGAAATTGTCTTGATAATTTTTTTCAGTTTATGACTTGTTATTTTTTTGTTCTCTGAGTAGTATACTCAGAGAATCAGAAGTTTTTTATTTTAATAAAGCCCATGTTCATGTTTCTATTGTTGTTTCTAGAAGTTTGTTATTTAACTTAAAGTCACAGAAATATTCTCCTGCCTGCCGGCATGGCTCAGTGGTTGAGCTTTGACCTATGAACCAGGAGGTCACATTTCAATTCCTGGTCAGAGCTCAATCCCCAGTGTGGGGTGTGCAGGATTCTCTCTCAGGTGTTCAGTGATTCTCTCTCATTATTGATGTTTCCATCTCTCTCCTTTCCCCTCTAATATCAATAAAAGTATATTTTAAAAAATAAATATTCTCCTATGCTTTCTTCTAGAAAGTTTATAGTTTCAGATTATACAGAGAAATCTATGACTTATTTTGGGTTAATTTGTGAGTTATGTATCAAAGTTTGTTTTTTGCTTAAATATATTTAATTATTTTAGCAACATTTGCTGAAAAGATTAATTGTTCTTCACTATATAACCTTTGCACTTTGTCAACAGTTATCCATATATATGTTTTGGTCTATTTCTGGACTCTGTTCTGTTCCATTGATCGACTTGTATATTTTTACACTACCATGCTATCTTGAAGACTGTAGTTTTTTTTTCTTTTTTTATTGTTTCAAGTATTACAAATAGTAGTACATATGTCTCCTGGTTGGGGCATGTGTGGGAGGCAACCAATCGATATCTCTCTCTTACATTGATGTTTCTCTCTGTCTCTCCCCCTCCCTTCCACTCTCTCTAAAAATCAATGGAAAAATATCCTCAGGTGAGAATTAAAAAGTATACACACACACATATTGATTTCAGAGAGAGAAAGAGAGAGAAGCATCAATAATAAGAGAATCATTGATTGCATGGCCAAAGTGGGGATTGAGCCCACAACCCAGGCATGGGCCTAGGCCCCCTGACAGGGAATCAAACCATGACCTCCTGGTTCATAGATCGATGTCCAACCACTGAGCAATACTGGCCAGGCTAAAAGATTTTGTTGTTGTTGTTGTTAGTCCTCACCCAAGGGTATCTTTGGTGAAGGGAGCAGGAGAGACAGGGAGAAAGAGAAACAATCTATGTGAGAGAGACACATCGATTGGTTCCCCCAACCAGGGCTGGGAATCAAGCCTGCACCTGAGATATGTGCCCTATACTGGAATCAAACCCACAATCCTTCAGTCCAAGGGCCAACACTCAATCCACTGAGCCAAACAGGGTAGGGCTAAAAGATTATTTAAAAACAAAAAACAAAAAACAATTTTGGAGTCTCTCCAGGGTAATTTATCCCCCATTCAATCTCACCTTTCCTTCTCCTCAGACTTCTACAAAAAATCCAGAACCAGGAATTAGTGCCCAAAGCCATAAGGAAATAAATACTAAGCAGTAAAATGTTGATTAAGGCCTCCTCAAGATCCAGGTTGATTCAATCCTTGCAGAGTTGTCCAGAGAACTACTTTTACCCTTGCTAATTAACACTCCTCTAGAGCAGTGGTTCTCAACCTTGGCTGCACATTAGAATCACCTGGGAATCTTTTTAAAATCCTGATTTCTGGGCCCCATCCTCCGGAAATTCTGTTTCTTTGTTACTAATGTGGCCCCATCCCATAACAAAGAGTTTATTTAGATCCTTTGCCCATTTTTTATTGGGTTGTTTATCTTCCTTTTGTTAAGTTGTATGAGTTCCCTATAAATTTTGGAGATTAAACCCTTATTGGAGATAACATTGGCAAATACGTTCTCCCATGCAGTGGGCTTTCTTGTTGTTTTGTGGATGGTTTCTTTTGTATCTAGAAGCTTTTTATTTTGATGTAGTCTCATTTGTTTATTTTCTCCTTAGTTTCCATTATCCAAGGAGCTGTATCTATAAAGATATTGCTATGACATATGTCTGATATTTTGCTACCTATGGATTCTTCTAAGATTTTTATGGTTTCCTGTCTTACGTTTAAGTCCTTTATCCATTTTGAGTTTATTTTTGTGGATGGTGTAAGATGGTGGTCTAGTTTCATTTTTTTGCATGTATCTGTCCAATTTTCCCAACACCATTTATTGAAGGGACTTTCTTGACTACATTGTATGCTCTTACCTCTTTTGACAAATATTAATTGAGCATATGGCTTGGGTTGATTTCTTGGTTCTCTGTTCTGTTCCATTGGTCTATATGTCTGTTCTTGTGCCAGTACCAGGCAGTTTTGAGAACAGTGAGAGAACAGGTTTTGTAATATAGTTTGATATCTGATATTGTGATCCCTCCAACTTTCTTCTTCTTTCTCAGGATTGCTGTGGCTACTTGGGGTCTTTTTTTATTCCATATGAATTTTTGGAGAGTTTATTCTAGGTCTGTGAAATATGTCATTAGTATTTTAATGGGGATTGTATTGAATCTATAAATTGCTTTGGGTACTATAAACATCTTAATGATGTTGATTCTACCAATCCATGAACTTGGTATATTCTTCCATTTGTTTATGTCTTCCTCTATCTCTTTTTTCAATATTCTGTTGTTTTCTGCGTACAGATCTTTTACCTCCTTAGTTAAGTTTATTCCTAGGTATCTTAATTTTTTTATTGCAATGGTAAATGGGAATGTTTTTTTAGTTTCTCTTTCTGTGAGTTCATTATTGGTGTATAAAAAAGTCATAGATTTCTGGGTGTTACTATTGTATCCTGCTATGTTGAGCTGAAAGGATCCCTGGAAAAAATTCCAGTCCAACACTGGAAGATAATTTGTTGCCTCTGTGTCTGGTATAGTTTCTATTTCTAAGTTGATGACAAAGCATCTTATCTAATAAAAGAGAAACATGGTAATTAGCCGTACATCCCCTACCCTTCCCATTGGCTAATCAGGGAGATATGCAAATTAACTGCCAGCCAAGATGGCGGCAGGCAGCCAGGCAGCTTGAAGC
>NW_005360392.1:0-7304 GCF_000412655.1 Myotis brandtii | reverse complement strand
AGAGAGTAAAGGAGAGGGAGAGAGAGAGAGATAGAAACACAATCATGAGGATTGAGCCCACAACCCTGGTGAAACCCAGGCACATGCCCTGACTGGGAATTTAACTGTGACCTCCTGTTTCATAGGTCAATGCTCAACCACTGAGCCATACAAGCTGGAAAATTCCATTAACATATCTGATCTTTACATCATAATATTCCCAAATATATCTTCTTTGCACCTACATTTACTTCCAAAATTCTCTCAACCTTCACCCCTCCATGATCATTCATCTTCATTCTGTGGTGTACAGGTCTTAACATGTGAAGAATGCTGTGAACCAAAAATTGATGGACCGCTACTTTCCTGGGAGCAATTCTTTTAATTGAGAGAGGAGTACGTTTTTATAAGCATTTGTACAGCTGGGAAACTCAGAATTCTAAGTAGGAGTACTAGCCATCTGACTTGTACCTGGACCATAAGAAAATCTAAGTGGCTTTGAAAGTATTAAATTGGACCTTTTGGGGACTCATTTAACCTAATTGGTTCATGTTATATTCCAGTGAATGGTCACAAGTTTCACCTCTTTTCTAATTCTTTTATAATGATAATAGAACACCTGACAGATAATTTACAATTCTACTCTTAGAGAGTGAAAAAACAATCTATACTAATAATAGCCTAGGGCTGTCAAGACCAGGATGGACTACCGAACAGTGGGCCCCTGGCTGCTGAGGCACGCAGGTGGGAAGGGTCTGTGGGCTCTGGGCCTCTGGGGCATGGCAGTGGGAGAGATCTGTGGGCTCTGGGCCGCTGGGGCATGGCAGCGGCAAGAATGGTCTGTGAGCCCTGGGCCTCTGATGTGCAGCAGTAGTGAGAAGGGTCTTTAACCCCAGGCTGCCGAGGCATGGAGGTGAGAAGGGTCTGTGGGCCCCAGGCCGCCAGGGTGCTGTGGAACTCTGGGTCTCACGCTTTTGGGGGTGTGGCCGACCTTCAAACTAGACTGTGACAAGAGGGAGGAGGGAGCCCCATTCCTCGCAGAATCCACTGTTGGGAGAAGGGAGCCTGCCTGCCTGATCGCCCCTAACCCCTCTGCCTGCCTGCCTGACGAGGGTTCCCGGATTGTGAGAGGGTGCAGGCCAGGCTGAGGGAACCCCATCCCCCTGCACGAATTTCATGCACCGGGCCTCGAGTAATAATATAATTTAAGTTCAACAAAGCATCCTATAAAACTGACAGCAGGCTTCTACCTCAATGGATTCAGAAATATCAAGTCATCTGCCTTTGCTAAGGTCTTTTCTGAGATATGTTTAGATAGCATTACATTTTTTAAAAATAGATTTTTATTGATTTCAGAGAGGAAGGGAGAGGGAAAGAGAGATAGAAACATCAATGATGAGAGAGATCATTGATTTGGCTGCTTCCTGCACACTCCACAATGGGGATCAAGCCCACAACTGGGCTTGTGCCCTGCCATGGAATTGAACCCTGACCTCCTGGTTCATAGGTTGACACTCAACCACTGAGCAACACCGGCCAGATGATAGCATTACATTTTTAAAAAAAATATATTTTATTGATTTTTTACAAAGAGGAAGAGAGAGGGATAGAGAGTTAGAAACATTGATGAGAGAGAAACATCGAACAGCTGCCTCCTGCATACCCCCTACTGGGGATGTACCTGCAACCAAGGTACATGCCCTTGACCGGAATCGAATCTGGGACCCTTCAGGCCGCAGGCCGACACTCTATCCACTGAGCCTAACCGGTTAGGGCAGCATTACATTTTTTATTTATTTACACCAAATCCCAAATATTTTAAAAACACTAAATAAGAAACTTTTTCTAAATATTGTGCCCATCTTATTACACATGTGTGTTGTATTTTGAAAATGATGTAGGATTCCTAATATATAATTTTTAAATGCCTGATTATAGTCATGAGTGGCATACCAATGTTTCAGTCAACCATGAACCATGGTGGTTCATAAGATTATAATAAACTAAAAAATTCCTATCACCTAGTAACAACATGGCCATCATAATGTTGTAGTGCAATGCATTACTCACATGTTTGTGGTGGTACTGGTATAAATAAACCTACTAGGCTGCCAGTTGTATAAAATCACATACAATTGTGTATAATACATAATATTTGATAATGACAACTAGGTTACTGTTTATGAATTTACTATACAATACTTTTTATCATTATTTTAGAGTAATTTTTTCTTATTGTAAAACAGTAGGCCATGTTATACTACTAGCAGCAGCATACATGTTGTGTTTACTGTGTCTCCTGATTGCATCATTTCCTCTTGTGCTTGATCTAATCTCATGTTGTTTTGTTTATTGTGGCTCCTAAGTATACAAAATCCACTGCTGATCTTGCCAGTAAGAAGCCACATCAAGTGATTGATCTGAAAATAAAACTAGGACTACAAAAATGAAAAATCTATGATGGTTTTTGCTCACCAGTTAGGCATTCCACCATGGCTATGATCTTGAAGAACTAGAGCAAAGTGACAGACACTGTTAGAACATCAGCTTCATTGAAGGTAATCAGGCTAATATAAAAATTTGAGAAAGGCTCACATAAGCTATGGAGAAACTTCTAATGATCTGGATTGAAGATCAGGCACAGAAGTGTATCCCTCTCAGTACTATGACAATCACAGACAAAGCAGAGTTTGTGATGTTCAAAGCAAAGGCTGGGCCCACCTACAATGTTGAATTTCTTGCTAGCTCTGGGTGATTTAAACAATTCAGGAATCATTATTTATTACACTAGAGGCCTGGTGCATGAATTCGTTCACCAGTGGGTCCCTTGGTTTTGCCTGTGGGATTGGGCCAAAACTGGTTCTCCAACATCCCCCAAGGGGTCTCGGTTTGCAAGAGGGTGCAGGCCAGGCCAAGGGACCCCACTGGTGAACAATCAGGGCCGGGGAGGGATGTGGGAGGCTGGCCAGCCGGGGAGGGACTGTGGGAGGGCTCCAGGCTGTATCTGTTCCATCTCGCTGAGTCCTAATCAGCCAGACGACAGCAGCAAGCTAACATACTGGTTGGGGCATCTACACCCTGGTGGTCAGTGCATGTCATAGCGAATGTTTGAGTGGCCTTAACATATCATTAGCATATTACACTTTGATTGGTTGAACAGATGACAGAAAGACCGGACACTTAGCATATTAGGCTTTTATTATATAGGATAATGTGAAAGTAAGTGGTGAGTCTCCAGTTCTGATGTGAAGACAGTTGAAGAATTTTTAGGAACTCTAGATAAACTGATTGTGGAAGAAAAGAACTTGCCAGATTATTCAATATGGATAAAATGTCCCTATTCTGGAAACAGACACCTAGAAGGAGTTTCATCCATAAAGAGACCAAATCAATGCCAGGTTTTAAGGCTCTTAAAAACAGAATACCAGTCTTGCTTGGAGATAATGTTGCAAGCTACAAATTAAAACCCTTTGTGATCTGGCACAGTGAGAACCACAGGGCCTTGGAGCATATTAATAAGCACACACTGCCAGTGCACTACAGGAGCAGCAAGTCATGGACGGTCCAGCCCCTCTTCTACGATACCCTCTTGAATTGCTATGCCAGTGAAATGAAGTACTGTTTGAAGAAAAACATAACTTTCAAGATTCAGCTTATTGTTGATAATATTCCTAAAATCCTCCTTTTATTGGTAATCTTCATCCCAATATCAAAGTGGTGTTTCCCCCATTTAAATACCATCTCTTTGATTCAACCAATGAATCAAGGAGGTATAGTAATTTTTAAGGCCTATTACCTGAGGGGGGCCTTCATTCAGGCTATTGTTGCTACTGAGAAAGATACTGATGCAATTCTGGAAAGATTACAACATCTATGATGGCATCATGAACCTTGCTTGGACTTGGAGTGATGTCACCAAGAAATGTATGAATGACATAAGGGAAAAATGGAAAAAGACACTGTTCATAGGTTGACACTCAACCACTGAGCAACACCGGCCAGATGATAGCATTACATTTTTAAAAAAAATATATTTTATTGATTTTTTACAAAGAGGAAGAGAGAGGGATAGAGAGTTAGAAACATTGATGAGAGAGAAACATCGAACAGCTGCCTCCTGCATACCCCCTACTGGGGATGTACCTGCAACCAAGGTACATGCCCTTGACCGGAATCGAATCTGGGACCCTTCAGGCCGCAGGCCGACACTCTATCCACTGAGCCTAACCGGTTAGGGCAGCATTACATTTTTTATTTATTTACACCAAATCCCAAATATTTTAAAAACACTAAATAAGAAACTTTTTCTAAATATTGTGCCCATCTTATTACGCATGTGTGTTGTATTTTGAAAATAATGTAGAATTCCTAATATATAATTTTTAAATACCTGATTATAGTCATGAGTGGCATACCAATGTTTCAGTCAACCATGAACCATGGTGGTTCATAAGATTATAATAAACTAAAAAATTCCTATCACCTAGTAACAACATGGCCATCATAATGTTGTAGTGCAATGCATTACTCACATGTTTGTGGTGGTGCTGGTATAAATAAACCTACTAGGCTGCCAGTTGTATAAAATCACATACAATTGTGTATAATACATAATATTTGATAATGACAACTAGGTTACTGTTTATGAATTTACTATACAATACTTTTTATCATTATTTTAGAGTAATTTTTTCTTATTGTAAAACAGTAGGCCATGTTATACTACTAGCAGCAGCATACATGTTGTGTTTACTGTGTCTCCTGATTGCATCATTTCCTCTTGTGCTTGATCTAATCTCATGTTGTTTTGTTTATTGTGGCTCCTAAGTATACAAAATCCACTGCTGATCTTGCCAGTAAGAAGCCACATCAAGTGATTGATCTGAAAATAAAACTAGGACTACAAAAATGAAAAATCTATGATGGTTTTTGCTCACCAGTTAGGCATTCCACCATGGCTATGATCTTGAAGAACTAGAGCAAAGTGACAGACACTGTTAGAACATCAGCTTCATTGAAGGTAATCAGGCTAATATAAAAATTTGAGAAAGGCTCACATAAGCTATGGAGAAACTTCTAATGATCTGGATTGAAGATCAGGCACAGAAGTGTATCCCTCTCAGTACTATGACAATCACAGACAAAGCAGAGTTTGTGATGTTCAAAGCAAAGGCTGGGCCCACCTACAATGTTGAATTTCTTGCTAGCTCTGGGTGATTTAAACAATTCAGGAATCATTATTTATTACACTAGAGGCCTGGTGCATGAATTCGTTCACCAGTGGGTCCCTTGGTTTTGCCTGTGGGATTGGGCCAAAACTGGTTCTCCAACATCCCCCAAGGGGTCTCGGTTTGCAAGAGGGTGCAGGCCAGGCCAAGGGACCCCACTGGTGAACAATCAGGGCCGGGGAGGGATGTGGGAGGCTGGCCAGCCGGGGAGGGACTGTGGGAGGGCTCCAGGCTGTATCTGTTCCATCTCGCTGAGTCCTAATCAGCCAGACGACAGCAGCAAGCTAACATACTGGTTGGGGCATCTACACCCTGGTGGTCAGTGCATGTCATAGCGAATGTTTGAGTGGCCTTAACATATCATTAGCATATTACACTTTGATTGGTTGAACAGATGACAGAAAGACCGGACACTTAGCATATTAGGCTTTTATTATATAGGATAATGTGAAAGTAAGTGGTGAGTCTCCAGTTCTGATGTGAAGACAGTTGAAGAATTTTTAGGAACTCTAGATAAACTGATTGTGGAAGAAAAGAACTTGCCAGATTATTCAATATGGATAAAATGTCCCTATTCTGGAAACAGACACCTAGAAGGAGTTTCATCCATAAAGAGACCAAATCAATGCCAGGTTTTAAGGCTCTTAAAAACAGAATACCAGTCTTGCTTGGAGATAATGTTGCAAGCTACAAATTAAAACCCTTTGTGATCTGGCACAGTGAGAACCACAGGGCCTTGGAGCATATTAATAAGCACACACTGCCAGTGCACTACAGGAGCAGCAAGTCATGGACGGTCCAGCCCCTCTTCTACGATACCCTCTTGAATTGCTATGCCAGTGAAATGAAGTACTGTTTGAAGAAAAACATAACTTTCAAGATTCAGCTTATTGTTGATAATATTCCTAAAATCCTCCTTTTATTGGTAATCTTCATCCCAATATCAAAGTGGTGTTTCCCCCATTTAAATACCATCTCTTTGATTCAACCAATGAATCAAGGAGGTATAGTAATTTTTAAGGCCTATTACCTGAGGGGGGCCTTCATTCAGGCTATTGTTGCTACTGAGAAAGATACTGATGCAATTCTGGAAAGATTACAACATCTATGATGGCATCATGAACCTTGCTTGGACTTGGAGTGATGTCACCAAGAAATGTATGAATGACATAAGGGAAAAATGGAAAAAGACACTCAAGAGGTTCCACCATGACTTCAAAGAATTTGCCAAAGATGGGGAAGTTGCAAAAATCAACAAGACTGCAATTGAGATGCCAAACAATTTTAACCTGGGTGTGGATGAGAATGACATTGAGGAACTCCTAAAGATAGTGCCTGAGAAATTGTCTGATGAGAAGTTGTTGGAACTGGTGCAGGAATGCATAGCTCAAGAGGCAAGAGAAGAAGAAACCCCCCAAAAATTCACACTGAAGAGTTTAGCAGAAGATTTGCAGACCCCAATAAGTTCCTTAAAATGTTTTAAAACGTGGGCTCCAACACCAAAAGGTTTCCATTATTAGAGAGAAATGTTCATGGTGCATTACCTACTTAAATCTATGGCTAAATAAACCACACACACAAGTAAACCACCATGGACATATTTCTAAAGAGTAATTAACCTCTTCAAGAAGAGCCTCAGGCAGGTCCTTCAGGAGGTATTCCAGAAGAAGGCATTGTTATCATAGGAGATGGCAGCTGAAGACCTTCCAGTGGACAGGATGTGGAGGTGGAAGATAGTGATATCAATGATCCTGACCCTGTGGAGGCCTAAGATAATATGTATGTTTGTGTTTTGCTTTTAACAAAAAAGTTAAAAAGGCCCTAGCCAGTTTACTCAGTGGATAGAGCATTGACCTGTGTACTGAAGGGTTCCAGGTTTGATTCCGGTCAAGGGCACATGCACAGGTTGCAGGCTTGATCCCCAGTAGGGAGTGTGCAGAAGGCAGCCGATCAATGATTCTCTCTCATCATTGATGTTTCTATCTCTCTCTCCCTCTCCCTTCCTCTCTGAAATAAATAAAAATATATTTTTAAAAAAGTTTAAAAAGTAAAAAAAATTTTTTTTTAATTAACAACAGGGAAAAGCTTATAGAATGA
>NW_005360391.1:1224499-1228635 GCF_000412655.1 Myotis brandtii | reverse complement strand
TGAAAAGAAGTGAAAATTAAGTGCGTTATCAGCTGTTTACGTGTCTATATTTTGGGGGGATACTACATGTACATTCAATGGAGACAATTTTCCATCATGTGTCTGAACCCCTTTGTACCTGTTTTGAGGGGACACCTTATATTTACATTCTGTTGGTATCATTTTCCATCACGTGTCTGACTTGTCTGTATCTGTTTTGGGGGACAGCCTATATTTCCATTCAATGGGGACTCATTGTCCATCAGCAGCCTGACCTCTCTATACCTTTTTGGGGGGACACCTTATATTTATATTCTGTTGGTGTCATTTTACATCACCTGTCTTACCTCAGTGTACCTGTTTTGGGGGACAGCCTATATTTCCATTCAATGGGGACTCATTGTCCATCAGCAGCCTGACCTCTCTATACCTTTTTGGGGGGACACCTTATATTTACATTCCGTGGGTATCATTTTCCATCACTTGTCATACCTCTCTGTACCTGCTTTGCAGGACAGCCTATATTTCCATTCAATGGGGACTCGTTGTCCAGCAGCAGCCTGACCTCTCTGTACCTTTTTGGGGGGACAGCCTATATTGACATCAATTGGCATCAATCTTTCTCCTGGGGTCTCATAGTGTATATTTGGCCGGTTTCCTGACACATGCTTTCCTGTTTACTAAGGTGCTCTCCTGGGATGGGCTTAGCCTGGGGACTGGGGTTCTATAAAGAGGTTTTCCTTTGGAGTTAATGTGCTGCGTGTGCTAATGTGTTCTGTCTCCAAGTGTTTATATATATAAATATATATATATATGAAATACCTATTGATTCTGGAACACAAGGATGGGTTTGTAATAAAATGAGTTGGAGTAGAATTGAGTCCTGGATTTCCTCAGCGCTCGTCAGTGGCAGCGATGTCCGGGCTCCGGGCTCCCCGCGTCCGCCCCCCGGGTCCTGGGCCCCTGGAATCCAGACCGCCCTCGGCCAGGAGGCCAGAGAAGGGGAAGCCAGGTTTCCTGTTTCCCAGACAGCCGGTCTTCCCTGGCCTTGGTGTATTTTAAGTCCCTCTAAGTGGAATCCCATCTTGATTTGGGATTTATATCACATTCAATGGGGACTCATTGTCTATCAGCAGCCTGACCTCTCTATGCCATTTTGGGGGACACTTGATATTTACATTCCGTTCTCCAGGCAAAGGCCGCCATCAAAAGAGGGAGCCAGATGAAATACTGAGAGCAAGCTGGTTTTCAGAAAATTAACACTGCCCAGCTGGTGTGGTTCAGTGTTTGAACATCAACCTATGAAACAAGAGGTCACCATTCGACTCCCAGTCAGGGCACATACCCGGGTTGCGGGCTCAATCCCCAGTATGGGGCGTGCAGGAGGCAGCCAATCCATGATTCTCTCTCATCATTGATGTTTCTCCTCTCTCTCACTCTCCCTTCCTCTCTGAAATCAATAAAAATGTATTTTTAAAAAAGAATATTAACATCAAGAACCTTTCTCTGTGACAGTCACTTGTTCTAAAAATAAGGATCATAATTAAATAAAGTATGCGTGTTAAGAGAATATGCCCACTTGGGCCATTAGTCTCCATTGAGTTTGCGCCCGGGTTCTACCCCCTCCCTCTGCGAGATGGTTCATTCCCATGATTTCAGCTCCCATCCTGCTCCCAGCCGAGCTGTGTCCCTCCAGAATTCATGTTGAAGCCCTAATCCCCTCGTACCTCACAGTATGACTGTGTTTGGAGATGGGGACTTTAAAGAATCGATCAGGTGAAGATGGGGTCATTAGAGTGAGTCCTCATTCCTTCTGGCTCGTGTCCTTGTAAGAAGAGGAGGTTAGGACACAGAGAGAGCCACCAGGGATATGTGTGCACGGAGGCACCACCATATGAAGAAGCAGCAGGAGGGTTGCCGCCTGCAAGCCCAGGAGAGAGGCCTCAGAGGGAACCAACCCTGCCGGCACCTCCTCGTGTGTCTCCGGCCTCCAGAACTGTGGGACCGTGAATCCCCGTTGTCTAACCAGCCAGGCTGCGGTCTATGGTTATGGCAGCCCTAGCAACTAATGCACATCTCTATGCTTCAGATCCCAAACCCAGGTCCCAGCCCTCGACCGAAATGTCCAACAGCCACACTGCAGCTAGAAGCAAAAGTCTCCCAGGTTTGCGCCAGGGTGCAGAGGCAGGAGTTGGTGGGAGGGTCTGGGTGTGGTTAGATGCGCCAACACAAGGAGAGCCGCCTGAACAGGCAGGTCGAAGTGAGATGGGGAAGAGCTGAGAAGCGGTAGGTTTTCGGCAGGCCAGCAAAGATTTTCAGAGAAAATGCCTTTTGGGGAAGATGAACCCTGAAACTGGTACCTTTCCTTATTAGGAGCTGTTCACATGCTGGACAAGTGGCTTGTTGTATTTTAGTCCTCAGTCCTGTCCACCCAGCTCAGCCGACCGCAATACACATCTGTTGATTGCAATGGACGCAAGTCATCGATGCCACATGGGAGCACAGGGCAGCGCCACCCTGAGCTGACGTTGCCCAGGCTGTGCGAACACACCCATGTTGTGCGCCCAACTGCCTCGGTGGGGGCAAGGCCTGGGTTTGGGCGCAAGGCAGGGGCTGTAGCAGACAAACCCAGGGACACAAAGAGCTCTACCTTTGTCAGGTCAAGTGTGGGCTGCCTGCGGCCATGGGGGGGGGGGTCCACCTAGTGGCCTCAAAAAAATGACTGGGGCCCTGACCGGTTTGGCTCAGTGGATAGAGTGTCGGCCTGCGGACTCAAGGGTTCTGGGTTCAAGTCCAGTCAAGGGCATGTACCTTGGCTGCGGGCACATACCCAGTGGAGAGTGTGCAGGAGGCAGCTGATTGATGTTACTCTCTCATCAGTGTTTCTAACTCTCTATCCCTCTCCCTTCCTCTCTGTAAAAAATCAATAAAATATATTTTTTAAAAAATGACTGGGTACGTGACTCCCCATTCTGCAGGTAGACAGTGTGGGCTGGGCTCAGCAGGGAGATTCTTCTAGCCTGAGCTGGGTTCACTAACGGCTCTGTATTCAGCGGTCAGGTAGGCTGGAGGTGGGCTGATCTAGGGTGGTCCCCCCTGGCTCATTTCTGCTCCACGAGGCTCTCACCCTCCAGGAGGCCATCCCATCTGTTCACACGGCAGCTGAGCAGGGTTCCGGGAGAGAGCAGACGTTCACAAGGCTTCTGGAGCCTAGACTTGAAACTGGCACCCGGCATTTGTTTTGGGCAAATCAAATTAAAAGACCCACCCAGATTCAGAGATATGGGAAATAGATGCCACTTCTTTCTTTTTTTAATTATTGATTTCAGAGAGAGGAAGTGGAGGGGGGACATCAACGACGAGAGAGAACCAACAATCAGCTGCCTCCTGTGCGTCTCCTACTGGAGATTGAGCCCACAATCCCGGCATGTGCCCTGACCGGTAGTGGAACCGTGACCTCCTGGTTCATAGGTTGATGCTCAACCACTGAGCCACACCAGCTGGGCTAGATGCTACTTCTTGATGGAGGACCTGCAAAGCACACTGCAGAGTGTGAGAATGGGGGGATGGGGGGACCATTTTTGTAATCTACCGCAATGATGATTCCTTTTTTGTGTAAAAACCAAAACTAAGCTTCAGAGAAATTAAGTAACTTTCCCACGGCCAGTAAATTACAGGGCCCGCCGGCTCCAGCTCCAAGCCATTTCCACAACAAGATTCGGGCTGTCCTTCTAAGGATCGCCCAGTATTTAACGCTGTTGGCACCATTATCCCCTCTCCCAGTAATCTTACAGGATCAACAGATTGGAGGAGGAAGGCACAGGAAGTTTACGAGTAGTAAATACTCCTGACATGATCTCAAATGTGACAGATTACTTCCTGAGACCCACACAGAAGAAAATGTCACTCCCTCTGGACAGCATCAGGGGCGAAGAACGTCCCCCCAAAATATTCCATCCGTCCGCGCGTTTCCTCATCCTTCGGAAAAAGATAAACATGAAAAAGCCAAGCGGGTTTATTTACCATGAGCTGTTTGGGATAGGAGAGCGTGGCCATGGAGGCGGCTACAATGTTTGTGAGCGACCATGGTCAGGGACAGGGGACGGGAGGGGGGACAGCTTCCTCTCTGTTCCTGTCTCGCAACCTCAGGATTTGGG
>NW_005360391.1:1219034-1224170 GCF_000412655.1 Myotis brandtii | reverse complement strand
CCCCCGGGCCCCTGCTCAGAGCTGCTCGCGCTGCAGCAGGTCAGGGTGGGGCCCAGGGTCTGTGTTTTTAACAGAACTCCAGCTGTTTGTGAGGTCCAGGCAGGGGTGCCAATGGAGCGCCCCTCATCCTACTCCCAGCCTCCTCCGATGGACTCTGTTTGGAATTGCCCCTCCCAGCCCCTCCATCCTTTTCTCTATAAAAGTACATTCCTCTCCATTGTTCTCTAGACTTGCCTATGGATTTTGGCTGTACCGTGCATGTCCTGAATGGCAATGCTTTGCTGTTCCCAAATAAACGCATGTTTTGCTGGAAAAGTAACTGTTTTTTTGTTTTGTTTTGTTTTAGGTTGACAATGATAGGGGCACCATGTTTTCTTCCTAAAATGAAGCAAGTCCTGAATTCTGGCGTCATTGATCCCAGGGTGGGCTGTTTTCACTCACACTTCTGACACCAAATGCGTGGGGCCGTCTGCCTCCGACTGTTACCATTGTCACTAGCTGGTTATTAATGCTCATAGGAGAGGAGCAAAGGGAGGCCAGACATTCTAAGCTTTGGTCGTCGGGGCAGCTTCACCAGGAAGCTGCAACTTCAACCTCTATAGGGAACCACCGCCCATTCCCTGCAGATCACTGGGGGCAGGAATCAGACAAAGGGGAGGTGGACGCATGCGCAGCAAAGTCGGGGTGACGTGGGGAAGGTGCCTGTCAGTCTAACCTGAGGAAAAGATAATTGGCTGGAGGGGGAGGAGCCACAGCAAGCGCCTGCCATCCTGGATTCACCGGATAAGCTCCTACTTAAAATCCCCAGAACAAAGAATTCTCTCTCTCTCTCATTTCTCTTGCTTTGCTCCTGCTTCCTTGCTCTGGCCCGTGCTCCATGGCCAGGCGGACCCCACACACATGCCTGCAGCTGGAACACAGGCTCACCTAACCAGATGCCCGACTGGGCTGTGCAAATATGGGCTAAGAAAAAAATTGTAGCTATAGGTGGTGATCGATGTTAACTGGACTCACTGTACTGAACGTTTCGCAATATATACTTATATCGAATCATTATATTGTACACCTCAAACTAATATAATGTTACATGTAAATTATATCTCAATTTTGAAAAAACATAATGAAGTACTGACACATGTTACAACTTGGGTGAACCTTCAAAACATCGTGCTAGGTGAAAGAAGTCAAAATATTGTATGAGTCCGTTTATATAAATCTAGAGGCCCGGTACACAACATTCGTGCACTGGAGTGGGGGGTCCCTCAGCCTGGCCTGAGCCCTTTAGCAGTCCAGGAGCCCTCAGAGGATGTCCAACTGACAGCATCAGCCCAGCTCGTGGCTCCTACGCTGAGCGTCTGCCCCCTGGTGGTCAGTGCACATCATAGTGACCAGTCGTTTTGCCGTTCGGTCAATTTGCATATTACCCTTTTATTATATAGGATGTCCAGTCCTGGCCAGCATGGCTCAGTGGTTGAGCGTCGACCTATGAACCAGGAGGTCACAATTCAATTCCCAGTCAAGGCACATGCCCAGGTTGTGGGCTCGATCCCAGTGTAGGGGTGCAGGAGGCAGCCGATCAATGATTCTCTCTCATCATTGATGTTTCTCTCTCTCTCTCTCCCTGCCAGGGGTTGGGGGGTGGTGTGGGGCGGAGAGAGGAATGGGGTGAACAGCTTAACAGGTGCAGGGTGTTCTTTGGGGTGATGAACAGGTTTGGGGACTTAGGTAGTACATTCATGTAGACCATGTGAATGTACTACGTGCCACTGAATTGTACGCTTTAAAACGGCTAATGGATGTGAATACGGATTTCACCTTAATTTAAAGAAGAGACGATTCTGGGATCCTTTCAGGACAGAACCAGACCTTGGTGCAACGGGCCCTGGCCCCACCCCTGCCCCTGCCCATCTGACTAATGGGCTTGGAGGCCACAGTCCTAGACAGAACATCTCCCCCTGAATGACCAAGGCCAGGTCCACTTGTCACTCTGCCCGCCCCCTTCCCAGTCCCATCCCAGGATACCGCGTCCTTTCTAGAAAACGCCCTTCCCTCCGTGAGCGGAGGGGCCGCTTCCCCAGCTCCTATTTTGGGCGCCAGCGCGGAGCAAACAGGCACCATATAGGGAGACGTTCTCCGCGAAGACGAAGACGCGGGGCTCCCTGGGGGGGAGGTGGCCGGGCCCTGGGCTGGGCTCTGAGGAAGCAGCTCTTCAGAGGTTGCAAGGGCTGCCGCCAGGCTTCCTGTGGCCTGTGACGGTGCACTGGCCTCCGTGTCCCTGGCTTTGTCTCCCGACAGCTGAGTGTGTGGGGTGAGCCACACCCTGGCACGGCATCCAAAGGAGGGAACCCTCCTTCAGTCAATTCTCCCGTTTTCCTGGAGAGCCCTGGGGAAGGGGCTACTTTCCCTCCCTCTTTGGAATTCAGAGGCTGGTGGGGTGGCGGGGTGGCGGGGTGCATTCTATGAAAAGCTGTGGGGCACAGGTTGTGGAACCTTCTGAAACCTGCCTAACCCATATGGGCCCCTGAGGTGAATGGAGAAAGCAGAAATCTCAAAATATCTTTTAAAAGAAAGACACCACCTCCTTCATTGCCCACACAGAAGCCCGTCCTCAGCGCCAGGGCGCCCCAGGCTGCGGCGCCGCAGCTCACTAAGGAGGCCAGGTTCTCCTGGGCTTACTCTGTGCTCTCGGCCCGGTGACAGCGCCCAGGAATAATCAATCAGGCTCCATCAAGCCCGTGCTACCCCGGAGGACGCCTAGGGTGTTCGCTTCCCTCCTGGCTTTCCCTCTCTGCGCAGTGGGGACCTGGCGCAGCTGTTGCAACCCCCAGAGAAGCGCAGGAAAGGTGCGGGACTCTGGGGAGGACAGCGGCGTGTGGTTAGCCAGGAAGGGGCCGCCAGTGCAGGGCAGCCGGCAGGGTGAGGCCAAGGCACCCCGGGGTGGCTGGGTGGTTGGGTGGCTGGGGGTGGGGAGTGTGTGGAGGTGGGGGTGGAGCTGGCATTGGGTTGCTGACTTACTGGGTGACCTCCAGTAAGACCTTCACATTATTTATTTTATATTTTTTAAATGTTTCTCCTTTTCTTTATGCAGATGACATGATGTTGTACATAGATAACCCCAAAAACTGCACCAGAAAACTTATGAAAGTAGAAAGTAAGGTCAGGAACGACATAAGACACAAAATCTACACACAGATGGCTTGTGCCCCTGCACATTCTCATCCAAGTGTCTTCATGGCTCTAGGAAACATGTGGGCTGTTCCAGAGGGAAGTGAGGGAAGAAAACGTGAACTGGCTGCACGAGGAGGTGACACCCTAAGGAAACGAGCACCCTGGGCGTGTGTGTGCTCGGTGTTGGTTAGTTCCCCATCATGCACCCAGGTAGGTGTCCCCACATGTGGCACGGGGTCAGGTGCGGGTTCCAGTTGACCCCCATCGTGTGGGGACACGGTGACAGTGGTCCCAAGGGCCACATGCAGACATCAAGTTTTCAAGTAACAAGATTTTCATAACCTAAACTTAATTATTCCTAAATTATTACCCACATCTTCCCCTGAACACACCGGGTCATGATAAAGATTCTACTATCTCCCAATGTATGAAACTGTATTTACAACAGAGTCTAGAGAATAAACACCACCAAGGAGGCAATGCAGCTGCTACACATCCAGCACCAAACTCCTCTGAAGGATTTCAGAGAGGAAGAGAGAGGGACAGAGAGAGAAACATCAATAATGAGAGAGAACCATTGACCGGCTGCCTCCTGCACGCCCCACACTGGGGATTGAGCCCACAACCCGGGCATGTGCCCTTGACCGGAATCAAACCCAGGACCCTGCAGTCCACAGGTTGGTGCTCTATCCACTGAGCCACACAAGCCAGGGCTGAAGATAACATCTGGACTTCAGTTCTGTGTCAGCCCCAGGTCCCCAAAGCGGACGACTCTCCGGGCGGACCACACCCTCAGGAAACCAGACAGAACAACAGCATGGCAGACACCAGGGCCCGATGCCACCATCAGCCCCTCCCTGCCCTGCCCCCAACCCGTCAGCAGAGCCCAGGACCCCACCCCCTTGATGAGTTCCCCCCTAGGTGACCCACCCCCGGGAAGCCGCGGGGAGCCAGGCCTGTGAGCACTAGTGCCCCTTGGCTCCGGGTTTGGCGCCAATTCCTCACCGAGTAAACCTCTGCTTTCTTGGCTGCAAACCCCTGTTTGCACCTGATTGGGCTTTGGGGCGCACAGGTGACAACATCACTTTGTCCTCTCTGCCCCCCCCCTTCCCCGCCCCTGAGTCTGACTCTGAGTCCCTGGGCTGCCTCAGGGCTGCCCGGGGTCTGGTTCCAGTTCCCAGGACTTGCTGGTGGACCACCTCAAATAGACAGACCCGCCCTAACCGGTTTGGCTCAGTGGATAGAGCATCAGTCTGCGGACTGAAGGGTCCCAAGTTCGATTCCGGTCAAGGGCATGTACCTTGGTTGCAGGCACATCCCCAGTAGGGGGTGTGCAGGAGGCAGCTGGTCGATGTTTCTCTCTCATCGATGTTTCTAACTCTCTAGCCCTCTCCCTTCCTCTCTGTAAAAAATCAATAAAATATATTTTTTTTAAAAAAGAGACAGACCCGCTCGGACGTGCGTGTCTTGTGGGTGCCACGTGCTCTGCCCGCCAGAGTCCCCGCTGGCTGCCCCTGGGTCGAATTCCTGAATGTCTCAGGGGGCACAGAGGCCTGGGGAGACCCGGCTGGCACACGCCACGCTGCTCACGGTGCACAGCTCCTGCCACCTCCCCGAGCTCGGGCACATCGTCTCCTGAGACTCAAAGGGTTTATGAAGCTCCGCTGAGGACACGCTCCAGTTTTCTTGTCGAGGGAAGAGCCCAAATCCCTCCGCATCTCGAGTCCCCATTTCCCGGCCGCCTTCCCCTCTGGGCTCCCCACGGAGGATGTCAGAGCCGTTGCCTCAGGACCAGCTTCACGGAGCCCTTTAACATGTTGGTACAGGAGGCCTGCGCCTTCGGGCCTCACTGTGAGGAGCGGCTGTGGCACCTCGGGGCCAGTCAGCTTCCGCAGTCAGCGTGTCTGCCCCCTCCGACAGGCAGCCCCCCACCCCCTCCCACAGGCAGCCCCCTGCCCCCTCTGGGCA
>NW_005360391.1:1216027-1218154 GCF_000412655.1 Myotis brandtii | reverse complement strand
CGGGGTGGGCAGGATGCAGGGGGCGGGGCAAGTGCCGGCCACAGTCTCCCGTGTGGGTAATGTGGGTTGGAATGGGTGAGGCATGTGGGTGCACTGAGTGAGTTTAGGACTGAACGGTTTGCACAATTCCGACAGAGTCTGGACCAGCCGTGGGCAAACTATGGCCCACGGGCCGGATCCGGCCCGTTTGAAATGAATAAAACTAAAAAAAAAAAAGACCGTACCCTTTTATGTAATGATGTTTACTTTGAATTTATATTAGTTCACACAAACACTCCATCCATGCTTTTGTTCCGGCCCTCCAGTCCAGTTTAAGAACCCATTGTGGCCCTCGAGTCAAAAAGTTTGCCCACCCCTGGTCTGGACTGTAGGGGCCCCTGGCTGTCCGCTGTCAGGCCCTGGGAGATTTAGGGCCGGGGCCAGGATGACTGGGTGTGTGAGAGTTTGATAAAGGAGGCGGGTGCGTGTGGACCCTGGACTGGCGAGCACGTTGTTTGCCGTCTCCGGGAATTAGCTGAAAGGTCCCCAAGGCCTCAAGATGCCACCGCCTCATAAAATACAGAACAACTGCCCTGGCTGGTGTGGCTCCGTTACAAGAGCGCCGCCCCCTACACCGAAAGGGCGCGGTCTCTAGCCAGGGCACGTGCCTAGGTTGTGGGTTCCATCCCGGCCCCAGTCGGGGTGCCAACAGAGTGACAGTGAGAGTACCTGTGTCTAATTGCCCTGTTTTTAGTTAGATGACTTTAACGATTTGTAAGCTGCCTCCTATACATCTGTTAACGTAAAAAGACATTCAAACCTTAAAGGATTTTTGTGAGTTTATTGGAGCCAAACTGTTCACAATTGCCGGGAAGCAGAACCTCAACAGGTTGGGATAATGTTCCGGAGAATGGCGGCTTTTCACCCCGTTTTATACATGACAATCCGGAGAGGAGACGTAAGTGGGTGACATGAACTCCACTGGTGATGGATGAGGGAGGCGGGAGAAAGCAGAGCGGGGAGACCTCTGGGATTGGATAAAAAATAAAGTTATAGAAATAACTTTATATAAAAAGTAAAGTCAGTGCGTCTGCCCCTCCAACAGGCAGCCCCCCACCCCCTCTGGACAGGCAGCCCCTTCTTTTACTTAAGTGGGGGCAGGATAGTTAACAGCCAACAATTAACTCACTAACAATGAGGGGATGTGTGGCCTCGCAGAGCGGTGCCTGTGCTTTAACGGGTCTGGAAAAAGGGAAATTACTGTGACATTCCAACGATATGCTATCATGGATGCAGAAAGACAATAGGCTCAGTTAAGGTAAAGATTGACCTTGTCAGGGAAGATAGCGGCCTAGGACATGACTACCCGCCATAACTGCTTTTCGTTAAAGTTTTCATTCCTGACCATTGTGGTTACTTTAGGTCTTAGAGCAGTGGTTCTCAACCTTCCTAATGCCGCGACCCTTTAATACAGTTCCTCATGTGGTGGTGACCCCCAACCATAAAATTATTTCCGTTGCTACTTCATCACTGTAATTTTGCTACTGTTATGAATCGTCATGTAAATATCTGATATGCAGGATGCATTTTCATTGTTACAAATTGAACATAATTAAAGCATAGTGATTAATCACAAAAACAATATGTAATTATATATGTGTTTTCCCATGGTCTTAGGCGACCCCTGTGAAAGGGTCGTTCGACCCCCAAAGGGGTTGCGACCCACAGGTTGAGAACCGCTGTCTTAGAGTTTGCAAGGCCACCGCACAGGCCTTCCCTGAGCTGTCAGGGTAGCCTGTGGCCCCTTTCGTCCACACATCCTTTGTACCAGTGAAATTTATAACAAACTTCTGTGCATATACTAGAGGCCCGGTGCATGAACTCGTGCATGGGTGGGGTACCGAGGGCGGGGGGGCCTGGACATGATTGGCCCTCCGGGTGGGCGGTAGGATACCCTTGCCGGCCCGGATCCGGATCCATCCCACTGACGTTCGCCCCGGTTGTCGGGAGCCGCCTGGTGGCCGCTTTTATATCCTTTCTTCCTTGCGGAGCGTCTAGGGAGGGAAAGCAGCCATGGTGCCCAAGGTTGTCAGCTCTGTCTGGGATCATGCTGGCAGCTCTGGTCCATTGGTGCCTGGCCCGTTCTCT
>NW_005360391.1:1212807-1215489 GCF_000412655.1 Myotis brandtii | reverse complement strand
CAGTGGTTCTCAACCTTCTGGCCCTTTAAATACAGTTCCTCCTGTTGTGACCCCCAACCATAAAATTATTTTCGTTGCTACTTCATAACTGTAATTTTGCTACTGTTATGAATTGTAATGTAAATATCTGATATGCAGGATGTATTTTCATTGTTACAAATTGAACATAATTAAAGCATAGTGATTAATCACAAAAACAATATGTAATTATATATGTGTTTTCCCATGGTCTTAGGCGACCCCTGTGAAAGGGTCGTTCGACCCCCAAAGGGGTTGCGACCCACAGGTTGAGAACCGCTGTCTTAGAGTTTGCAAGGCCACCGCACAGGCCTTCCCTGAGCTGTCAGGGTAGCCTGTGGCCCCTTTCGTCCACACATCCTTTGTACCAGTGAAATTTATAACAAACTTCTGTGCATATACTAGAGGCCCGGTGCATGAACTCGTGCATGGGTGGGGTACCGAGGGCGGGGGGGCCGGGACATGATCGGCCCTCCGGGTGGGCGGTAGGATGATGCCCTTGCCGCCCGGGATCGGGATCCATCCCACTGACGTTCGCCCTGGTTGTCGGGAGCCGCCTGGTGGCGGCTTTTATATCCTTTCTTCCTTGCGGAGCATCTAGGGAGGGAAAGCAGCCATGGTGCCCAAGGTTGTCAGCGCTGTCAGGGATCATGCTGGCAGCTCTGGTCCATTGGTGCCTGGCCCGTTCTCTGGAGATTGGACCTGTAGGATTACTGAGGGAGGGAGTGGCTGCTGCCAGGCTGGTGGGCCGCCAGGATGGGTCTGTCAGCTGAGTGGCACTCCCGCCGTGAGAGCGCACTGACCACCAAGGGGCAGCTTCTGCATTGAGCGTCTGCCCCCTGGTGGTCAGTGCATGTCATAGCGACCGGTTGCTCAGTCGTTCGGTCGTTTGGTCTTAACGGCCGCTTGGGCTTTTATATATATAGATGTTGAGAGCTGATTGCTCCATATTGACCAGCAACCACCGCTCAAGCCCCATTCCTGCTTCCTCCTCACCAGCCTGGACATTGATCTTCTGGAGTCAGCAGCGGAGACTGACCTGTGCAGGACTGGGAACGCCCACCTGGGAGGAGGCAGCAAACAAGAGGAGGATCCTGGCACCCAGCCAGATGGGAGCCTCCCGCCTCCTGCCTCCCGCCTCCCACAGGTGCAGGTCGGGGTCCGAGCGCTTTGGGGTGAGGGGACAGCAGGCTTTCGGAGACGTCCCCGCCCATTAGGGCAGGCTGCCCCGTGGCCAGTGCCATGTCCAAAACGTCTGTGGATAGAATTCTTGACTGGCACGTCAACCACAAGATCTCCCCAGACGAGGAGCTCCGAGGGGGCCGGGAGTGTGCCTTGCCTATCGCAGGAGGCTTGGCTGGCGGCCGATGCCTGCTGAACGCTGGGCAGATACATGAATGGACTGTATGACCATATAATTATCCCAAACATCCAGCGATGATATTTTGGATAAATAAATTGTGGAACAATCAGTCCATGAAATACTCTGCAACCACTACCAGTAAAAAGGAGGGTGGAGAAAGCTCTTTAAGGACGCAGGAAAATGCTCGAGACGTATCCCTAGTGCTCAGAGAAAGCTGCCAAATAGCAAGCACATTTTCAGCTATTTCGTGTTAGAAAAACTATTCAAAATATATTCCACAGCTAGACAGGGTGGCAACCAGCTCCTGGCCGGTCCGTGCGTTTCACAGAAGCAGTGCGTCACGGGCTTTGTTTGGGGTTTTCCTGAAACCTCATCATGGGTTCATAACTGTTTGGTAGCCTCGGGCAGAAACAGGGGAGAACTACTCAGGGATTCGGAGCCACGCTTCGCCTCTGGGGAGTCAGAGTTCTCCCCGAAGATTAGTCCCCGCCCCGTGGTCCATTCGGGGAGGACATCTCGCCAATGTAGACATTTACACACACCACCCCTGCGGCGGATCAGATCACCAAGAAATATGATCCGATACGGAACGGTTTGGGACCCATCTGTGGTTAATCTCGAACATTTTTCACACACGGAGTTTGATGTTGTAACGTTGAAAATGCACACAACGTCGGTCGCCCGTGGCTGGAGGGCTGGGAGGCACAGTGCTAACCGCAAGGGCTGGGAAGGTTGCGGGAAAGATAAAACCGCGCTTGGAAGCCACCGGAACCAATGGAATTCCTCCTGGACGCATCCGGAAACCACCGGCTGCCGGTGAGGAAGGAGGGCAGCCATCCATGGGTTTAGCAACACTTGGGAACTCACACCCACGGCCTGGAATAAATCTTTCACCATTGTCCGGCCGCGGCTCCCCTGGGGTGCAGCACAAACACGTCTGTGTCCTGTGCCAAGAAGGGGAAGCCAGGGCCGGACACCGATGGGGGGTGTGCGAGACTGGCCTTGGCCCTCCCTCGACCCCTTCCCCGGCCAGTCATCCAGAGTGGAGTTTGGGGGGCTGGGGAGGGAGTGTTTAACTAGCAGGGCAAAGCCAGCTTCCGAAGCCGGGCTCAAAACCCCCGGCCGCCCCACCCTGCATCCTGTAATGAAAAACCACGGAACCAGGAACTAAGGACAAAGCCTCAGTGAGAACTCGAAGGTGCGAGTCCGCCCATCATTCTGGGCCGCCCCCGCCCCCACCTGTGTGCAGCTGCTCCAGCAAACACAGCCGATAAATGGAAGGGGAAAGGGGGTGGGGGGAC